>NW_024582063.1:989304-1184903 GCF_017639235.1 Corvus kubaryi | reverse complement strand
TTTTTTTTTTTTTTTTTTTTTTTTTTTTTGTTTTGTTTTGTTTTTTTGTTTTTTTGGTTTTTTTTTTGTTTTTTGTTTTTTGTTTTGATTCTGAGCACTTTAGAAGGATTTTTGGTGAATGTCTGTTATCAGCTTCCGCAGGAGAATCAGCTCTGGAGACATTGCACCAAATACTTACGCTGTTGTCAGGAGTGGCATTGTTTTTCTGCTGTGCTACAGTTGTTATCAATATGCATTAACGAAGCATTGTGAGGTTAAAGTATTGAATAAGCATGGGGGAAAGCTGTGGTGTTTTGCAAAGCCATGCATTTTAACAGGGGCATTGCATTTAATACATATTAAAGTAATGACAGTAAATGGAATGTCTCATTAGAGTTTTTGAAAAGACTTATTTATAGGGATAATATAAACAGTATTTGGTATCCTTTAATAGTAGCTTTCTACCTTTTGGACTTAAAAAGAATTTCTACTGGAGCTGTGGACTTTTGTACAGAATATTTAAGTTTGTATATCCATGAGTTTCTTTCAGTTACTAGTGAACTTTAGTAGTGCCCACAGTCCAGAGGCCAAAGAGTAGTGCCTTAGAAGACTTGTCTGACCAGCAGATGGAAGCAAGAAGGGAAGAGAATTTGTGTATCTGTCTTTTCTCTTCTTCAAGAATTTTTGTTCATGACTAAAATAAAAATAAATTGAAGAATGTTTGTAAGAGCAGTCTGTTTGTGAGTACTCAGAGCAGTCTAAACAGGAGTAAAGTGCTAAGGATTGAATTTTCGTCCTTTGACTCAAATAACTGGAATTACTCTGTATTTGGAAATACTTTTCTCATATTGCTGTTGCTTAGCTTGAAGTCTTGGCTGGTATTCTCTTGTATGTTCACTGACAGGGATGACATTCTTATGACTACCCTGGAGCATGTGTGACTGGATATTTTTTATTTGTAGATATTTTTAAATCCTTTGTCAGAAGGCTAGCAAACATATAAGTGACAACATTTTTTACGTTCGAAGAAATATTCCTCACTGAAATCCCCAAATTTAACACACCTGCTTTGTGTTTATACTCTCTGATAGCACCTCATCTTGTGCATGCTTAGCACAAGCTTGGCATAGTCAAGTGGAATATCTGTATCTTGACTATAGAAATGATTACAGGACTTTGAGTGACAAAAAGATCCTCTCATGCTCATTGGTGGTCAGGACAACTACATCATTATGGTTTCTTTGCTGTTAATGTTTTTTATGTGAATTCATTTGCTAGCTCTTAATTAAAGCAGTAACTACTTAAGCACTTTCTTCAGAGTGTAGGAAGTACATTTAGCAAGCCCAGTACCCAGCAGTGGGTGAAACCTGCTCAGTTTGTAGGTTTTGTTCACATGAGTGAGTATCCCAGAGGAAAGTTGTGCCAGGAAATATTCCGCCTTCCAGCTGTAATTGAATGGGCTTGAACAACAAGCTGAGACAGCTGGGTCTTGTTTTGGTCTTGATTTGTAGGGACCCAAGGGATTGGGAGAGTGGGAAAGAAATCCTGTGCCAGTTGAGTGAGTTCAAATGAGGAAAAGAGAGCTTTGCTCCCTCGACTGCTCTGCATTTCAGCTATTAATACAGCAATAAAGCCTATTCAAAAAGAGTTCTGTGTTCTTTGTGTTTTTTTGAAAGAAGGCTTGTGTGCTTAGCTATTGTGTCTTTTTTGAAATTTAATGTCTTATCACATGAGGCAGAATTTTCCAGGTCAACCACCCAACTTTAATCATGAGATCTTGTAGAGTGCAGGAAGGAAGCTGAGAAGTCCTCACAATAACCAAGGAATAACATCCTATTGGAAGTGTTCTTTCGTGGGGTCATTCATATTATAATTAAGAAACCCCAGGAAACAAGTAGTTAAAGCAACTTTTTGAGCAGTTTAAGTCACTGATGTATCTTTATTTAAAATGGGTTTTCTGTGGTCTTAAGGTATAACAGGAGCTTTCCCCAATTCCTTTTAAATGTTGTTCAGTTCTAACACATATTTCTGATCATTATAGGAAGGTCAAACTGCTGTTTTCAGGGAGAACACTAAATCAAATTTTTGCAGTTTACATTGCAAACATTAACTGTTTAGTTGAACTTCACATTTGCTTCAGGTTGACCTGTTGTTGATGACACTAAGTAGCTATTTCTCTTGACTGAATCAGGCTGTTTTAACAAATGGGTGCTTAAATTAGTTTGTTCAAATCTAGCAAGTATGATTGTCAAAAGAAAATATTATGAGGGTAGAAGTGGGGCAAAGTGAAGCTTTATTTGCACAGTGATCAGCTGTGTATATTAAGTAAGAGTGAGAAGTGTGCAGAGATGTGTGAAGGACCTGCCTATTTTTAAAAATGGCTACAAAGACAGAAGAGAACATAGAATGGTTTGGGTTGTAAGGGACCTTAAAGATCATCTTGTTCCATCATCTTGTTGCCTTTGCCTAGACCAGGTTGCTCAGAACCCCATCCAAGCAGCGTGTCAGGAGAAAATAGTGTACTGCAATATAAAGCAGAGGGTCCTGTGCTACCAGATTCATCCTAGCAGAGCAGCTTCACTAGTGTTAGTGGGGGAATGTTATTGTAAGCTCTGTGCTGTGGTGGCTTGATGACTTCTGCTGCTGCATTTGTGTGAGCATTACTGCATCATTGCGTGCAGTGTACACAGACTCTGAGTTTAGACACACAGGCATAGAAAGCTGAATTCTCTTTTATTTGCATGCTGACTTGAATACCTGGTGTGTACAGACAGCTGAATGTAGACTATCAGGTTGAATTTGTAGCAGCTCCTGGCTTTTCTTACATGATTGTGTGCCTTCGTGGCTAGGGCTGGTGTGATGCTGTAGGTCAGAAATCCAAATGTAGAGGGCTCTGGTTTGTACACTGCTGTAGTGATTTCATGGCAGGTATCCTCCAAATCTACATGGGGCAAAAATAGATGTTCTGGCTCATCAGTGTAGCGCTGTCTTAATAGCCAGCTGATTTTGATGCTTTTTATTACATAGTCAGTAATGTTGTTTATTTACCACACCTCTTAGTGTCTCCACATGTGTCAGTAATGTGTTCTCATTTGGTTATTTGGATGTGTAGAGTTCTGAAAAACTTTGCCATAAGTAGTTGTGTCCCTGCAGAGAGGAGTTGTAAGCTATCTCAAACTGAAAATAACTTCTTAGCTAGAGTGTTTTTCAGTTTTTGTCTTGTCTAATACTAAATATGCTCACAGATGATTATTTTGTCTGGGCATTGCAACTGTTATGAAGTGTGGATTTGTTGTCATCAACTTCCTGTAGGCCAAAAAAGGTTATTCTAGAGAAGTGTAGAGTAAGCAACATTTCTTCCAAATAAAATTTCACTTGATGGCAACTAATTTTATAAAAGGAAGCGAAAAAGATGGGGTATGAGCTTCTTCTGAAGAGATAGGAAATTCTGCCATCTTTATTTGAGAGTGACACTGGGCATAAAATCTGATGGTCTTTTTGCTGCCTCCAGATCAAGAAAAGTATATTATTTGTATTATATTCAAGTTTTTCCTAGGACAGAATAGCAGAATCTAATAGACAGAAAAAGCTACAGTTTTTCACATTTTCATAGAAGAATAGTTAAATCCTTAGTGGAGGCTTCTTTTCTTTTCTGGACCCAAGTTCTGGAGTGTTGCTTGCAGGCAGTACTGGGAAAAGATGGTTTACATTATGTCTAAGTGTTCTTTTAGGGGCAATCTCACTGTTGTCAAGTTTGGTTTGAAACTTTGAAAGAGAAAAGGGGAAGCTGGTGCTGTGAAGGCAATTTATTTTCACTTATTTTACATTGGAGGTGGTACTTGCTTTATTGCAGCCTTTGTAGCAGAGTGGCTCCATAATGTCAAGGTTGTAGCTGAGGAGTGCACCCTGGGAGAAATATTTTGAGCTAAAAAGGTCTACAGCATGTGAATTTGGGTATTTTAGCTATGTATTTGTTTGAGATTAGAGGAGGTTAATTAAAAAAGGCAATTGAAAATACAGTGTTTCATCTTCACTTTTTGGTAACTTTTGTTTACAACCAGTACTAAAAGCAGTTACATTGCTCTAGTGTACTGACAGGAGTGCTAGCACTTTATTTATATTTGTAGGTAACTTTGCATATTGTATCTCCTAATGACAACATGTAACAAAAATAAACTGATACCTCATTATCTTTTCTATCTTTAAAGGTTAAACGCGATTATTTCTTTTGATTCTATCTTGTATGATCTCTGCAATGAGTTATGGATTAAAACATTTTAAAAATTAATCCAGATTTAAGTAAATAAAATCCTAATTTTAGGATTGACTATCCTGAATGTTTGGTAATATGCTTAGAGAGCCATAAAACATAGTATATGTTTCATTTGAGACTGATTTTAGACTAGTGGCTTTTTAAATGCATATCATTGGAGTAAATAGTGATGTGACAAGTAGCTATTAATTATTTGTGTTAAGAAGAAGATACTTCTATTTTAGAAGCTGAGCTAGAAGCAAGGAAATGGTTATCAACTTTTTTAACATCACAGAATGTGAAAGCTGTGTTTACTGTGTGTGCACACAATAACATAAATAGCAGCAGCAGCCCGGTGTGGGGCTGGAAGGCAGGAGAACAATGCGGTGACAGATTTGCCACCTTGGTTGCTATCCAGCCTAGTTATGTTTGCTGTCAGGTACTTCTGCACTTTTAAATAGAAAATAAGGTGACTTTGAAAAGGAGAGAGTAGCAGAAGCAACTGCCTAGAAGGAAAGAAGGTGGCAAGCAAATGAAGAAATTGGATCTTCTTTTAGACAGCTTTCTTATTTCCTCTGGGAGGAAATTCGGTCAATCATGTCAGTAACAGTCCCCGATTATTATTGATTAAATAACAGCTGGCTTGTTTCTATCGTGTCTTTAACTATTTAGCTTTCAAAAATAGAGTGAAATGTTCTTGTCTCATGAACAAAAGGATGTGTTTATACTGGTGTATGTGTTATATGAGAAAATTTCTAGAAGAAATCCTGTTTTTTACCTAATGAACTCAACAAGAGCTCATGCATTTTGTCAGGGATGGATCATTTTTTGCAACAGGAAGTGTTTTTTCTTCCCATTTATTGTGTCTTTGTGTTTTATCTTGTGATTTTTGTGCCAATGAATAATTCAGTTGGGTGAATATACTCTTGATTTCAGGTAAACAATATAACTACACTGTTACTCAACACACATATATATGTTAAAATTTCTCCCTGAATGAGGCAAAAGTAGGTAAGATTTCCCTTACAACATAGGTTTGCTGTTTGGTGCCGTAAGGTCATTTTAAAATGCAAAACATCTAGATTTTTTTTCTATTAAAATTGCTCTGTTATCAATTTGCTTAAATGTTTTTAACCATTCATGTATTCCAGAATGTTATTTTCATAAGTCAAAGTGTGATTTTGAAATGACAGTTGAAAATTTGTGTACAGGCTGTGCTTAACTACGTGCATGGGACTGTGTTGAGAATATCAGGTGAGAACTGAATGTTGGCTGCCACCCTGCTCTCAGCTTCTGAAAAATTCAGGCCTGTTATCTTGACAACAAATTCATGTGTCTGTGCATGTATATATGTGGCATTTTAAGTATTTCTCAAATAAAATTGGCCAGGAAATAATTCCTTTTCCCATGTGCAAGTTGATGAATGTCTGTTTGCAGTTTTGAGTAAGTACAAAATGTTTGTTTCTTGGATCAGTGAGAGAAATTACTATTCAAGGAGCAAAAATTTGTTTTCTCTGTCACTTGCTCTTCAGGACTTGTGGGATGGGGAACAAAGCAAGACTTCCTTTTCCTGGAGGCCCAGAAGCAGGATTCAGGGGAGATTTTTATCTACTGCCTGTATTAGATAAGGAAAGAATTGGGGAAAGAGCTGAACAAATCACCATATAAACCTGCATAAGTCCAATAAGTCATGGTAATGCTTCCTTCTCTCTACCTGGCTTTAGGTAGTGGGAAAAAGGGCAGATCATGCAGATTTTATGTGGAAATGCCCTCGGAAGCATCCTGGTGACATCAGTCATGAGCGCTTCCTTAAATCTCTTTTGCACTTTTTAAAAGCTCCAATGACCACGGTGTTTCAAAGAGGGAGGATAGAGTTTAGTTCCTTAAAATAAATTACCCCACCCCCCCACCCAAAACCAGCAAAAGACCCAAAACCAAACAAACCCAAAAGACATTTTATAGTCTCTGAGTAGAAACTGTGCATAAGGATATTTTCACAATGTTCCTTTCATGATGTTCTTTTTCTTTAAATGCAGATAGTGAATACAGTATACGAGACTTCAGGCATGTGGAAGGTGGTTCTTTTTCTTTTGACAGCTTTTATGTACACATCTTCATAGATTTTAGTCATTGCAGAGAGGGAGATGATTTTTTTATTTTTGAACACTAAGTTTAGGTTAATTTACTAGTCAATATTCTCTGAGGTACTGGTCAGTTTTTGGAATGAAGTAAAAGTTACTGCTAGTAATTAGGAAATTCTTGTGTGTGGTGTCTGGGCAATTATATTTACATTTTCTTTAAATCTGTAATCTTTGGTATTTAAATCAGTGGTATTTTCAGAAACAGTTCATGATCTTTCAAGAAAATGTCTAACTTAGACTCGTTTTAAATCTAAAAAAGATAATACTAAGTAGATACAAAAATTATTTCTTTCAGATACAGTAAGCTTGTTTGCAATTGTGTAGACATTCAAACTTGGGAATGTCCATTGTTGTTTTACAGCTGTAGTCTGAGTTATTTGTCTTCTAAAAGTTGGACGTAGCACAAGGGTCTCAACTGTTCTTTGGATTTCCCCATAAACATTGTTAAACATCTAATATATTGTAGAGTTTTGTTTGTCTCTGTTCAGCATAATGGCATTATAATGCTCTTTTGTGTCACTTTCACCATATCCTATTAGGTTCTCCACTGATACTGTATTTCCTGACCACTACATGCCCTTGCAGCATTTCAGATGTACTAGGTCCTCTAAGAACAGATGCAAGTCACTAGTGGTGACATTGAACTGAAGTTTTGGTGTCCAGAAAATAATGTGGCATGTTCCATTACAAAAAAAAGATGCTTTGTTGTACCTCTATTTCCTGCTTCCTTCAGAATTAAGTTGAAAACTTGGGATCTCGGTTGTTAGATTGTGGTTCTGTTTGTTATCTTTGTTACCTTCTGCTTACATTTCCAACTTACAGCTAAACCTGTATTTAAAATACCCCATCAAACCCTAAAGTCTGATATTTTTCTTTCTATTCATCTCTGCTGTAGCTCTGCAGCAGGTGAGGCGTACTTCTTATCTGCTGTGGAAACACAGGGATGGCATCTGCTGAAGACAACAAGCAGTTCTAATACTGCACAAAAAATTTTTTTCTTGTTTTGTCAGCACACCAGCGCTGCTGTTGTCTGCTGAGTTTGGGGCCAGGCGTTGAAATATGTTTGGGTGTTGGTTTTCTTGATTTCTTCTGATGGTGCTCTCATATCTGCACAGAGCCTGGGCCACAGGAATTTGGATGTCTCTGGGATAAACTTACACTTCCTTCACTCCACAGACCACAATTCAGGCTGAAGGGTAGAAGTCTATTTAGAGTGCTTCAAAATTGCTTTCACTGTGCTTGGGTTCAAATGGGGCCTTATAAAGCAGAGGACCTTGTTGAATGCTGCCCTCATTCCTAGGTCTGTTGAGATATCTGTTGTTTTGTTATGGGTTTTTTTAATTTCCTTATTACTTTTCTAGCAGAGGATTCTGTAACTTATGTATAAATATCTTCATCTGGCTATGTAATTGTATTAAGATTCATAGGAATTTAGGTGGTTCTATGAGAGAAAGGAACATTTCAGAAGAAGGTTTTAGGGTTTTTTCTTACTAAAAAAGTATCCATATACTGTTTAAAGGATCTCAAACTCCACCATTCCATTGTCCCTGCAGCCAAGGGTGACCTTGAATGTCACATTCCCCACCGGCCCCTCCTTCTAGGTGAGAAGAAGGTCTTGGTTGCTGCCTGGGGTTGAGCCACAACACCATTAATAGCACTTCTTGGCTCCTCTATCACTTGGAGAAGGAAGTTATTATCAGCTCATTCCAGCATCCGTCTGGATTGCTTATGCTCTGCTATGTTGTTCCTCCAACAGCTATCAGGGTGGTTTCAAGCTATTCCCTTCATCTCCCATAGAAAACAGATGGTGCCACTCAATAAGGCATCTAAATTTGAATTTTTTTTTCTCCCTTTGTGATCCTTTTTGTTGAGATTTGTTTGGAGGCATGAACTGGTTTAAGAGACTTGGTGTTACCAACAGGTAAGCCCTTCCTGTGGAAATTTCCATTTAGTGGAATACACATCTATATGTGGAATATATTTATTTATATTTGTGTGAGGGTACACACACTTACATACATTCGATATCTATTATATAGATATAAATTTTTTGGTTAGTTAACACAAACTATTCCCTATTATCATGGACAGTCATGGAAAGAGGACAGATGAGGAGCAGGCTTGGTTGTAACACCTCCGCTTACCTATATTGTAATTTCCTTGTCACTGTTTCTTCATTTTGAGTGCAGCAGCTTGTTTGCTTACTGGGGTTCAGCTCACTCTAAGAAAATTTCAGCCCACCCACTGTTCTTCACTGTACACGGTTGGAAGTTAATAGGTTGCCTTTCAGCTGGAGAGTGTACATTTTTTATTCCCCTGGTGATTAGACTGCTAATTTCAGTAACCTGTTGACATCCTGCAGTGCCACTCATCTGTGAAGCTTGAATTCTGCCACTGTGCTTTCAGGCTGGAGGACAGACATAGTCAGGAGGTGGGTTTGGATGTGGAATTTAGATTTTACAAAAATGAAAAGTCTTTTTTTTTGTTGTTGTTCATATTAGATCTTCTGGAGCTGTGCTCATTCTCTGTGTGTTCTTGACTAGAATATCTAATGAGTCAGAAATTATTTTCCTTACTTCCTCAAGCCCTTGGGAGTAAATTTCATTAGGTCTTGCTGACTGAAGTGTATCTAATGCATTTTCTTGTTTATTTAATCTTTTTATTGGCATCAGCAGAGATTTGTGATTTGGTTAAGCTCAAAAAATCTGAAATGCCTTTATCTGTAGGAATGTCTCTCAGATCTGGCATATTGGTCAGTGCATGGTGGGAAACCTGCCTTGCCCTTATTTCAGACAGCAAATACTGTCAGTCCAGTAACTTTCACAAATACTGAATTCACATTTGTTCCAAAATAATTGTAACTGGGGAAAACACTGCAGCATGAGTAGCTCTTATCTTAACAGATGGAGCCTGGGCAAGTTGTACTGCCAACTGGTAAGAGTGCGGAGAAGCTAAAGCAAGTGTTGTCTGTTTCAATGGCTAGCAACCCAAGTTACTGACAGTCACAGTTTCTCCAGTTCGAGCTGGATTTTTCTTGAGATCCAGAAGAATTTTAAGGAAAAGGTATTCACTTATCCTGAGGTTTGTAAAGAACTATTTTAACACAGTATAGATGAAAAGTTTATCTCTGCAGGTTTTATAGTGATTATATTGGTGCTACCATCTTTGAGCATGAATTAAATCAAGTGCTAGTATTGGGTTAAAACAAATGCATTTTCCATTCTTTCTCACACACAGACATAGTTGATTTAAATTAGCAGTTGTGTTGTGCCAGAGATGCGGTTGACATTTGAAATAGTACTGAGAGGTTCATTATTTGAAATTTATAAGGGAGAAAGCAGTAAGATTTATCTCTGCAGTGAATATTGGTCCTTTGTGGATTAACACATAGAGGGGAGGCACTGTACCGTGGCTGATGCAGAAAACACAGGGAGGGGACAAAAAATCCCAGCTAGGGAAAGCTCATAATGACTAGAACATGCAGTGTCTGACTCCAGTAGAAAGAACTTTAGCAAGGGTTTTAGAAGTCATCTGAGAAAGCTTGATTTTGGATGAGTTTTGATATTGAAGATGCCAACAGCTTCATTGTAAGTTAGGTGGGTAAGTTTATGTTTGGTGAAAAGGTACGAGAGATGTACTTGGAAATACTCAGAAACTATAGGAAAGTAATTTCATTTTAAACTTAGCTCCAAGTAACTTTACAGAAACAAGACATGAAGAGGTGGTAGTTGTTAACATACACAACTAAACTCACACTAATACATGATCTTTTTATATATAAAGTTCAAATTACGTTATCATTGGAAGGTGAGACCTTTGTGGTTAAATGTATATAAATACCTGTTTTGTTAAATCAGGAAACAATCACAACCTTTTTAAAAGCAAGAAAGTAAATATATTGAACATTTCTGATCATATATCATATCAAAATGCTCATTGTAGTTTGTCTAACCCTCTGTGTAAATTAAGTAAAGATTGAAATGAAGTACAAACAAAAAGAGAAGTGTGGAGGTTGAGGGTGTTGTGTATATTCATTAATCCCTTTTTATGGACTTGGACATCTTTCTAAGTATACAAGGGAATACTTGATTCTCATTCTCTGAAGTGTCCTTTCTTTTCCTTTCCTTTGTAATGAGCCCTTGTGTACACAAGTAAATTTCACAGCTCTGTAATTCCATCTTGTCTGAAGTTGGCAGTTTGCATGGGAGTTCACAGTTATGCAGTCACAGGTGTCCTGTTGATGTCAATAGAAGTTAAATGTTTGCATTCTTCTGAGGACTTGGGCCCAAGACATGTTGAAAACCAATTGCAGTAATTTCTAAAATTAATGTGTATTAAATTATTTTCCTTGGAGGAATACTCTGTGGGATGTCAGGTTTCTAGAAAAAGATTTCTCAGCTTTATAGAGTGAGATCTCACTTTCCTGTGAATCATCTTTTCTATAGCTGTATGTCAGAAGAAATAATAAAGCAGAATTTGTTACCTTTGGAGTTGCTCAAACTTTATGCAAAATATTTGTATATTTATCTGTTTGCTAAAAGATGTTGAGGGAATACTCAGTGTTCATGCAGTTGTATCTTCTGGTTCCACAGAGTCTGGGCACAGACTCTTGATTTAAAAAAAAAAAAAGAAAACAGGAAAATAACAAACCCTCAGAAGTAATTTTATGAGCAGAAGTGAGTAATAAAACTTGGTATTTTGTTAATGGTGCCTTGTGCTTGACTGGAGTCCCTGAGTTAAAGGTTTTGTCACAATTGCAGCACCTGTGTGGGCAGATGTCTGCTCCCACTCCTGTGGCTGGTTCCCAGGTTGTTGCCTTGGGATTAGGAAGTAAGGGGGGTGCTGTTGTAGGCTGTGTGGGTTTAGGAGTCTCTCCTGCCACCCACCTACCTTTGCAGAGCATGCAAAAGGTGAATTGTCTTTGAAACATCTTCCACTGAGTTATATCTGATTCAAGTCAGGTGAAGGGTAGAAGGTGGGAGGATGCCTGGATGCAGACTCACATGCTGTGACTGCAGGAGTGATGCTTCTTCCCAATCTGTGTCATCTTCCTGACAGCAATTCATGTATGTTTATGTGTAACAGATCCTGGTGGTGGTGGTGATGATGCTTAGTCAAAATCATTAATTTAATTATAAACCCACATCTGTCTGAGAGCAGTTGTAAATCTAGAGGATGAAATGCAGATGTTTCTGAATACCACCTCTGTTACAGGTCTTTGTAAGTACTGCATTCTGCCCTTCTGGCTTGTTTGCTTTTTATGGACTATGTACACAATGCCTATTGTAAACACCAGCCTTCCGTTTGCTGTTGGATATAAAATTTTTAATTTATATGCCATCATTATTTGAAAAATAACAAGAAAATAATCCCAAAAATACCTTATTGTATGAAGGAGTCCTTTCCATTTTGGCAGCTAGATAAGCAGCTCATTTCCTCTGAATGAATATTCCTAAAGCAGCTTACAGTAGTTACCATATCCGGATTGAATTCAGGTTTTCCAGGTGTGTGGTTTTTTACTGTACAGTTGGTTTTTGAATGCACTTTGAGATAAACTGAGAGTATTCAAACAATCGGTTGCATATTACATTTTTATGATAAATAAAGATTTAGGTGGAAAGAAATATTAATATAGAGTAGAAAGTTGGCAATGTATAGATAGGTATGAAAAGGCATAAATTGTAGATAAGTTCAGTCACAGTTGTTGGGGGAAATGGATTTGGAATTCTTGCATGTATTCCATTTGAATGCTCATTTTCCCCTTATGTTTGACATTAGTTTGAGAAATCAGTTTTATTTACTAAGATATAACTAGAGAATTTGAAAAAGAGCAACTTTTTTTTTTTTTGATGTTGTGAAACCAAGCTAAAACTAATAGGAATGCTTTGTGGTAAGTTCTGAGTAAATACAGACTAACAATCTAAAAATAGGTGTTAATGAGGGCAGGAGCTGCCGCACTTTGCTAAGGATTTCAGATCAGAAAAACCCCTGAGCGTTCAGACTGTGGGAAGGGAGATGCTACACATCTCATGTTTTTTGTAACAGGTTGGAAGTGCACCACTGTGTTGTAATGGAAGTGATCTAGCTTTGACCTGGGACTAGACTCACTTACCAAAAAGGGTTTAAAGGTAACAAGCCCTGTTTGTTAACTGTATGGATGGGTGCACTTATGACCCATACCTTCAGATATAACTAATTCCGTATACTTATTTGTTGCTTCATTACACTTAAGCTTCATTTTCAGTAGCAGCATGTTGGTACTGTCTTCCTATGGAAAAGTGTTAAAAATTCACAGAATTCAGAGAAAGTTTTGACCATCTTTCACATTGTTGTTCAAGCTTTCACTGATTTAATATATTGCTCAAGTCTAGAGGAAGAAGAGGTGTCATGACAAGGTGTTTGAACTGAGAACTCTTGCTGAACAGGGAACGATGATGAAATAATTAGCAAAATGGGTTTTGTCATATCATGTGGAACATAAATTATCCATGCCAAAAATAAACATTAGTTTGCTTACATTTTACTGTGAACTACTTCTTAACTTGCTCCTTTGTGGTATGTGGAACAAGACATTTGTAAAAATGTGAGCTATGAATTTACATCCCTGCAAGTACTTTTTTCATAGAACAAACCTTCTATAAACTAATTTCAGAGTGAAGAGTAATTAATTTCTGGCATTCGTTTTGCTTATGACTTAATTATGATTCATATTTGCAAAATGTCTTACTTCTCTGGAATCTGTTTTTACTAGAGTGAAGTTTCCATTTGAGCATTTTTATGAAGTGTCCAGATTGATAATTTTTAAAAATTATAAGCACTAAGTAAAATTTTTGTATGTTACCTTCTTCTGAAGTGTGGTTGATTTATTGAGGTAACTAAATGACTCTCTCCTTAAAGCTGCTGCTATTTTTTAGAAATTAAAGAATTTTTGTTCTGTACTCTTCTGAAAATGTATCCAACTTCTGAATTATCCCATTACTTATCTCAAACTTGTTTGTGTGTACTATATCTTGCCATGACTTTTCCTTTTAAGTTTCTAGTAAACAAGACTTTTGCGATAAAACTTGGGTAAAAGCATTCAAAGAATTTTCAGAATTCAGTGGATGTTTTATGTATTTTGGATCCTGGTTTGCAAAACATCTCTTCTCCAGTATGTCAAATTCATATAATTTGACCATCTTTCCTGTCTGTATTTGGGGAAAAAAGCTGACAAAATTTTGAAAATATGTCTGGAATTTGAAGATGAACAGTTTGTATTGAGCCTAATTGTTCTTTTTGGTTAGTTTATAGTTTGAAACTGAACCAATCTTTTATAGAAAGATTGTTAATTTCACTTGCTGCCTCCTCTTTTGATCTTAAGTTGATAAATAAAACCAAATAATTGTATCTTCTTATAAAAATACTCAAAGATGACTCTTAATTCAGGCTCAGCCTTGCAAATATGTGCATGTATGAGTCCATGGATTTGAGGTCGCTCTTATTTCTGACTTGTCATTGACAGGGATACTGAAATAAGTGATGTGCTCAGTAGCACAAAAGTCAGTTCAGATGCACCATTAGTGAATCCCTTCACCAGATTCATTAGGAGTTCTAAAGGGTCAGCTTGAACCAAGATACCCTGAAAGGGTGGTTTGAAAACATTTCATGTTCAGGTAATATAAGCATTAAGGGTGCCTAAAGCCAGAACCAAGATACTAAAAAATAAGTGCAAGTTTCTCTTTGGTTTCATAAATAATTAAATCCATCCTCTGTGTTCCAGAATTACTCCTTACTGCAGCCTTGGTGATACAAAGAAGGTGTGGATCAAAGGAAAAAAGAATCTCTTGACATGTGCATGTGTGCTCACAGATAAATGTGGTTTATGTAGGAACTTCCTGCTTACAGAAAATGTTTATTGTAGGTTGGTTACAGGTGTTGGGAAATGTATTTGTCTTCTTCAAAATGAAGATTCTTTTGAAAGTTTGATTTATATTGATGGGGATGGTTGATCTTTTTTGCAGAAGCAACATGTTTTAGTGATTCAGCTGCATTGAAGATAAAATGATTAAAATTGCCCTGAGGTGAAGTGCGGTCAAAATAAAAATATCTTAATCAGCATTATTTTACAGTGATCACTTAATCAGGAAGAAAGTGAAGATGATTGTAGTTGAGAAATAAAGTGCCGGATCTGGTGCACAGTCAGGTACTTAAGCTTTATGATATGGTCTTTATTCACAAGTGGGCCAAATCAAATTTATTACGGGCAATTTACATCCTAATGGTACTGAACTTTCAAATGATTAATTATTTTTTTATTTTAATTGCATTAGTTTTAAGGTAACTCTGAAAGAGCGCTGAAGTTCTAGGATCTTTGAAGACCTTTAAGGAGTGTGGTTTGTGTCATAAAGGGCTGCTGTTGACATTGTAATTCCCTGAAATGTCACAAAACTAAGAACAGTTCTTGAAACGTGACTTAATTTTGAATTACAGCCTTTTTGTCCTTGTGTCAATGCAAAAAAACCAAACAATTATATACATGTTCAATTGGATTACCCAGCTTGAAATATGAGGAGCAACAAATGAGTAGCTGGCAGTCCTTACAGTACAAATAATACAGGGTGAGGGCATTTAAAATGGTGTGAGGTATGGGTGGAACAGGAGCTTAAGCTGTCCAGGTGGAGCAATTTCCACCTGGACATATGTTCAGGTGGACATAGGAAAGTTGCCTCTTCCTCTTTTGTGACTGGAAACTCAAAATTTCAATAAAAAGCAGTTGTGGAGATGAGTCTTATTTTAATCTAAGCAAAATTCCTTCTCCCAACACCAAGTTGCTACTCAGTATAGTTTTTAATATTTCTGTTTGACATACATTATATTGAAGTTGGTTTTGCTTTTCTGAATTTTAACTTTACTATAATATTTGAAATTTAGTTTAATGTCATGAATGCAGGACTTTATATAACATTTTCATTTCTGATATTGTCTATAAGGGCAGAAATAGGAGTGTAATTGTGTGCATTTGTACAAGTCCTCTAGCTCTGCATGGGGCTTTTGAGCTGTGTTGCAATGCAAATAGAAACAAGTGTCAGTGAAACCCACAGTAAATGAAGTGCTTATGAGCAGGTTTATGCCATGCTCTTAAAAACAAGGTGTGTTGGTACATGTTCATACTGTGGGCACTGCCTGTGACATCCTGAAGAAGAATTTACCTGCTGGTTTGGGTTTGGCTGCATTACTGTCCTCCTGAGGCCCTTGCAGCTTGGTGGGAAGTGTCTGCAGGGATGTGCAGAGAATTTGGGGGGAAAAGCACCGTAGTGGAGGAGTGAGAGATGGGACTCAAATGATTTGTGTGCTGCATGAGACTTGACAGGTGTGCATTTTGACAAGTTCTAAGTGTAAGTGTATGCTAAGAATATATGGCTACACAAGTGAGTCATTTCAGGGGAGGAAAGTTTGTGGAGTCTGCTCACTCCCCTTCTCACAAGGATTAGAGCATATCCTTTAACTAATTAAGAGAGATTAAAAGTGCTTTAAGTTTTACAGAGCTTTTACAGCTTTTTTTCTCCTCAAAAGCAAAAATTTGTAATGTTAGTCGCTCTTGTAAGATGTAATGAGACACTCAGTATCAGCAAAAAAATACCAAATGTTTCACCTCGGTATATTTGCTTTATATAGATATTTTCTTTTAATTAGGATTCTGAGGTGAAAGGGAGGCAAGAGAAGGGAGTGTAAGGCAGTATCCCTTAAAATCCTTCTTTCTGTGCCTTCCAAAATGGAGACTTCTGCAAGGCTGTGAAATACCTGGGAAGCTGAGCAGGGATTCTGTTAGTGGACCAAAATTGCTGGCTTTCTTCTGGTAAAAAATTTCTGGTTTAGTACAACATGCACCAGAATTTCTAGAGAGGGTTCATTTCTATATTTTAACTGAGAGGATTATTTGGATTATAAATCAAATAGGTATTGAACAATTCTTTAATTAAGGGTGCAAAAACATAAATGCAGAACAAAGGAAATGACGAAATTATTGATACCTCCACAACTTTGAGAGAGTACATATTTCAGGCCTTAGTTGTGGTTATAACAGTAGCTGGTCTTCAGAGTGGAGTGCTGGTACTTGACACATTCTTCTTCCCCTTTTCTTTTTTCCCCCCTCCCTCATTGAAGTGTGGTTACATGCTCTCTTATTGCACAATATTTGGTTTTTTTCTCTGATATTCATCAACACACGGTGTTCCACATACAGCTCTTTTTCAAGAGCCTTGTCAGACTAGAAGGTGTTATATCTTCTTTACATAACAAAAAGTAATGCTTTGAAGAACTAAGAATTCTGTTTAAAGTATTCATTTTTGATGCCTGGTTTATTTTGATTTTTCATATCATTTAGTAATTCTAAACACAGGTCTGGTTGATTTTATTTACAGCTGAAACGTCCAGCATTTTTTTGGCAGTCAAATACCAGCATATTGAGTTACGTGTCAGATATTGGGGAATGTGAAGTTTAAGCTTGACTGTTGGAAGTGTGATTTTAATTGACTTGTTTCCAGCTCTGGGACAGCATGAGGGACAGAGTTGAAGCAGCGTTCTGCTTCATAAAGTGTAAGGCCACCTTCTTCCTTCTCCTTTGTTTTAGCCTTTCAGGGTTTTTAAATACCACAAAACTTTCTTCCTGTCTGCTCTTGGTTTGCTCCCAGAGCATTTCCGCCCTCTTTAATAGGTGGAACAGGAGTCTTGTAGCACAGCCAGTTAAGTCTTGCTTCAGAGTTCCAATCCACAGCAGGATGAATTAAAGTTCAATATTTCACTTTGCTGCTAGTACAATAATATTTAAACATAGGGTGGTTTACTGAAATTCTTGGGACGAGAAAGAATGGTAATATAAAAAAATAATGGCCATATCTTGATGTGGTATGGAAGTGTCCAGATCTGCAGTGGGTGTTTTGTGAACACGGGGATTATTTTTCGTCTGAGTCTGGGGAAGGAAAAACCAGAACTACTCTAATATGTTTGGGAAAGATATTTTATTTTTCTCCCTGATTTTAAAGTTCCCGTTGAAGAATATTTTGTGGTAGCTGTAGCCAAAGATGTCTGGATGGTCTCTACTTGACCTTGATGCAAACACAGTAGGATCCAGAATATTGTGTCTTTCTATACCATAGTACAGGAATTTCTGGACATGCTTCTCATTCCTGGAAAATACCAGATTCTTAACTTGTGCTTAGAGATGTTGGCACTTAACTGTTCATCAGGGAAAACATGTTAAAAATGTTCTGAGGGAGTGAAAACTGAATCTTGACTGTTAAAACTGAGAAGGGTATTTGTGGCTTTTATTTTTTACATTGCATTGACTAATGTTCTGTGGTTCAGCTGCTATCGTTGTTGATTACAGTGTTTCACCCCAATTTCCTCCAGAGAGTTGGCAGAAACTGCAACAAAGCTTTCTTGGCTGTTCTGCCAACCTTAGGTGGGTGGAGAGGAGAGATTTCTTTTCCATCTCCTCTCAAGTTATGCTTTAAGCAGCTCTGCCTTGCCGATTGTCAATGACTTCCCCTTTGTTTTGAGAAATACTGTTTATTTTGGGAGTAGTTTTCTCTCACACCTCCTTTCTGGAGTTTTTTGAAAGCTTTGGTGATGGTCTGTCTTAACTCAAAAATGCTATTTACACATTTCATAATCACAGCTGATAGAAGCCACTGGAAAATAAATACTTTAGGTTCAAATTGAGCCTGTAAAGTAGAAACACTTGTTAAGTTCCTTTCAGGAATTTAACAGAAATTTCAAAACTGCAGAATGCTTGTAAAAAATAGAGCTGTCAATATATTATTCTGCTTTGGGTTTGTGGTGGGGTTTTTTGTTGGGTTGGTTGAATTTTGGGGGGAGAGGGGCAAAGACAGCACTAGGAAGAATTAGAGAGCCTTTTGGTAATCAGTTAAGTGACAATCTCTTAGATTATGTGTTTTTTCTCATTTGCATGGGGGAGCTCTGTATGTATTTTAATAAATACTTTTAGCTAGTGAAGCAAAGGGGGTTTTGTCTTGAAATGGCAAGCAACTAGTTTCCTGTGGTGGTTGTTTTCTTTCCCAAACTATTTCCTTCAGAATGAACTTTCACCATTGTTGTTGACAATTCTGATGGATACAGTTTTTAATTTCTATACCTTTGGCTTGACATGGCATTTTACATTGAACAGTGCAGTGGGCAGAAGTCTGGGTTTGCTGTGGGATACCTGGATCACTAAGGAAGCATGTTTTGTAATTCCTTTGGGACATAGGATACGGTTATCTTACTGCAGCCTGTCAGTCAAGGGTACAGTCTTCACTCTTGGCAGAGTTAGTCAGCCTGTTTATCCAAAAGCAAATACAGCAACAGCGAGATGCCAAGAGGAATTCCTGAACACTGTCCTGTTACATTTTATTTTCTGTTTAAATCAGTTGTGAGGACACATTCCCAATTGCTGCTCCAGGTCTGCAGCACTTTATTTAACAATCTTCATCTCACTTGGGTTCAATTTCAACCCATGGCTGCAGCACCCCTGGTTCCCTTCAGTGCTGTGCTGGGGAGGGAGAGGGGCACTGGCGGGTGAGGGAGAAGAAGGAACCTGCCAGCAGGTTAGCCTGGGAAAATCTGAATTCCAGGGCTAGCCCTGCCCAAGCTCTGCAGACAGAAACTTGGAGCTAGAGAGAGGAGGAGCAGGAGCATGAAACCAACTTTGCTAATAAAGCATCCAGTACAGCTGTTTTACTATTTTGATGTCATTTGGTGTAATCGTGATACTAAACTGTATTGGGCTATCAACCATGTCACTGCCATCCCTGTGTCAGCTCTTTGGAAGGTGGACTTTTATCTCCAAGAGTCTAAGAGATAACCCCCTTAGTATTAAATATGATGTAAGTAATGCTGGTAACTGCTTCCCCACTGTAAATATGATAAACACACTGTTGAAGCTCAGTGTCACTACTGCAGAGCCCATTGTTTTGCCTCTCTTCTGCTGGATGGTTGTTGTAATTATAATAAAATCCTGCTTTCCAGGGCCAGGGGGTAGAACATATATTCCTCTGCATGCCTGGCTTGGCAGCTAGAGTCCTCCTGAGTGTTTTTCTATGTGTTTAACATGATACTTCTGATGGAATTCTGGTTAAATTTCAACTGGAAAAAATCTCAATTTCTAACACTTGTAGTGTTCTCCTTTTACAGAATTCTATTGTTTGTATGCATTATAAGCATAAATGGAATGAATGGCTGGAGCATAAAGTGTGGGGAAAGACCCACAGAAACTTAAGTAAGTTGAAGGAATAGTCATGACAGGTTCACCTTGTTTGAAAATGCAGCTTAGCTTACTGCATCAGTACATTGGTTGTCCTGAGGGTGAATTGGGAGATTGTTTTTCTTGCCATGGGGTAATTGGTTGAATAAGTGCAAGGAATCTTGCCAAGAGGGTGGTGGTGCAGTTTTCCCAGGCAGGGTGAGATCGGAAGTGCTGGCCAGGTGGAGTGGCCAAGTGTTTTTACAGAACAATTTTTATAGGTCAAGTCTTACCTCTCCACCTCCTCCACAGAGATTGATAACATAGAATATTTTTCAGAGCAGCCTCCTCCACGAACATTGTGTATGACTTTTCATCATGTGGCCACAGAGAAAATACTGGCAAATTTGAAAGGTTTTTTTAAGGAACTTCCAGTTCTTGCTGAGTTGAAAACCAGCAGGAGGAGGCAGCAGACAGGCTGTCCACACTTACCCCTCGTTTGGAGGAGGAAGAGTTCTCTTAGGCACAGCCAACTGCTGCTCCCTAATCTGTATCACACGTGGCTAGCAACATTGAAAAGGGGTATGTGTGTGGAAAAAAATCAGCTATGCCTCTGTGTATTTCTGTAGGCTGAATGAAGCACCAAAGGAAATGCCCATACTGCCTCTAGCTCTCAAAAATCTGCTAAGAAAGTGTGTCACTGTGGTATCAGCCAAGAAGGAAATGGCAGCTCCTGCTGAAAAAGAGGGTGTTGTTTTCTGTTAACTTTTGTGCTGATTCTGTTTAGGGAGATGGGGGTGTACATGAGGGCTGTGCACCTGCAAAGCTGCTTTTCAGGGACCCCTTGGAGCACACTGTTTTGAAATTCCCTGGCCTGACAGTTTGCTCTCTCTGTAAGGCTTGTAGGACACTGCCAGACTGGTTGCAAAAGGTCTGCCTGTTAACCTCCTAGTCTGGAAGGCTGGATGGATGGAACGCTGTCTGGAGAGAGGCCTTCCAAGACCCCAGGCCAGGCCAAGTTTTCTATACTTAACATTGCTGTTGCCACAAGAGCAGCAGATGTTTGCACAGCAGACAAACAACGTTGATGATAAAGCAAATTGACCTTTTTTGGAACGAGCTATTTGGAGCACATTCCTAGGGCAATTCTTCTTTACATTTTTTGTTTTCCTTTTTTTTTTTTTTTTTTTTTCCCCCCTGGGGCACTATCTTAGCTGCTTGGCTCTACATTGATGTCTCTGCTAGAGGTGATAAAAAAGTTAAAGAGGAGGGAGGTTTTACAGACTTTTCCACTAATGCTGATACTACAAATCATTTAACCTACTCCAAACCTATTTTTGTCGTCTTTATTTTACTGAAATAGTTATAGTGATGTTTATTTTTCCAGTGTCCCTATGGGAACCCTGGAAGATTTCAGCATGTAATAATTAAAGAATGACAGGTCTTTCCTTGCAATATAAAGTGAGGAAGAGCTTTGTGGTTTAAACAGCTATGCTGTTGCTCGTTAGCAAGAAATTGTGCCTTGTACTCTAGCCAGGCCTATAATGGTCAAAAAATGTTGAAGTTGAGAACTACATGTTTGTTTTCAATCAGTTGTTTTTCAGGTTAAAAGGCTCTAATGGCTTGTTTTAATTTGTTCAGTAGTATTTGTCAGTAGTATTAATAATTGTATTCAGTCACTTAGTGTAGCACAGCTCAGGCTATCCAAGTAAGGCAGTACATTTTCTTATCACTTTTTCTATTGCAAGACCTTTCTTTTAAAGGAATAAAAGATTAATTGAAAGTTTGGGGAACCTCTCTGAACTTGAATAATATATTTCTGTTTAAAGTACATTTTAGAAGTATTTAAAATGTAATACAAATTTTTATTTGAATTTTATAATTCAGTATTTTGAATAAAGTTATTATGAATGTAAAGTAGAAGTATCAACTAAAGTGAAAATCTCAGTGTTATATGGCTGCATCTTTACTATTTGGACCCAGTGCTGGGTTTTCTTAATCATAAGCTGATATTCCTGTAGTTAGAAGAGATGTAATTCCTGGTAGAGAATTGATTCCTGGTGTCTGAGTATTTTAGAAAAAAGAGACCAAGTTCAGACTTTGGAACCACTGAGATTTTTAAAGGCTTTCATCCATTGTACTTCTCATGTTACCGGTGGTGTGCTGCATATATATATATATATATATATATACATTATAAACATAAGTCTCTGCATTCTTGTATCATTGTTCTTCAGATATGGTTTACAAAGCTACTTTAAGGACTAGGATGAAAAGTTTTTAAGTATTCATACTGGGGGTTTTAAGTATTAATACTACAGGTAGCTTGTGTCTCAAGCTTATAAAATTGCTTTGCTGAATAGAAGGCAGTAGGCTTTTGGACAAGGATGCGGTAGTGCCTTGAAGGCCTGCATGTTAATATTAAAATTCTATATTGAATTGATTAATATAATAGTGGTTTTTAGCAGGATTATTTCATATCGTTAGAAAGAGAAAATATTGAATTCTAGGAGAACCCAAATTTGGTTTCTTACACATTGTCTAGGTATATTTAACTTGGTTCTTACTTAGGGTCATTTGCTTTTGGAGCTTTTGAAAACTGTTCCCCATTTCTGCTTAGAAATGTTATTCTGAACAAACTGTTCTGCAATATGATGCCTGTTACAACTCTTCCCTGCAAATAAAGCTGCACTGATTCCATCAGCCTCTGTAGAGAGAGAAATGGACATAGATGGGCCCCTGTACCCTGAAAGCATAAGCTAGTAAGGTTTTAATGGGCCTTGTAAAATGGTGTCTTTACAATGTGCTTTTTTGGTTTTTATTGTGATTCAGGAATGTGATGGTCAGTGCCTTGTCTGTTACAAAAATACTGTCCCTGTTTCATAGATGTGAAACTGGGTGCAGTATCTCTAGTGGCTTGTTTGGGATCATTAAGCTAGACTGCCTTTGAGCCAGAAATTGAACTTCATGTTCCTGAGACCCATCCCAGTATGGATTATTGAACTGTCTTTTGTGAACCATATTTACTGAAGTTTCTGTTTTAGTAATAAGATTTCATTTGTGTAAAGTATTAAACATGCTTTTAAAACAATAATTTTATAAAGATCTCCTTTTCCTGCTAAATTACTTCAAGTTTGTTTTGTTTTGTTTTTTTTACCAAGTGTATTGTTGTGTAGGTTTTGATGTAGAGTTATCAGTAACTTGGATGTTTTGCATGCATGCAGAGAGCATGTATTAATGAACCAGGACTGGTTGGTTGTAGTGCTAAATGGGGCTGAAAGAGGGGAATAGTCCTCCTGAGACTGTTTTACTGCAAACAGTGCTGGGGTTTTACCTTTCTGGAATACAATACATTATTTTTCTTACTGTTTTCAAATATATTATAAAAGAGGGGGAAAAGAAGAGGGAAATGAAGCTTAAGTTGAAATTATATTCAGCTTTTTCAGTGAATGTGTTAATAATGTCTTGAGTGCAACTGTTCTTCCTTCCAAACCCAAGAATTGACTATTAAGTGTTCCATGTGTTGAAGAAGTAGTTTTCAAAAAACACTGCATAATACATTGTGTAGGCCAATAATATTGTCCTTCCACTTACCATTCATCACCATTTTAATTTTTTATTGAATACAGTATTGCTTGGCTGATTGGCAAATAAATTAATATTGTCCAAAGGGAGCTCATTTTATTATGTTTTGCTTTTGCAACCAGAGTTATACAGCACAGATGCAGTGCATGTCTGTGAACTCAAAAGCTGTGGAAAAATATAGTCAGCTTGACTACATTTTTTTTAAATTAAAAAAAGGCAAAAGCAAGCTTACTTCATAAAGCTTTTTCTCACAGCCATTTGGACTTAGTTCTTACTTCGTTATTTCTAGCTTTAAACTTCCTTGTATTCCTTTAAGATGTATAGGTATATAAGCAAAATGATCCATTGTTTTTAGGGCTCTGATTTCATCTATTTTGTGTTACTGTTACCTTGTTTTGTGATTTTTGTGTGGGTTGTTTTTTGGTTTTTTTAAAATGATTCTTTTTTTTCCCCCTTTGTTTCAGCCAAACCTTTTACATCTAAAGTGAAACAGATGCGACTACATAAAGAAGATTTTGAGATTCTGAAGGTGATTGGTCGAGGAGCCTTTGGGGAGGTATGTGTGAGAAGGATGTGGAAGGGTTTGAGTAATTCTCTTGCAAACCTGCAGCAGTGAGGAGAGACTGTTAATAACAATACACTGATGTACAGGTTTTTACATTATTTAGCCATAATGGATATTATAGGCCCACCTAATGTTTGATACAAGTACATCTTGATATATACATACTTTGGCAGCTCTTTCTAAGTCTTGTGAATTTTCAGAGAAGGCAGATTCACATGGATTAAGAGACCGTGTTTCAGCTGTCTGAGGATAAATCATTTGCTTGACTAATTCTTTCTGGTCAGGAGGTGGAGGAGGCTGATGGTATAGAGATCTAATAGTTTCTAATTTTCCTAATAACTGTATAGTCTGAAAGTAGTTTTTGCAGCTTAAATAGCCAAATATTGATACTGACATTCCAATAACATAGAGAAATATCTCTCTTTCTGTCATTTAGTCTCCTATTTTAATGAATGTTTGAACATTTTTCCTGTATTTCTTTTAAGGACTGTAGCAGATGTTATTTTCTTTTTCAGTAGTCACCTGCTACTATCAAACTATACAATTTTTTGCTGCTCCTGATAAAGCTCTGTCTTATTTGAAGTTGCCAGACAAGTCTGTTGATCACTAGGTCAAGGAAACTTTAAATTAAAAGTGTTAGCTTTCTGCCCCATTTTTCTTAATTCTTTTGGGTGCATGAGCTTTGTTTTTCACGCAGGACACTGTAGGAGGAGCAATCTAATGTACAACAGTGCCTTGAGTTTTTCATACCCAAATACACTGCAGATGTGGATAAGTGTGTAAAGCTTCTGCAGGAGGTACTCCATACTGCCTGAAAATACATGTGAACTGAAACCCAGAGAATAAGACTTTTCTGATCAAAGTCTTCATTGCCTTTGGAGATGGAAGTTCTGCTTGATAGGAGAGGATTTCTGGAGGCTCTGGCATGTGACAGAGGAGAGTTGTTCTCAGATTCACTTGCATATTTGCATCTTGTGTGAAAATCAGTCTTTGCTAGTCTGTGATTATGGAAGAGTAGACTCCTGTAGGTAGTATGTAAGGAAGAGGAATTTTTACTGTAGTGCGTGTCACTACATACTCCAATCCCTATGTGCAAATATAATCATTGGGCAGCTGTAAAAATAACAAAAAAAAGTTATTTAGCTGCTTTATCACTCTTGGTTTTGCTCCATCTGGAGTAAACCTTCTATATGAAGGAGACTGATGGCTGAAGTTACTCATGGATAATTTATATTCAGTCTAAACCTCTGCCACAGAGAATGTTGCAATCTCCATTTTGATGTAAACACGTCTGCTTAAAAGATTAGCCCTGGTCAGTGCTACCATAGGAGTTGCAGCTGAGTTCATGTACAGACTGTGTTAAATATAAGAAAAAATCGCTGATGTTGGTGCTTTCTTGTCGGAAGGATCATACACAAAACCTGCCTTATATTGTGTTTTTAAGAGAAGTCATTTTTGTCTGCTAAATCAGCATCAAACTCCACAGCAGCTAAACCGCAAAGAAACCGTCGTTCTTTCTCAGGAAGTTCTTTGTGGTGAATCATCCCATGAACAGTGAGAATGTAACTTTCCCCGTCCTCTTCTGGGGACAGTCTGTGTAATTGGTTAGTTCTCCTCCTCTAGGAACAGTGTTTCTTTCTAATTCCTTATCTGAGGAAGATAGCATGACTCTATTAAATTGTCAAAATCTTCAGGAAGGGGAAAACTGAAGTTCTTTCAGTGAAGATGTTTGGCTTTCTATGTTCTTAAAGTGGGGGTTAATACATATTTGGAAGGATATATGTCTTGCTAGCTTAGCAAAGACAAGTTCTACACAGACATTTGTCTAAGAAGTTCTATATGAAATTGCTAATTTTCCTGTAAAATAACCATTAAATATCTGAGGAAGAGTGAAAAAAGGACCACCAAATTTTACTGCTACTTAAACCACAAAAAACTATATTAATATTAAATTGCACAATACTTGTATTTACTGAGACAGATTAAGAAATCTGAAAGAATGTATTTTCTTTCCAGCAATCTATAAATGAGACCAAGGTTGCTCTAGGTTACTGGGAGGGGTAATTTTTGTCTCCTGAATCAACATAATTCTGAAATTCTGTAGACTACAAAGTTAGTGCAAGTTTTCTTTGGCACGGTCTCAGACTTTTTCTTATTTTGGTTTTACGCTACTCAATTTCGTCAATTTGCATAGTCAAGAAATATTTCCCACTTTGTTTTTACAAGTTTAATGCAGAGAAAAAGTAGTTTAAACTAGTTACTGCTTATAACTGTAAGAATTCATTGTGCCTAGTTTTGTTTTTCCCCTTATCCTTTCTTCTGCTTTCTGAGAAGGCTTCCTTTTTGTCACATTATTCACATGCCCCTTCCCTCTGCATGCATACATTTACTTATTTGCAATTTTATGTAAGAGCGCTGTCTTTAGAAAACACAGATGTTTCGTTTGGGGGAGGAGCAGGATTATCATGGTAAAATTAATAATGTGGGCTTCAAGTGTTTCATTGTGCTGGCTTTGAGCAGCATGGTTTGGAAAACCTAACGCAAAACACGAAGACTTTAAAAACACTGCTAGGAAAGGTGAAGCAACTGGGCAACAGCTCTTGGTGGTGTCCCTCAGCAGTATAAAAGAGCAGCTTAGTGAAAGCTCTAATACCAAAATTTTCAGTTGGTTCTATTCTAGCTTAAAAAAAAAAAAATTCAGTGTATGCTTATGCTAGAAAATATTAGGTTGTTAAATTGTTGATATTTTGAAGAGAATTAATTTTGTAGCTCGAGAATGAGCTAGTTACTCCTAAATTTTGTCATACAGTTATGAACAGTAACATTCTTTCTTGTCTGCTTGTTCTTGCTGGACAAGGAAACCAGTGTTGAATCTTCTTTTCTACTTTTATTGTTCTTCTTTTTCTTTTCATTTCAATTTTAATGGCTTCTGGTTTAGATTTTTTTCTGTATAAGGCTACTGCTTTTTAAGCAAAGGAAAAGTGCAGACAAATACCATAGAGACAAGTAGTCAAGCTTGGGGCAGATGATGTCTGACAGAATGCCAAACTATACTGCTGTTTGTGGGAAATACGAAAAATGATTGGAAGAATGGGAAGAATCTCCGTTTCTGACTAAACCAAGATGTTTATATCAGCACATACCAATCATATTTTTTTGGGCTGCTCACAGGAAAATAAAATTTAAAAAACCCCCATCCTTTAAAAAGTCTAATTTTAAGAAGTTCCAGTAGCAAGACACTTGAGGATCACTAGGACAGGAATGATTACCCTTTCTTTGCTCTTTGACAGCTTCACTGGGGAAGAGAAAAGATCAGAACAAAACTGTATTTGTGCCTTTGTGTAGGTAGTAAATACTCTGTGTATATGTAAACACTCTGTGTAAATACTAATAATCGTGATTCAGAATTTTTTTGTTACAATTACAAACTGCACCAGTCTGCTCATTGCTGAACTGTCGGGTTTTACTTTCACAGTCTTGGAATAAGCATTTTAGAATTTACTTTCGTAAAGCACTGAGATACCCCCAAAAACATGCTGTGATTGCAGAAAGATGGCAATGGTGTCTGTGATCTTTTGTGTGTGGTGGTTATTGATATGGAATAACATTAATGGCTTTCACAGACTAAAAGCTTCTGACTGATTGTAAACACAGCTGGTAAACACGAGTCTGTTTTTGTTCTTTAATCACTCTTCAATGCTGCTACACATTCGCAGAAGGTACCAAGCCCTTGTTCATGCCACAGAAGGCCTGCGTTCCAAATCTTCGCCAAAGGCAGTGCTGTAGCTCTTGCAGTTGTGTCCAAGTGAATGCTGAATAGGAGACTGCAAATTCAGGCAGCTGTGCAGTTACTGTGTGTCTTTCAATGACCAAGTCCTTTGCAGAATAACACAGCCTTGCACTGAGCATGCTACAGGCAAGAAATGAAATCCTGAAATTGGCCTTGAAATACTTGTATTGTCTTACGCCTCTGGCTGCCTCTACTCCAGTGTTTAATGGTGGGGAAAACTTACTTTCCATTCTGGGCAGCAGCAGCTAGAATAGGCTTTTAATTTGTCCCTGCAAGAGTCCCAAAACCCTTAAAGGTCTTTTGGGCACAACGGCATTGTAGCTTCATACCACAGGCTGCATCATTGGGGGTGTCCCTGTCACCCAAGTTAAGTAGGTTACAGTGTGAACGCTGTGGTGCAATGTCAAGGCTTTCTCCTCCTGCCGTTTCTCACTAGAAGTTGATACAGATAATGGCTTGCCAGAGCTTCTAACTTAGATTTAGCTAGTAAAGCAAAAGGATAATCAAGATCAAATCCGTGCTCTGGGCTATGTATCACTGCAGAGGATTCATCTTTCCCTAAAAAAAAAATTGTGATTCTCAGTCTTGGCTTACTGTGTACAGCAGAACACACATTCTTTATGAATTAAAATTATTATAGGCTAAAGTAATAATCCATTTTTGTGTTTCAAATCTGAAGGTTCCTTGAGGGATTCCAAATCTGAACTTGAACCTCATGTGAGGTAACCTTTAAAAATTTCAGTCCATAAACTAGTTTAAACAAATAAATGTAGTACCTTTCTGTCTTATCTCCTCCTTTTATCTCCCAGCGACTCCCTCCCCCTGCAACCCCAGAAGGCAACAGTGTCAAGAGCAGGGCTGATAATGCCCATGTGGGAAGTGGCAGCTGCTTGGGCTGTGAATCTGTAGCTAGGCAAGAGCTACTCTGTGAGATACATGTTGGTTTAGACATCACAGTATTGCAGTCCTTTAACCTGTGCTTTTGCTTGTTCGTGAAGCTGTTGCAGGTGATGACACATTTGAAGATGGTTGAAAGAGGTTCGCATGACACTTTCTTCAAACTGTCTGATCCTGTATTTTTTTTTCTGTTATCCCTGTCTTCACACATTGCTGGTTTACTGATTATGAAAGAGGTGAAAGGAATGTAGGAATCAACCTTCATATTTTTTTGTCACTGGCCTGCAGGATGAAGATGATGATAATCTGTGTGACAGCATGTTGGTTTGTAACCAGATGCACACAGAAATAAACTTTTATCTGTTTTAGCTTTAAGATTTCTTTGAAAGGGAAGAGACAGAATAGGATAGTTGGAGAATGGCTGTTAAAATGCAGTGATTGTTGAACTTTTCTATAGTTGGGACGATGATGCTGGTCTAGTTGTGATCAGCAGCTTTGAGTTCGTGGCACTTCCATACCCATTTTGGTTAAAACACTGAGCTTTCCATGCCCAAGGAAGCCTGAACTATGGGAACAAGTTTGTGTAAACTTCTTCCCTCCCTCTTTCCTAAAAATATTCTATGTTAGCTTATATTATAGCTAAACAAAACTAATATTCTCAGAAAAGGATGGTGTCAGTGAACTTTGTTAATTTATTATTACAGAGGCCTATGGCATCTAATGTTTCAGAAACTATGAGGGGAGGAGGGGCAGCTGGGCAGGCTTGTTTTATTAAGTTTTACTTCTCTAGAAATTGTGCATTTCGCTGTTTCCCTGCTACTTACAACAGACATGATAAAGAGCTCGTTGGACTTCAGGTGGAAAACTGTGAAGTCATACTATCTTTGAAGAAAATCTAGTGCATTATTTCAGACAAGAGTGGAAGTTGTTTTATGGCAAATCTACAGTTTTATTTGTGTTTAAAACCAAAGAGACACTATTTTATCTTGACTTAGAATCTGCTATGCCATTACCTTTTCTTGAGGGCTCTAGAGTTTAATTAGTGTGTAGGACTGAAGCCCAGGAATATAAAGCATAGGGCCAGAGAGTTTCATGACAGCATGATAGAGCAAGAAGTGTGATGTTGAGAAATACCAGTTTTACATTCATGGTCACCAAGAAAAAATTATACATAGGGAAAGTGTGATACAGAATGACAGCTTACAATAGGCTTGGAATTTTCCTTCACCGTTGTGGTGTTTCTCTCTTGATGGTGTAGTATTGTGTTGATAGTAAAAATGTGTCCAGAACACTCAGGAAAAAACCTCCAAAACTGCAAGGTTACGTAAAAATGAAAACAATCTGCATTTCCGTGTTGTAACTTATTTATCTTTCATTTCTCTTTTCCAGGTTGCAGTAGTAAAACTGAAAAATGCAGATAAGGTTTTTGCCATGAAGATACTTAATAAGTGGGAGATGCTGAAGAGAGCTGAAGTAAGATCAGTAATGTTTTCCATGATTGTGCCCCCTCTTACTCTACTGAATTGTCACAAATGTCCACAAGGCTCTGTGTGTATTAGAGGGATGGAGGAGGTGCTTCACTGTTTACTGACAGTAAAAGATTAATATTACATAAGCTTAAAGCAATTCATCAGAAGGGTTAAAATGGCCTGGAATCTTGACTTATGTGGGGCTGGATGTTTTTGACATTAGGTCTTTTCTGTAATTGCCCAAGAATTACCAACTACACAAGCGATCTTTTAATGCATTTATTCCAGTTGGGAATGTAGTCTGTAGCAAGTATTTTCCATGATGGAAGGTAGTTACTGAGCTATAAAAAGGTAATTGCTGAGCCATAGCTCATCAAACTTATTAGTTTATCAGTAGGTGGAACTTAGTCAAGGCCCAATTAGTAGACTGAAAAATCAGAAAGATAAAAGTTTCAAATTAATTTGAGTGCATGTTTCCTAAAAACGTTCATCTGCAAAAATACGGGGAAAAAAGTGCCTCATTAAAGCTGGAGTCCATTTTGTGTGTGAAAAAGGTGGAACAGCTCTTTTAGCAGCCTTGCTTTTGCCTTAGCTGCCTACCTTCATTATACAACTCTGCTCTTCATGAAGTCCTTGATATATTTCCCTGGATTCCTTTGAAAGGAAGCTTATAACATGCAGTCTACACCTGAATACTTGTGTATTAATTTTAGATGGAAAATGTATCTAACTCTCTAATTTGCTTTGAAATTCTTCATCTGTGCATACTAAAAATACACTCATAAATACATAGTTTTTATTTGAGACCTCAACTTTGCTGCTCTCAGGCTGCCTTGCTGTTCAACTGCTTCCAAGTTTATTTTGATTTCCGCATTTATATTTTAATTACATCTTGGTAGGAAATGAGATCGATGGGAAACCATCACACTTTAAAAAAAATGTATTCAGACAAATTAAAGCCAATTTCTGATGTGTGCACATCCTGTCTCTTTTAATGAAAATGTTATCACATTAAGAAGTATAAATGGCATGCAGATTGGGGTTAGATGTACACAATGTGTTTCCTTTTTATCCAGAAATCATTCAAATACTGAGCAATCTGGCAGTAGTCTTGATACAAAGAGGTATTTCTCTCCAAGACAAATGTCATTACTGTAAGTTTTATTATTTTGGTGAAAAAGAAAAGACCAGGAATAAAGCTCCACTCTATTTTTAAATGTACCCTTTTAAAGTGAGTTTGAAAACTGTTCCTTTTCATTAACATACAGTTATAAATAGGTTTCAAAAATTTTTCTCTATGCAAGGTATTAAAAATACTCTTCCCATGGGTCCAGCTGAATTTCTGAAAGTCTGAACCGTTAGCCTGAAAAGAATTACAGCTATGTTTTTCCATGTATTTGTAACCCATGGGTATATAGTGGAAAGAGAACCATCTGGAGTGAAAATGCATTATACAGCATGACCTTCAGCAACTATAACCTGTCATTTTTAAACATTCATGAATGCACTTCTTACTACTGATGGGGAAAATGACCCATTTGGGCTCTGTTAGCAGTGTGCTGCACTAACACTGAGATACACAGGAAAACCACACAGTCCAAAAACACAAGACGAGCATATAGATAGATCTGTATGCTCATATATCTCTGTATCAACAGTGTGGGAAGTGGGAGTCATTTGTAAAAGCAAAAAGGGAGTATGTACTCAGAAGAGTCTTGAGAATGCCAGATTAAGGTTGACAACTGCAAACTCTGAGTGCAAAAACTTCGTTACGATGAAACGATACAGGTTGCAAAGTCGGTGTTCTTTTTTGTGTAACACAGAGCGTAGGTTTTCCAAATACTTGTCCCTGTTGAGATGGGATGTAGAACTGGGAACGTTACTGATACAAGGAGTACCTGGAAGTGTGTGACATCTTGCTGTTACACTCCCAGACCTGTTACCCTGAGTGTTGACAGTCACTTAGAGTTACACGTGTGCCACGCTGGTGCCAGATGAGGCTCAGGAGGGACCAGGACAAATACTGTGCAGCATGGCAGCAGTCAGCACCCCCAGGAAGTGCTGACTCTGAGCTGTGAGGACAGGAGCACCAAACAGCAGAGCAGGTCAAATTCTTTGCTGCTTGAAGGCCACGATAACAGGAGAGATACAGCTGTTGCACTGAGTTGGCTTTCCTATGACAAGAGAGTTGGATCAGATGACCTCTGGAGGTCTCTGCCAACAGTTCAAGGAGACTGCCTGGGGAAGATGAAGTGTAATGCTAGAATAATGGATGGCACAAAAAAGGCTTCATTTTAAGAAAGCTTAATTGAGCGATGTTACTAATTAAAAGAACCACTGCTACTGTCTCTTTTTGTTGTTGTTGGATTTTTTTTTTTACCACTTCAACTCTGGCTGTTGCTGTCTCAGCTGTGATCTACTGTGGTAGTAGCTGTTGCTTCAGCTCTAGGCATGCTGCCCGGAGGTGGGTGTCTGGAGTGCTCAAGGAATGCGCAGTCTTTTGTCAAATCATGGCAAAAACAAGTGGAATTATATAAACTCTCTAGTAACTAATCCTATGAATTGTGTCATAACAAGTAGAGAAACTACCTGTTATTTATCCTTGTGAAAACAAGAGTTCATAGTTATCTCTTTCTGAAATATGTCAAGAAGGAAGGAAAAAAATCAAGCTGAAGCATCAAACAGCTTTTCTTCCTTCTGAGGATGATCCATACTCATTCTCCTACCCCAAGTCTATTTTTCATTCAATAACCTTTGAAGGTATTTGTTTTAAGTATGTCTTGCTATTTTCTCAAATTTTACTGATTTATCTCATGCATTGTGCAATGATTAAAGTATGTCATCTTTATTTTTCCTGGTCTGCATTGTTCTTACTCACTGTATTCACCAAAAAAAGCACTTGTGGTGGTTTATTTGCTTGGAGGAGGGAGTTACTTTCTGCTCGATTTTTGCTGCATGTATTCTTGTGCATAGCTCAATTTCAAATGATATTTCACTTTTCATTCTTCACTTTCCAAATCTCATAGCCATCAAAAGTATGCCAGGGTTCTGCTATTTTCCTATTGGATTTGCAAATCAAACTGAAAAAATAAAAAGCAAAGGCTTGAATTTCCTTTAAACTTAGCTGTCTCGAAAATGGAAGAGACAGAGCAAGGTTCAAAATGATGAAACATCTTTGTGAAGAGCAGAGCGTGCTGGATAGAATATGGTCTGTGTTTTTCTCAAACTCCCCATCTGCCTTCTAAATAGAGCCCATACAATATTATTCTTTCCTCTGCACTATCTTTTACATATTTTTTTCTGAACAAAATTGTGCATTGGCTTTGTTATTTGGTATCTTTTGTTTTCTTGTGATATTAGCTTCAGAACTCACACCCTTCAAAATGTTTATAGGATTTCTTTGCTATAGTTTCTTTTTTGGCTTTACATCTGTTTGGTCACTTTTGTCTGTCATTCTGCAAAGTTGTTTCGGCTGAGGTATTTTTTTCACTACTCAGGGCAAGTTGCAAGACCTTCATTGGATTAAATACCTTGCTGCTTTGCACTTGGTTATTTTCCTCACATTTAATCTTCTTTTGTCTTGTACAAACCTGTGTTTCACAATTAAAACATTTGTTGGCAGTTCTTGTTCCTCCTCTGTTTCACTTGATTTGAAGGCACCTCCTGCCTCCTGTTTTTCTTTCCAGTATATTGAGAGGAAACCTCTTGGGATGTCTGATCAACAGCTTATATCTGGCAAGAGCAATATTCACTTCTCCCAGCTTTTCCTGAGCAAGGGGTGTGGAGAAAACCCCAAGTGGTTAATGATTGTCAAATGATGACTACATGGAGTTATTGGCAGCTACTTTCAAATGAAAAGAACCTTGCTTATATGGAAACTCAAGTGTAAAGCTAGGACAACAGCATGATGAGATAAAACAATGACACAAGACTCCAGATTCCAGCTCTCTGACTCCTCGTGCAGTTACAGTTACCTAATGCCATTATTTATTGTTTTTCTTAATCATACACTGCTATTCTGTCATTATTGATACTTCAAGATTTTGACATTTTAGACAATGGGAAGCAGCAGCTTATTTATCCCTTTGCCTCACTTAACAGTACAGAGAGGTATAACTGTTTAAATTTGAAGAAGGTGGGCTCTTCTCATATCTATTTTTTTTTATATTTTGTCTTGTGTGGATAGTGTAATAAATGACTTTTTAACTGACAGGCATTTTGGATTTTTTTCCCCTGAATATAATGTCAAAACATAGTCAGCTTGCTAAATGTTTTTTTATATATTTTACTTAAAGGCTATAATTATTTATCTCCCCTTCAGACAGCCTGTTTTCGAGAAGAGAGAGACGTGTTAGTGAATGGAGATAACCAGTGGATCACAACATTACATTATGCATTCCAGGATGAAAACTATTTAGTGAGTGTTGCTTTTATATATATGTGTGTGTATATATATATATATGTCTGGGTGGAAATGCAGAGTCTTAGTTGTGGTTTGAGACAGAAACGTAGTTTATTTGTTAATTTCGTGTTCTGGACTATACAGATCATGTGAGGATCTGTGATTTTGTGCATAAGATTCTGAAGGGTGGAGACTGGTCGAAAACTTTGAAACTTTTGCTGTAAATACCTCAGAAAGGCAGCTTTGTTTTCTAGACCACTTTGCATTTGTTGATAAACCCTGGTCTATCTGCGTAATCTTTGCACAATTTGTCATTCCATTAAAAGTGGACTTACTAATATGCATTTTCTATTTTACTTCAGTTTTTTATGATTAACCGTGCTGATTACTGTTTTACAGAGAGAAATAGGGAGTAGCCCTGTTTTGAAACAACTTACTATTTTGAGGACTTAAACTCAGTAAGCTGTCTCAAAACAATAAAATGTTATTGCAGCATGGAAGAACGCCACTAAATGCTCATAAATAAGAGTTGGAAGCTGTAGTTGTGGATTAAAGTGTCTCTTTTATGTTATTTAATTTCTGAGTATTTTGAATGACTTGCAAAATGAAGCTAATATGAGTAATAGTGGTCAATTTTCTATAAAATCCTTCCCACTTAAAAATGTTTTGATTGTGATACAGTTTTGGTAATATTTACGCCTGAAAAAGTAAACAACAACACATTGATGGCTTTTGATTGCCCTGTGCTTTGGATTCTCTATCATTAGCAATTCTAATAATTTCTTTAAAAAACTACTAACAGCCACAGTCATTTATTCCTCCCAGTCCATCCCATACATGAAGTGCTACACATGGAACTCTTGCAGACTTGCAGTGTTTTCTGCCATTATATTGCACTTTGTTCTGCCAGCTCAGATGCTTGGGGATCCACGGGTTTTGGTAGGTTTGCACAGAAGACTGGGCTCTGCATTTCTAAGTCTAACTATTGGCTTAAATACCTCCCAGCCAGCTTCATGCTTTGTTAATGTGGACAGTAAAAATAATCTCATGTATTGTGTAATTCTGATCTTATCATTAACAACATTTCAAGGAAAATATTATATATTCCACAACAGCCTGCTAGAATTTGTTTTATTCTTGCCAGTTTCCTTGTTTTCACTAAGCACAGAGCAGGTTCTGTTCTTCATCTTTGATAGTCTGCTGACAGGAGCTAGTTTTGCAGCTTCCTGGGCAAACTGTCAGTAATACTGGGAGTTTGTATCATCACTAGTTCTCTGTATGCTTTTTATTAAAATCATGTGTAACAGAAGCGGCCTTTAAAAAAAATCTGTGTAGGTTGAGCAGTAGATGTGGTTGAACAGTGACTGTTGTTTGCCTTGAGATGGACCTCAACAAACTGGAGAACTGGACAGAGTGAAATCTCATGAAATTCAGCAAAGAAAAAGGCAGTGCCTTGCACCTGGGGTGGAATAAAACAAACCCAGTACATGCTGGGGGCCAAGTGATTGGAAAGCTGCTTTGCTTGAGGTCCTGGTGGATAACAAGCTTAACCGTGAGCCAGCACTGCACCCTCGCAGCAAAATAGGCCAGGAGTATTCTCGGCTGCAAGGAAAAGTGTTGCCAACAGGTCAGGGGAGGTTCTTCCTCTCTGCTCAGCCCTGCCCCAGCTGCACCTGAAGTGCTGTGTCCAGGTCTGAGCTCCCCAGGGCAAAAGAGAGATGGAACTACTGGAGCGAGTCCGCTGCGAGCGCAGAAAGGTGATTGAGACACTGGGGCATCCTTCCTGTAAGGAGAGCTGGGATTCTTCAGCCCAAATTAATGTAGGATTGAGAGGGGGGTTATCATCCGTGTGTGTAAATACCCAGTGGGGGGAATGAAGACAAGGGAGCTGGATTCCTCTCTGTAGTGCCTGGTGAGAGGACAGGAGCCAGTGCACACAACCTGAAATACATGGAGTTTCATCAGAGCACAAGAAAACCCTTCTTTATTGGGAGATGCTCAAACCCCAGCTGGAGACAGTCACCATCAGCCTTTTCTAGCTGACCCTACTTGAGCAGATGAGGTCTCAAGAGGTCCCTTCCATGAAATGAATCTGTGATTTAGGATTAAATGCCTGTTTTAAGCTTCCACTAGTTACTAGAATTCAGTATTCCTAAATCTGTCCTTTTCTTTCACTTGGAAGGATGGTGCTGTTGTACAGTAGTATTTTGAGAAGTATTTGAGATACTGGATAGATCTGGATGATTGCGTATATTTAGAAAGTATTTTTAAAGCTTTAAAAAAACCCAAACTTTTTTTTAAGGGCATGGATATTTGACATTGGATATTTGACGGAACTTTTTATTTAAAGCTTAGATTTTAGGTCCAGCTGTCATTCCTATGCATGCATTCAACTTCATTTGCACAACTTAATACCCTGAGTTATGGTTTAAGTGTTGGCTTATTCAAGGAGTTGAAGGTTTCCATGTGATTAGGCTACTATGGTGCTCTTGCAAACATAGGAGGAGGTGCAGAATCCTGTGTTGTAAGGGCCAAAATTCTATTATTTTGGTTTATCCAGGAGCTGAGTTGCAGAGGTTTTAAAAGTGCTGAAGAGTGAGTACAGAGATCCCACATCAGTTAGGAGAATCTGAGGAGGTTTTTTTTCAATATACTTTCAAAGCAGTAAGTTCAGCTCTTGGAGATGTCTGTACAATGCATCAGTTAATAATCAGTATCTGAAGTTTCAAAGGTTTAATGCATTTTCTAAAACTGTAAAACACAAGAAACTAATACTATCAATCTTGTTCCAGAAGGAGTGTAGGAGCAATATTTATCTTCTGTAAGGGTTGTGAGCTTAATTTAAGTTTATTATTCCTGTCACAAAGCAACAGATGAAAATTTGACTGTCAACACATTTAAAATCTTGGGGAAATGCCTTTTGTGCTTTTTTATGCACTTGGAATCAGTGAGGATGCGCAAGTTACTATGTCTCAAGCTGTTAAAAATCTTTGTTCATCACCTTTATTGTTATGGAAAATATGAGGGAAAAGAAACAGGTGTAAGATTTCTGCCTGCCCCTCATCTTCCCTAGAGCTGGTATAATTTTGCAGACTTTTTTTCCTCATATTTTAGTGTCTTTTTCTGAAAATGGGATAGGCAAACAATTTAGGGGAAGTAATGCAAATAGTCCCTTTAGGTTGCATTTTCAGAATTTTAAAGAAACAAATTGGGGTGTACATTGTTACATCTTCAATACTTTTTATTATTTATGGTCTTGTTAAGAGTCACTGCTTCAAATGCAGATAGGGTGCCTTCCTAGAAACAGACTGGAGCTCTAAGCAAAAACTTCCAGATACTCTGTACTTCAGTGGAAATTTATTCTCAGGGGTGTGATTTGATTCTTGGGGCTGTCTTGTGTAGGGCCACGAGCTGGACTTTGATGATCATTGTGGCTCCCTTCCAGCTCAGGATATTCTGTGATTCTAATAGACCTCTCCACAATGATGTTTGAAAGTAACATCTTAGCAGTTCATGTAAAATTAGAATGCTTATAATTAGTTTGTTAGCTATAATTAGCTTGATTTTTTTTTTCTTTCCCCCATTTGCCCTTTCAGGTGCTGTTTCATAATTAAAACCAAACTAAACAAAGCTAAAATATATTAATCCTGAGTTTCACACTGAAGTTTCACTTTTCCCAGCCATTTTAATTATGTTACTAAAAGATTGCTTCATTCTGTAAATACAGTAAGGTGCAGAAAGGCTCTGGTTTCTTTAAAGTCTTTGCACCCACTTAAATGGCTGGCAAGTTTTGTGTTTCATTAATACATAAGAAATCAATATTTTTCTCCATCCTTTCAGTTAGAGAAGGTGACATGTTGTATTTTATGTTGCAGAGTCTTGTATCATGTGTAATGTCAACAATTTCTGAAATAATGCTGTGGGTCACTGGAAGTCTCTCAGACTTTGCCTTAATCTGAATAGTCTAAAAACTTAACACTCCAAAGTGATGTGTTTAATGGGAAAAGAAGATGGTAGGAAAAAAGGAAAGGGAAAGTCTGGAAATCAGGGCAACGTAAATGAGATTATAAATTAACACACTTGTTTCATTTTTATAGGTCTGTGCTTTAATCTTTTAGTCCTTTTGCATGCTAGCAAAGGGTACTGTTTTCATAAGGGAATCCAGAGGATCTAAATATTTCATGTTTGGTGATGGGACTTTGGATGAAGTTGCTACTATTTTGTCATGGCTTACTGTGTTTGGGGAGGTATAAATATGAAAAATATTCAATGCTAAATGTTAAACTGCAGCTGAACTGACTACTGTTTTCAGAGCATCTAAGCATCTTGCTTAGTTTTTTTAATGTCCGTAATAATTTTTGCAGTGAATTAATTTTTATGCTTCAATTAGTATTTAGTCTCTTTTTCACTCAATAAATTGTGATTTTTTTCGCCCCCCCACTCTGTTTTCTTTTCATTCCCACTGCATAGTACCTGGTTATGGATTACTATGTTGGAGGAGACCTGCTTACGCTGCTCAGCAAGTTTGAGGACAGACTCCCTGAAGATATGGCTCGTTTTTATTTGGCTGAAATGGTGATAGCCATCGATTCAGTTCATCAGTTGCATTATGTTCACAGGTAAGTAATTTGAGCTCCAAATTCCTGTTGGAGTTATGGAGAGTTACTTGATAGAGTGAAACTAGTTCCTTTTAGAGTTTAAGTTGGTAACAAGTACTTTCTGTGACAGTAAGCACAGCAGAACCGACCTGCCCACATGTTGCGGTTATTGGAGTTGTTGCTAAACTTGTGCCATATCATCAGAGACATGAATGAACCTCTGAGTGCACCTCATGAACCTTGCACACTGGTGTGTTTGAGAGTTAATGATCAATAATTTATAAAAGCAAAGCTGGAAACCTGTTTGTTTGTGAAATATGATCAACTTAGAACAGGTTTATTGAAAGGCCAAATTCTGTTTCTTCATTAATCTGTTTGATTTATAGTGAAGCTCAAAACACACCACTGTCTGCTTTGAATTTTTTTTCAGCATCTTCTTTTGGACTTAAGGATATTGTCTTTAAAATAAAGTGAGGGCAGCTAAATGAATGGAAGTACTTAAATTGTGGTACTTATCTTTACCTTGGTGTATATATATATAAAACCAGACTGTGTTCAAAGGAAAATATTAAGTCATTTGTGTCTAGCTTTTTTGGAGACCATGATTGATTTTTCCACAAAACTAGCATCATCTTTTCCTTGATGTATCATTCTCTGCTGAACTCCATGGTAATTCTTGTATGCAAAGATTATCTTACAAGAGGCAGAATCTTCAAATGCACTCAACAGATGTACTCGACTCTGACAGAAGTCAGGAGGAAAACTCCCATTCTTTAAGCTGAATCATTAAGCTGGCAGAATGAGCTCATTTGATACATCCATCTATCGCCCCTAATTAGAGTCTGTACTAACTATGCCTTCTTTTACTGTTCCCACTCGACTGCTTCATTGCAAAAAAGGTGTCTGTGTGGGAGGGGTGGGAGGTTAGGATTATTTTTTTGTCCAAAAGGTGTATTGTGGTTGCTTTTGGTGTGTTAGTGGGCTGTGTTTTATTTCGTTTGCGATTCTGGCTTGTCATGAGAGAGCTGTAGGTGGGGTGGTGCTAAATTGCAAAACACTCCTCTGGAATATTTTTCCATCGGCTAGTTTTGCTAAAGAGCTGTGTCTACCTGCTAAAGAGAGCTTTGTGATAATGTCTCATGGAAAAACCCAGAGTACTTTCCTTGAGTATTGAAGATTTGAACTGTGTTATTTCTGCCTTTTTTGGTTTTTTTTGGTTTTTTTTTTTTTGGCTTAGGACCTGGTGTGAAAGGTTTTTGCTTTGAATTTAATTTGGATCTAATTCTTAAGATGTGTTTGTGGGTAAATTGGTGAGACACTATCTACTGTTGCCAGGTCTTTTACCCAGTAAATCTGCATATAGAGTAGTAACTCTTTTCAGAAGAATAGATTCCTCCTACCTTTTCCTCCAAACAGATCAAAATCTTTGTAATTCAGTACTCTTGGTAAGTAATGTGCAACAGATGTGATGTTTCCATCCTCAAACAGTAGTGTCCCCAAGATGAAATAGGTGCTGGTGTAAAATTTGGGATGAAAATAGTAGCATTGCAGTTGAAAACAGTATGCTAATTATTGTGCTTGCATATTTATTCTTTTTTTCTTTTTAAAAACGCCCCTATGCATTCTCAGTCCTTTGTTGTTTGATTTGTGGTGTTGCCAGTGAGCTTCACGTGTTCATAAAGTTCTAAATGCTATTTTAGCATTTTATCATTAGTGCTGCTGTAATACAATGCCTGTTTATAAAGGTATGTTTGGCAAGATTAAAAATGTAAAGAGCACTTGAGTATATGTTAAATGATCAGCCTTTGAAATGAGACCTGTTCCACTGTTAGTTTTATTAAGATGCTTGCAACTGGTAAAGCAAAAGAAAGGAAAAGAAAACACATCATCTAAATGCCATTAATGCTCTTTTCCTGAAGGCTTAACCATGGTGGCCACATCCTTTTTTGGGAGTGCCTTCCACACAGCAAAGGATGTATGAGAAAAAGAAGGAAATAGTGCTAAAAGCTGGATTAATGTAGCAGCTGCACTAGTGGTATTTCACATGAATAGCCAATGTGCATCAGCATTTGATCTGGGTTGCTGCTACTGAACTAGAAACCGTGCTTTAGGCGTATTTTGGTCAAGGTTCTATTCACACAGTAAGATAGCAGATTGTTTTGTTTTGTTTCCTCTTAGTGCCCCAGTTCTTTCAGGACAGATTTTCACATTAACCATACATAGTGATGTACTTTGATGATAATTTTCTGGTTTTCTCTGAATGTTTTTTGTACTTTTTAAAAATGGTATTTCTGTTTTCCTTCTAAGTGTGTCACTCCTCTTGTGTCTTTCTAGCATCAATCACTTATTTGTTGTCAATCACTTTTGTTTGGGAGTGAAGCTGATTGCAGTGGCTGTTTGTGTGCCAACCACTCTGATGTCAAATGCAAGACACTTTTCTTTCCTAAAGTACATAGGCCAAGGTTCTGAAATGTCAAATACAAACAACCTCAGCATTACTTAAATTGCAGTATTTCAAGTTTTCAGTTCCAAATTTGAATGCTATTTCTGCACTAGCATTGTGGGATTGCAGGATGAATTTATAGTGGGAAGGAGATAAAAATCTAGATATTAATAAAATTGTGCAGATAAATTGCATGGTGTTTTCGAAGCTGTCTCCTGGTACCTCGTGAAATTAAGAAAAAGAAAAATTGCTAGCTAAAAATAACATCAATACTATCATTTTTTAGGGTATTCTTAATGTTTTCTCAGGTTTTTTATCCTCTTTTTAGTTTCAACAAATATGTGGTTCAATAAAGCTTGGATAATTTTTTATTTCTGACTAATTTATTTCTGTGAACAAATCTTGTAGTATTTTACCTGATAGCTAAAAGATGGCTCAGAATGTAAACAAAATGGTCTTTTCTTTAGTATCATAGCTTTTGCCATTGCTATGAATTCACCAGCACTGGCACTACCAAGTGATGTTGACAGCTCCAAGGCTAGCTTTAGAAAGAAACTTCATCTGAGTTAAATATATGTGCAACTGTCCAAAATGAGAAAGAAAGTACATATTTGTATCTCTCACAAATGCACAACTTGGTTGGGAAGCTTATTCCTAACCCTGATACTTTCAATTACAAATTTGTACCAATGAAGTGATTCTCGCTTTTAGGCCAAGGTTAAATATTATCTTGTGCCAGTTCTCTGCAAGCTGTAGTATCATACAGGGTAAGATTTCCTATTTATTAGGAATCAACATAAATTTGTCCTTTTTTAATAGATAATTTTAGCACCTTTCTTTTGTTTTTCTTTTTTTTTCCCCCTCTGAAAAAAGTCTCTACATGCATTAATATTATTTTATTTTCGAGGTTGTGTTGTTATTTAATTCCTCATGGCATATGTTAAAAGCTTAGATTTGCATGCAGTATCAAATATCCAGGTGTGGACTGCAGTAAAACTTACCAGTTTAAGCTAGGTAGCTACACTTTATTTATGCATGTTGTGTTACCTCAAACACATGAAAATTGTTTTTCCTACAACACCGTCATGATTTTATTGGTGAACCAGGTTTTCTCTCATTTTTATGTAACGTATAAATTCTTAATTTTGTCTAAATCCTGTAGAGTAAAAAAGGAATGGAGAAGGCCTGGCTGCCACAGGAAGCAATTTCCACTGAGAGTTGCAGAAGATGCCCTCTGGACAGGAGCTGGTCCTGGGCACACTCAGTGTGCCATTGGTGGTTTTGCACATCCCTGCACTGTCTGTGCCCCTGCCTTTTGTGCTGTCTTCCAAGGTAGCCCCTCAGTAAGGGTGCATCTAAGTCTGTCTCTGTCCTAAATTTAATTTGGGACATTACAGCTTCTTGAATAGAACAGAATTATAAGTGTTAATGTGCTTAAATCATTTCCATCTTGACTTTCTTTCCTCCACTTATTTATTCTGTGCAGGGTTGCATAGGGATTCAGGGCAGAGCCAATTTGCAGCTAGGGAGTGTTCAACATTTAGGCTCATGATCCTCCAGACCACTGCAAAAACACTCATTTTAAATAGTTTTCATATATTGGCACACACCCACATTAAACAGTCATCTCTTTCTATTGACTGGTAAAACAATCCTTAGTTACCTCCTTACTAAGAAAATATTTTGGAAAGATGATGAAACACCTGTGTTAATTACTATTTTTGTTGGTTAAGTTTATGGAGGGTAGTTAAGACCACAGGGCAAACTCTTTAAGTTACATACATTTTGGGTATTGTCTTTTGCATGTGAAAAGATAGGCCTGCAAAGCATAAACACACCCACTTCCAGAAGGAATGTGAGATTATAGTTAGCTCCATCAGTGTGTTTCTGGATTTCTGGTTGCTGCTGTCTTTTAGTTGGAAGGATTTTAGCATTCTAAACCACCAGATACCTTTTTTATTTTCCCCCTTTTCTTTCAATTTTCTCTATCAGCTTCTGAAATTTAAGCTGAGCTTCGCTGGAACATTTGAATTCTTAAAATGTAGAGCAGCAGAATTCTCTGAGGAAGTGACATCCTTTCTGAGAAATACTGAACATAAGGGAATAAATCCATTAGAGGCATAAAAGCTATTCCCTATCAAGCCAGCCTCTTCGCTTTTAACAGGAAGGTACTATTTGTCCTCAGCAGAAATCATCTTAGGGACATCCCTGAAATATTTACTGTCAGCAGGCAGCTGAAATCTGGGATCCTTTGCAGGATCCATTTCACTTTCAACTATAAGTTTCAGTGCCAATGTATCCATTTTTGACTTGCTGAATAAGTGGTTTTCTGTCTTCTGGGTGTATCCCATCTTTACTGATCATTAATTTGCTTAAGTGGAAAATGTAGGGGTGGAAGGTCCATCTTGGGAGTTAGCTGCATTGCACGGTGTGTCTGAGTTGAGTTGGCACAAGGATGAGCCAAGTGCTCTGGCCTTTGGTAAAGTGAGCCCTCATTGTGGGTTTGAAAGAAAGCAACATCGTATTTTAAATGTTTACCAAACTTTGCAACAGACATAATGTGGAATACACACATGAAGATGTCCTTACAAAGTGCTGAGAGTGAAGGAAACAGGGCTAGAAATATAAGGAAAAAAATAACATAAGATTATTTTGATAGTTGCTGAAAATGTATTGCTTTGAAATGTGGCATGGTTTAGTTTTACATGGAAAACTGCAGGACAGAAAGTTATTTTAGTGAGTGTTTGGTAAGCCAATGCTTCCTTACAAGGTATTCTGTGACAGAGGTAGGAGAGCTCTGTGAGTTGTTTCCGCTCTATTTTTCCACTGAGGAGGGGCTGGATACAAAGGTTATCTGGGCCTTCATTCTGCCCTGTGACCCTCTATGGTACAAATGCTGGCAGCTGCTCTCATAGTGTGCCCTCGGGGTGGCACCTGACCTGTGCTGAGGACTGGATGAGGTTAATGCTCTTTGACTACAATTCATTTGGTAGGATTTCCAAAGGAGCCTGCCATGACCTAGAAGTATTTTGAAATAAAAGGCCCACAGATGCTTGGAGTGCCAAGAGCTAGTGGATCATACTGGCTGTACATCATGGAGAAGGCAAATGGTTTCCCAGAATGTCTAGTGGGAGTGTTAATTTGAGTGAAAGCTTTATAGTGGGTGACTGAGCTAGTATGGATCTATATGTATATTCTGTGCTATTCAAGCAGAAAGAGCTTAAAAACCCTAAATCCAGCCCCTTAAGCGACAGTAGCCTTGAGTAGTCCTTTCAGCAGAGGTGCCTTTACAAATGTATCTTTGGACCTTTTTCCTCCCATTGTTCCCCTCTACCCAAGCTCCAGGCATTCCTTCTTCTCTGCTGAAACAGATGTTTGTGGCACTGTGCAGGGAACTGAACAAGGACACCAGGCCAAGTGAGAAGTAACTTTACATTTTAACTAACCTGGGTCAATTCTTCAATCTTACGGAGGAGGAGAATAGTAGGAAGTTGCTTTAAGCCGGTCTTCCCAATAAAATCTTTGTTCATTACATTGTGCCTGTTTCTCCCCTACATCCCTTGAGTGGTGCTTGGGATATCTGGCACTGTGATTTTAAAGAAAAAGGGGCATGAGAAACAGTTGGAGTATCATAAATGTATGATACCCTCAGCTTACAGTAAAACCTTCCCCTTTAATGTTTGACACTGACCTCCTAACAAAGGAGAGTTGTTGATTACTGTCAGCTGAGGAAGGCCGGCAACTCAAGGAGTGCACCCCTGCTTTATTTCTGAGTCCCCACCCATCCTTTAGCTGGTACTAGTTCTCCTTCACTAAAAAGGAGACTCACAGGAAAAGGAGGAGTGCGTAGATGAAGAGTTTCTACTTTTCCATGCCGGTTTGTGCATCTTCTGGGTACGATTCTTGAAAGGCAGATGGATGTGAGCACTCTGCCAGGTGGCATGTAATCCCCCTTAGGTAGGAACTCGTTGTGGTTGTCATAAAACAGCAGTGTTTAAACCCTCCTAAAAGTGAAAATGAAAGAGATAGACTAGAAATAGAATTGGATTGGAAAGGGTCCTTTTTAACTCTTAACGGGAAAATTATTAATGCCTGAAGTTTTCTATAGAAAAACCTGTGGTCTTCCCTTCCAAGTAATAATGTTTAAAGCAACACTTAGAGGATACTAAATGTGACAGAACATTCCAAGAGCTCCTGCTGCCTCTGGAGTAAAGATTGATTTGACTTCTTTGGTGTTCGCAGAAGAAAGGTCCACATTAGAACAGTCATAGCTCTGACATGAGATCTGTTTCAATGTTTAATGAAGTTGGAGGTGTTTACAGAATTTAATAACTTCTTTTGAGGACAAAACATTCCCGTTTGCAAGCTGGTTTCATGTGAGTTAAACTATAATTTTACACTCATTCTTTTCTGATTGTTTCAGACCTAGGAATACTTTTTCCTACCGCTTTCTTTGATATCCAAATTCAACATCCGAATGTAGGACAAAACCATTTTCCTTATTTCTGATTTTTTTGTCCCAGCGACTGTTTGTTTGGTGGCCAAGATAGAGTTGGTAATTAACTTTCAGTGATTTTGTTGTTGTTTATTAAGTTCAGAATGAGGCAGGCAGAAATGAGGATGACAGTTGTGTGATAGAGTCTTCATTATTCTCAAGTTTTTTTGTTGTATGGAAAAGAAGCTATCTGCCTCATGCTTTGTCTTCTACTGACCTTCCATTTCATTATCCCTTTGTGAACACAGGATTTATTTCATACCTACCTCCTTTCATAGTGTCTCTAATTTTTATTTATTAATACCTTGTGTGTTCCTCAAGTTCCTCCTTGAAATGCCTCTATCTAATTTATGTGCCCTGTGTTTCCTTTTTAGTATTTGAAATACAATTGAGTTTATATTATTTGATTACATAAGATTAGAAGCTGCACAGGACAAATTCATTATCATTATCTGACTTTGAGTGTCATGTAGATTTGTCATAGCATAAACAAGCAATAGTAACTTGGCTTTAGAGTCAGAAATTCCTGCAGTGTTCATATAAAGCTCTAACATTGAGATGCTTGAATGTATTATAAGAAGTGTTTTAAAGCCTGGTTTCTTGCTAGAGCATTCTTCCCAGTGAATATTTGGTGGATTTGAAGTGAAAATGTCTTCAGTATCTGAACTTTCAGATCTGACAAGTAGAAATTTGATGTTTGAATTTCTGAGTTGAATGGCTGTTGCCTCAACCACTAAATGGCTGTTGACTCAACCACTTCCTTTTTTTCATAGTAAATTAAGATAACCTTGCAAGATATCTTATTATAAGATATCCATGCAAGAATCGGATTCATGAAAGGGCAGTTAAGGAGGTATCAGTCCAAATAACCTTGTCTGCAGTGAAGCTGTTCTCCAGTAAGCATTTCCGTCTTGCATTTCCAGAAGACCTGCCATTGCATTGATAGAGGAGCCTACTTTGTGATCCTTTCTAAGAACAGCAAAATATTGCTGGCTTTTAACTTCTTAAATGAGAAAAAAATAGGTCCCTTAACATCCTGCAAATTAGAATACTGCTTACCAAGCAGATGCTTGCATAAGGTCAGGCTTGGTTCAGTTGTGGAAGGTTCTGTGGTTGGGGTCAGGGAAGCAAGACCTTGTGGAGCTTTATCTGAAAAGTTGTATTAAAATCTTTATTGACTCAGGTGCCGTGATGTTTGTGCTGTTCAGTTTTTCTTTATTAGCTATTTGGGGGGGCAGCCTTTAGCATTTCCTTGTGCAGCAGGAAGCAGTGATATTGCTGCCACTGTAACTCAGTAATTCTTAATCAGATACAGTGTGTGAAGCCCTGGAAAAGGGCATTAGAAAGGTACAAAGAGAAAACACTGGCTTAGAGGAGAAGGGAAAAAAGGGGAGGAGGGACTAAAATCTGATCTGATACAATAGTAGCAAAGTTATGTCTTCTTCATATAGGAAATTGAACTTTTAGCACAGAAAGGAATGTACTTTTATGTAAGTACAGCTCCTTTAGAATTTGGCTTAAGTTTAAGAGCTGAAAATTCAGGCCTTAAGTTCCTTTCCAAGGTATTTTTTAAAATATGTATTTGCTTTTTTTTGTTTTTAAGTAAGCATTGTGCCTTGTGCTTTGTGTCTAAAGAAAAAGGTTTTTTACATATGCAAATTGAATATAAAGGCTTTTCCAATAACACGTCATTCTTAATGAGTGTAATTTTAGTGTGTTTCAGCAAACAGTATAGACTATTTTTCTAATTATTTTTAAATTTCTGAGATGTTTTTCTGCAAAGCTACTGCAAGTACTGCATATACTGGGATACATTTAGACCAAATGCATTTCTTCCTTTGTAGCCTCTGGCTACAGTTCCTTCCTTAGTCTGTTGCTGTCAGGGGTTTTATGCCAAAGTCACAGTACTTATTATATTTGGATCATGCTTGTCAATATGGTTTGTTTGTTTTCTAACAACAACAAAAGCAAAAAACACATACTGAACTATTTATGTCATATGTCTGTTGCTGCACAATATGGTGGAGAACTGTAGACATATGCTTCAAGCTTGGTCTGGCTTATTCCTGCACGTTTCCTTGCCTTTTGGTTGGAATAAAGATTATATTACAGGCTGAACCTGCCCCAACATATTCTGAATGCCTTATGGGATGAGAGATTTTAGGACATACTTTTATTCTTTTCCTTGATTTCTGTGCTGCAAGCATTAATGTATTCTTTTAATATTCTTTCCCCCAAATTATAGTCTTTTTGCTGTGATTTAAACGTAAAGGCTTATCTATTAATTGAGCTATTGTTTTTTCTTAAGAGTTGCTTTAAAAAATTTTAAAATATTCCTATGTAAAAGGATGAAAAGGGAGTAATCTTCTAAAAGAAGCATATTCTTACAATCTTCCTCAGATGCCAGAGCTATCATAAGCTGACTTAAAGCTAATTTTGCATATAAATATTTTGTTACGTTGTATTTATACAAGCACACTTCATTTTTAATATGCTTCCTTGTCTATAGGCAGCAATGTTTTTAATTAACAAAAGATGAACTGTTACCAGAACTGCTTCCATACTGATTAATCTGGTACACCAAAATCTTTGTGCAGCTGCAGCTGCATGTGCAGGGCTGGCTCAGGGACTGAAAAGAGGTGACTTTACAGAGGGCCACATGGACACAGTGATAAGCGGAAGCCATGAGAGCTTTACAAAGCTTTGCAAAACCAAAGAAGCAAGAGATGAAAGTTGTCTCACAGTAATTCTTGACAATGAGGTGGTGAATAGGGTCAACTGGGCATCCCATTTAGGTATATTGGAGTTTTACACACTCTGGGAATTAGAAGATAGCTTATCATATCCTCATTTAATGGGTGAAGAAAGCGGAGCACAGGCATTGTGAAAAATAAACACAGTATGTAATTTCATGTGGTGAGCATATTTTCAATTTTATGGCAGAGCAGTAGAACTGTGGAGTTTGAGTTCAGGTTAATTTTGTCTCTGATATTGTAGGTGTAGTAACAGCCAAGCTACAGCTGAGAGTAAGTGGAACTCTAAGATTAGAAATACTTCCAAAAAGGCAAGTTAGGTTTGGGGACTACAATAAATAAGGTAAAATAAGAAATCCACATGTGCTGTATTTCAAAGACCGGTTTTGATCAGGGGACAGTGTTGCAAAATAGAAAGAAGAACAGGAGAATATAACATTTCTTTATGTGTGCATCTAACTTTAAAGAGTTTAGTAATGATGAAAAAGAGCTAAATTTCTGTACCACATGGTTTTGGTTTGTTTCATACTACTGGAGCTACAGTTACATTTTGGCATATTTGGTAGCCTGAGTGGAGTTTCTTTATATTTAAGTTAAAATTTTAAGGATTTCTTTTACAGATAAGAACTTTTGAAGTAGTGTTTCATGCCAATGTTGAGTATGGTCATTCTTCAAGTTGTTGTTTAATCTTAGAGTTGTCAGACAACTTGATAAAACTTTAATGTCAAGAATTGTAAATATTATATGAGATGACATTTTGGAAAGAACTTGTGTTCTAGCTGCAGTATTTCTCACTCTGCTAGAATATTCCTCCCAGTGAAATCAAGAGCCATGGTTCCATCACACTGTAAAGGTACAGATGTAAAATAATAATTTGGTGTACTCAGTTCCTTCCCTATCACTTACAGCTCTTGGTGTATAAGAGAAGTTTCTGCTGTTAAACTTACCAGGAAGGTATTTACATTTTACACACTGTTAAGTGTAATCTGATTTCTATTATTATAGTCTTCAGTTTAGTAATTTCTGCATGTGTGATATTCCAGTCTTCCCTGCTGTTACTGCTGCTTTTCAGCTTTGTGATAGCTACACCTTTTATGAGCATGCATTTATTTTTGTGCCAAGTTTTAAAGCTAAAATGTTAAATCAGTTTCAAAAATGATCCCAGAGGATCAGCACTAATAATGTCCCTCTGATTTTATTACCTCTTTCAGCACTATGCAGTCATCTCTCCTTCAGTCAGTTTATTATCAATACCTTTCCTAGTACTGTCATTTTTTTCTCTCCATGGCACTTTCTCTCATGTGAGAAAAATTAAAAATATTTTAATATGGAATTGTGTCTCAATCCATAATACTGTGGCAAACATTACCTGATCATGATGAATTGTGCAAACAAAGGAATTCAGATTTTGCTCCCAGTGCTTGCATGGTATAATGTGGTATTCCTCGTAATCATTCTAAGTATTACACATTATGTTTAAGGAAGTGAAAGTTGTTTAGTGTCAGTATAGTCCACGTGTTTTCTGCCTGATTAATTGCAACAGCTCCAAATAGCATTCTCTTCCTACTCATCTGTATCACAAAGCTGGTATTCCTTTTAAGAATGTAAAATCCCAAAAATGGTAGAAAATTTAAGTAACAGAATTATGATTTACAGTGACAGTACTTGTCAATGAACTCAAAAAGAAATTACTGTCAAGTCAAAACTGCTACTTAAACACTGAGTCAGCCTTTGCTTACCTTGTTTCTTTAAAACCATAGTTTTTGGAAAATACTTGTCTGAGAGTCTGTATTACTAATGTCATGGTTGCTTTTGACAGTCAAATGCTTAGGAGACTTCTGAATGCTGAAATGTAAAACCAATTGAATATTCTAAGAGGGATTAACTTGTCTCTTGCCAAAAAATTGGAATCTGAGTTCTGAGGATGTTGTGGAAAGTAATGCAGTATTTGTGTGTTGTGGTATCTGATACCAAACCAGGCCTTTGCATCCCTGCTCACAGATCTAATTCCAATGAAAGAAAACTGATTTCTAATAAGTTATGATGTTTGACCTTTACAGTCTATGATACATTAAAAAAAAAAAAAAAAAAAGAGGCTGTCATCAAGAATTATGCCAGCATCATTAGAAACACAAATACAGAAGCTGCTCAGTGCAATTTCCCTGGGGAGATAGGAGTTATGTTATCCCACTCTGCTTGTTCCATCATTTTCCTTCTTTTTCTATGAATATGCCAAAATTTAAAAATTTCTGTCCCATAATTTTTTAAAGTATTTATTAACTTCTGTACTTTGCCAGTAACTACATGAATGCAAAACAGATTGCTGATTTCCCTACTTAACCTTTTGAATGTGTTGCCAGAATCCTTCTATGTTCGTGCCTGGCAAAACTCTGCCCGTCTCAGTGTATTTGTCTTCCTTCCATCCAGTGTACACTAACTTGAATGTGTGTATCTTAAAGTGTCTTGATAAAACTAACGTGAAACCTCTGACACACTGGAGCTCTTTTGAGGATATCATATAGGAAAAAAAATCTGGATATTCACTTTAGCATCAAGTGTGTGTCTTCATGTTGCAGGTGCTGATTTCTGTGGGTTAGAAAATGTTGTGTAATGTTTTGGCTGTGCTTGTGTGATTCAGATCAATAAAGATTTCACAAACTTGTTTTGTCTCTATTATTGCCCCTCAGTTCCCCAGTACCAGATTAGTGCAGTGTAACACATGTATAGAATATTATTAGCAGCATCAAAAGAATCTTCTAAGCCCTGTTCTAGAAGGAGTGATGAAATAATAGAATTGTTCTGAGAATATCAGGAAATTCCTGTTGTCACGTGATAACAGAACATCTTGAACTGGATTGAAGTGGTTTCTGGTATCCTCTTAGAAATTTTGACACAATCCTGGTGTAGTTCTTGGGTTCTGTTATGATTGAGATTCTCTCTAACTGCTCTGCTTGAACACATTGCAGTAGTTACTGAAAAGCAAATGTACATTTAAGGTAAGAATGCAGCTTGTGTGTGAAATAGTTGTGATACACATGCTTGTGCAGGATTCATACTAAAGGCTTTGACTTAATTTGTGTTTTATGGTAATGAGGATTCTTGGCTGAAAGTATCTGATGGTGAGATACTAGTTTGTACAACATTGAAAAAGCACCAGTAATAATCTTATTGAAATTGGTAATCACATTAGCATAATAGATGAAGTAGAACTCTGAATGCCTTATCTTCTGTGTGTTACTTTTTTAGTACACTTCTAGTCTAATAGATCTTTTTGAACCATGATTTTATTTCAGTGAACATTTATGACATTCAAACCTCAACTCTGGGCAGGCAGTACTTTACCACTGTTGCGTAATTTTATATGCTCCTTGGTTCCAGATCCATGAGAAGAAAGAAGATAATTTACATAGGCATTTTAAGCAGTGTTACATTTATTAAAAGAACCAGCATTGAGCTGGCTATCAGTTTGACAGGGTGTTGGGCTGTCTTATCTTCACTGTGCTTTTGCCAAGGAGGGTTGGATCAGATGATCCATGTGGTCCTTTCCAACCTGGTATTCTATGATCTGTTTAGAATAGGTCATCTCAAATTGAATACTAAAAATTTGATATTTAAGTAGCAGCCATTGCTTTCTGATGTTTCCACACAGAATAGGCACCTGTATTTGAATCTGTGAAAAGGAGTAGTGCTAGGCACGTGGGTAACTTTGCTAACTTAGGAAGCATTGTTTTCTCATAATGCTTTGGTAAGGGTGTCGATAATGTCAAGAATGGTGGAAAAAATGTCTCCATTTTTTAAAATAAACACTCTGCTGAAAGCCATTTGGCTGGTGGTGAGTTCAGAAAAGGCTCTCCTGGTTGGAGCTGAGGCACAGGCACCAAGTAGGAATGATCTTTGATTTCACACTTCTGAATAAAATTCAGTGAAACATTTACTTTTTTTTTATTCACACTTTTCCTGAAGCAGATCAGCTATAACACGTGTTCAAAGAAAGTTTTTTTATTAACTCTGCCTGTGTATCTTGTTAGTAAATCATTTATAGATGCAACAGGTGTACTTGCTAGTTTAAGTTTGAATTTGCTTTCCATTTGGTTTCCAGAGAAGAAAGCAATGCTTGAGTCTCAGCAATAATGATTAATTCATCATTCATCAAGTCACACATCCCTCAATTTTCTAAGAATTAATGTCAAAACTAGCTAAAACTGCTCATTATGCAAGTTCTGAAGTGCACCTTCTGTAACATTACGTACAGCCCACGACTTACTGTCAGACTCCTTGTTAACCATTAGGTGCACCGGAGCCAACTGATTCTACTTAAACAGGCAAGCAACAATGAGATTAACTGTAGGTTAAGTGACTCAAAATAGCAGCTTTGATCCTCCAAGTGACCAGCAATTTAAATGGTGAGGAGACCAGACAGAAAATAAGCATGGGGTTGAGGGAAACAAAGAGGGGGAAGATAGGAGTGACTTCTGAGAGCTTGAGGGATGGTGTGTGTGTGTTGTACTCTTGAATATTCCTAAATAATTGTTTGTTCTAAGACAGTATTCTCTGACTTTCTTTTAAAATTGTGGAATTCTGAATTGTGAACAGCTTTCACTCAGTAGCTGCAGTTCTTCATTTGAATCTCTCTTTAATACAGCACATGTAATTGAGGCACATCAAATCAGTCATATCCTTAATCTGTAATAAAAAAATAAGCAGTGTTGTGAAATGCGTCATTTCCTAGTATATGTTCTCTCATTGTAACTTCTTGATATAAATTCTGGTGTTGCATTCAGTGATAGGACCTAAAACTGAAAAGGCTGGAATCACTTTTCCATAGTTTTCTCTAAGATGCAGGCTTGTGGTTCACCTGGGTGCTTCAGCAAACTTGACTCTTGCCTGAGCACCAGCTGACTCTTACCACCCTGCCCTTCAGCTGTCTGCACAAGGTGCTGCTTTTCAGCATTTTCAAGACTCAAAAATTCTCTCTCTGACAAGCTCCTCCTTTCTGCAGTTAACAGCTTTTGTATGAACATCAAATGTGAAAAAGCACAATAGAAAAAAAAAAATTGGCTGTTACTAAATAATCAACAGGCAGGCTAGGAATTTGAAGCACATCTTCACATCCTGCTGTTCCCTGTTTTCTGTCCTTTCCATTCTACTTCCATTTGTGTTGATGTTCTACAGCAAAGAAGGGTCAAGGAGCTGGTCTTCCTGAGGAGTAAAAAGTCCCAGACTGTGTAACATCTTGCTTGGTATCCCATGGTCAGATGAAGGATCAGAGCCTCAGTCTCTTACAGAATTCTCACTCAAATTCTCTCAGTCTGAAAAACAGACAGGGTAGAAGAACCTCTGAGGATAGTGTGTTAAAATGAAAATCCAAACCCTTATTATATAGGCCAGAAATCTTACTTTGAATGTATTTTTAGTGTCAAAAACGAAAGCACCCTTTCCTGACCCAAACCAGCAAAATAAAAGAAAAAAAAATCTTTTAAGAAGTAAAATGTTTTTCATTTGGGCACAGGAGACTTCTGGAGAGTCTCCTAACTCACCTTGCAGTCTCCCTGAACATGGTCAGAAACAAACCTCTACAATTTCACATGGAATTAGTTTGACACAAATGAAAAGCTAATGCCAAATAATCATGTACAATGTATCTTCTTTTAGCAGTCAGGGTGGGGTTTCTGGCAGAAAAACTCTTTGCCCTGCTTCTCTGTACTGAGGTTTGGGGAAGGCCAGTTGTGTTCTGATGTGCCCAGCACGGCCGCTGCGGTGCAGTGCTTTGGGGCTGCCTTCCCACCCCGACTCCAAAATGAGCAGCAAGGCACAATGTTTACTTTTCACCCTTTAAAAATTATTTTGGAGTCCTGAGTGATACAGCAAATAAAAAACTCACATGATGGGAGAGGTGAGAGGATTTTTGTTTCTTCACTTCTGCTTTCCGTGTGGATTCAGATCCATTTATGTCCCTCTTCAGCTCCTTCCACTGCTGGGTTCTTCCACCCTGTGTGCTGTCCTCCCTCTGGAGGACTTGGTTGAGGATTTCATGAGAGGGTCATGATGTGATTTCTCACATGGCTGTGGAACAGCACACAGAAAATGATGCAGTCCTGTTGCTTCTTTCTTGTCAGTATACAGCCTTGCCTGTGCATACTCCTGTAAGGAACTCACTCTTTTTCTTGCTGCCTCCAGCAAGGCTTTGATTCAGCCTATACCAACATTAGTCAGGTTGGTGGTTGACATGGGATGAATAATGACATGAAATAATCTAAATTTCCAGTGAAATACAAATTTTCTTCCTTTCCTTGCACATATGTAGGTGCTTTTACTCTCCTTTTCTCTGTCCCTAAAAACAGTCCCTTTGCATTTCTTGTCTTCAATAGCAGTATCTTCTGCTGTATTTAACAACTTGTGAATAGAATTCCTTCAACACAGTATTAATTTATTTTTGTTTTCAGATAACCAAGAGATAATAAATACGATGCCATATTTGCAATACAGGAAAGAACTTGCTCAAGCTGAGGGGAAGCAAGAGAGATTATCCTAAAATTAGTTTCATTATTTCAGGACTAGTAGGTTCTTTGCTTCTCACTGTTCTACTTTTTACTTACTCACTTGGAAGGAATCTTCTTTCCTATTAGCATTTAACCTCTGTACTGTTAATTTAGGGCATAGTTAAGTAGAAGGCAGATTTGGAAAAGCTATACTTTTGTCTGTTGTTTTTGTTCTCTTCTCCCACCTCCCCTTTTTTTCTTGGAGAGGGGTAGATATTCTTAACAACACTGACTTCCATTAAAAAAAAGAGGAATCCCAAGTATCGGTGTAACTGCTGAATAAACCTTTATTGGGGGAAGGACAAAGAAAGCAAAGGTTCTGTGCAGCACATTAAAATGGCTGTATAGTAGTATTGTTGGAAACATTCTTCTTCTGCTGCGTAGTCTTTCAAAAAATATATGAAATCCAAAGGCCTTACTAGCCTGGGAGTAGAGCAGTAAAATACATAGGATATAGCAGTGCTTCTTCACATATTGCAAGAGCTGTGGCAAGTATTTGACATATATATTTGTTCGCTTGGGATGGCATTGGTTTTCTTCTCCATGTAAACTATTTTTTTTTAGTCTCCAGGGTTTACTCACAGCTTTGTATCTTATCTTTGTTCTGTTTCCCACATAACTCAGGAACAGCAAACAATTCATTTAAATTATGTAATGTGCTCCCTATTCCTGAATATTTTATGTGTCCTTAAAGTATGCTCTACTTTCTTCTGTGTTTCCCCCCTCCCTTTAATGCATTTTTAATAGTTTTTTATTGCTGATCAAATAAATGGATAGGGGAGAGATAAGATCAACTTCATTTTAAGACTGTATATCCTTCTTTTGGAAAAACGAAAAGCATTAAATATCTCAGAACTCATCTCTGCACAGATCTCCTTTTCCCTCAGCTCCCTTAATTCTTGGTGTATTTATATCTGTGTATTTTTTCCTGGAGGAAGATAGAAAAGGACTAAGGAGGAGTTGCTGTGGGGTGCAGTATGGACCCAGCAGGTTAGTTTGTTTCTTGATCAGTCCCAGAAATTTTCTAGTGATTTGCAACTAATAACTTGCTTAAGCTCAGGATACTTATAAATATCCCTGATAATTAAAATACATGTAGGTGTGCCCTATACAGATATATGTATAAAGACGTATATATGAATATATATTTAAAAAGTGTTAGATAGTCCAGACAGCTTCTGAGTGAACACTCTTCTGTGAATTGCTTTCTTAGTGTCATCATTGGATTTAAAAAAAATGAATAGGTAAAATACTTTTTAACTGTTGTTATCAAAACCAGTACAAGTCCTCAGTTTTTGTTGTCTGGTTTACTCTCAGAATTTTTCAATGCCGTGAGCTGTTTCAGAGGCTGTGTGTGGTTGTACTGAAAAGCAAAGAGCAGAGGCTGCATATCTAAAATGAGAATCAAAAGGAAAGAAAACATTTATCTGCCTAGAAATACGTGTTAAGGTTTTTTAGCATAGGTAGTAATTTACAGTGCAACAACTGGGCATATTCTGGATTCCTCGTTAGCCTCTTCTTTCAGGATTTCTTTGACAGATGGCACTCACAGATGGACATAACATTCTTAAGGAGCTTACTCTTTCTACTCCCTTACCCACCAATAACTCATGATACTATTAGAAATCTAAAAGCTTTGACATGAATTAGCCTTACTTAGCAGACTTTAATTTTTTAATCTTTAGAATACGCTGCAGGGTAGTAGTGCTTGTGGAGTTCTTAATCTGTTTACTTAAGTTCTTAGAAGCCAAAATGGAATTTCAGTAAAGTTGACATGGCAAATTATGGCAAATATACAGTCATTTTATTGCTTTTCAAATTGTTAGGATAGTATTTTTTATTCTTATCTTCTGGAGGAAAAATATAGAATGATACAAAAGATTACAGTTGGACAACCCAGAAACAGCTCTGTCAACTTAAGTACACAGAGTTTAAGCCATTTTCTTGGTGTTCCATTGTAACTACATTGAAATCTGAAGTGAATAAACTTCATATTTAAAGTTGGCTGCTCAATGAAGCTTGTTTCTACCACCATCAGCTTAAATTAGTTTGGTTTTTAGTATTTCAAAGTATCATCTAATAGGGTGCCTCAAAAAGAGAGCAAACCGTGCACAAGATATTTGAATGCACTTCTGTGATAGTTACTTGTTTGTCATGTACTTGGTGTCGTTTCTCAATATTCATACTACTTTGGGCTTGAAGGCCATTATTCTTTCCAATGTTGACTCAAATGGCAGTTTTCCCTGATGAATGTTGTTGGTGTGGAGTTTCTGTTGAGGAATGTGAAACTATAAGCACAGTGATCAGATCCAAAAAAAGCATTGTGACAGCTGGGCAGGTTAGAGAGGCGAAAATAGTGAGTGCCCTCAGCCAGGTCCTCTGCTGCATGTATTTGTAGCTTATTAGAGAAGTAGAAGAACACCAGATGGAGAGAGGAACATGAACTCAGTTTTTTTGTTTTGTTTACTAAGTGCTGTGTAAATTAAAGGTGCCCAACTCTTCCTTCACAAATAATACATAGCCTACCATGGCACAACTTCTGGTTCATGGCCTGTTTTTAAGTGTGTTCTTCTACTTTAGGGCCCCTTGCTAGGTGAGCAATCCACTCCCTGCCATCCCATTTTTCCCAGGGGCTCCTTCATTTCAGGTTGCTTCAGTATTTTCGGTATAGGCACAATTAGTCACATAAGGATCTAATTCAAACACCTATTTTGAATCTTTCTGCGTGCAGGTAGTTGGGTTCTGAAGAGGCATCTATAAGTGAACAGCCCTAATGTAAATAATTTTCTTCTGCATGTGTTGAAGTGCTCTGTTCTAGGGAGTTCCTGAGAATGGTCTTTCATAATAAGAAAAAAGCATGCATGTAGTTACTGCAAATTAAAAAAACAATTTAGGTCATGAAAGCATGGTGAGAAAAGTAATCTATGCACTGGAATAAGTAGTCCAGGCCTGAATAATGCCTCGTTTGAATCTTCAGCAATTTCCTTATATATTTTGCCACCTAAAAGTCTTTCTATAAACCTTGCTTTGCTCCTGGCTGTTTTATATATATATGCATACATATGTGTGTGCTGAAGCCATTCTTATGAGGAGATGAGTCTCCTCTGATAGCCAAGGCTTTTTACACAGAGAAAACCTGTGTGACAGAGCAGTGGTGTGGAGGGCTGCTCATGGAGTGGTGTCTGATGGCTTCAGGCCAAGCTTGCCAGCACTTATTATCCTAACAGTGTAAGCAATGTCAGAGACTAACCTTGATTGCTGAGCATTTTGGGATAAATAGGGGCTTTCTGTTAGTCAGACTTTAGATCAGGGGAAAGGAAGCTTTTAATTTTAACAAATTTTGAAAGCCTGATTGTTACTAAATGTCAAGATACAATCAAGACAATTTTGTGGTTTTACCTGTCATATCCCTGCAGAGTTGAGAGACAAGAGAGAGGGACTTTGCCAATTTTTGTTTTATGAACTGCAGTTTCCAGTGCAAAAATGGGCATGTTCTTAGTGCTAAGGCTAAAGATACTTTCCGTCTTGAGCCACAAGAACTCAGAAGTAGGCTGCTACAGCTGAACGGGTAGTACTTTGGTGTTACTGCATTTCAGCATTAGGTTTGAGGAGCTTTGGTACAATGTAACCAGAAGGCTATTATGAAATCAAATTGAAAGGGCAGCTTTAGTCATAATTTCAGAATTGCAGGATGGGTAAGGTTGAAAGGGACCTCTTTTGATCAGGTAGTCTAACCCTCCTTCTCAGAACAGGGTCACTGAGAGCAGATTCCCAGGACGCATTTCCCGTTGGATTTTTTGAGTAGTCCTTTCCAATTAACCATAATTCCGGACTTTGATCACTGAACGGCACAGTACCTCCAGAGCTTTACAATACTGTGCTGTAATTATGTTACAACTTGTTTCATGTAAGAATATTTACCTAATTCCCCAAGTGTTGTCTCCTTGATTTTTACAAATTGCATTCGGTTAGTAGCAATTTTTACTAATTTCCTGTGGTGGTTTTCAGACTTCTCAAACCAAGTATTTGTTTTTCAAATCGGTTTTTGTTTTTGAAAAAGAAATAGGTAAAAACATTTCTGTTTTGTTCCTCCCATCTTATATTTGCACGTCTTTCAAAACTTTTATGCTTGTACCGCAATCTTTTGTAGCAGGAGAGACCATCATAAATAGCTATTAAAAACTATTAAAATTACCCAAAAAAGAAATATAGTACAAGGCTCTCATATTTTCATGCATGAAATTTTACTCAATAATACTATTCTGTTCAAGATCAATGCATTATTAAACATTCAAATGTTCAATACTTAGTGTGCCCAATTTTATATTTGAGTCCTTACAAGTTTTTTTTGTCTAATACAGTAACTCAGCTACAAGCCAACCCTGAGGAAAGTTAAACTTCTATATTCTTGATCCACTCTAAGAGGCCAGCTAACTTGGATTTGGGTTTTTAAATTTGTTTTTAGCAGTTCCTATGTCAAACTATTTCAATTAACTTCCATTTTTTAATTTGAACTTTTACAAGTTTCAGAATGCATTGGTCTTCCTCTTACACGCTTGATTGTTTGACATAAGGAATTGTCTTTCTGATAATGTCTACCACACGTTTATTCTTATTTCATTGGTGTTTAAAATCACATCTGTAAATCAGCCTTGTAAGGTACCAGATTTACAATGGTTATCAAATAGCACAGTGTGTTCTTGGTTTTAGTCTGTAAAGCTGACAAGGCAGTAGAAATAACTCCTAGACAACCACAAGTGACTTTGCCCTGACATCTCTTTAAAACGCTACATGAGGGGCCTAACCTGCATGTGAGGGTTTTTTCCATAGATATCTGGTTCTGTCAGCTGATTAGCATTTTAGATGAAGACAGTAGCTATGGGGAGTATGTAGCTGCCAAGCATTTCTCCAAAAGAATTTTTCAAATCACCCCTTTTTTACTTATTTTTTTAAAAGAAGGAAAAAAACGGACATAAGCAGGTTTTAAAAATAATTATTCTTGGTTTGCAGCTGTTATCGTGTTTGAGATATCCATTACTTGGAAACAAATACATATGCACAAAGCCCACAGGGAGGCATTTTTCTAAGGCAAATTAATTCTAGGATATTATAATATGATGTGGTGGAGCATATATTTATAAGCCAGTAACTACACTGTTCAAGTGTTCAGGAATGAATATGAGTGCCTGAACAAACTCAAGATATATATGTGTTGGCTGATGTACTCATTCCCTGTTGCTTGTTATTATTTCCTTTATTAGCATTTGAAATTCATAAAGAACATTGGATACCATAAGGTAAATACTGTGTTGTGTCCAGAATACTTGTCTGTGTGGCAGAAATTAAAGACTGTGGAGCGAAGGACTGGGAGAGGACTTGGAGAGGTCAGCTAATACTTTTCTTGGGCTGCAAGGCAAGATCAAACTGTAGCTAAACCAGTCTTGACAGACGTTTGTCTAACTGGTTTTAAAAGAAAAGTGATGGAGATGGTGACACTTCCTGAAGCAATTTGTTCTAGTGTCCTATTGTCATTATTATGGGAGTGTTTTCTCATGTTTCATGTGAGTATCTTTCATTGGTACTTAAATTCCACACTCAGTGTGGGAGAGAATTAATCTATTTTGCATTTTATACTCGTGTCTGTGGTGCAGATTCTTCGTAGGAAAAGAGAATGTAATGTAATTACCTTATTTTTAGTGAAAACCAGAATTATTTCTCTCAATCTGGTCAGGGACTTAAAAAAGTATACTTTGGCAGAAAATATGGTCTGGAACTAAGTTAGTTTGGAAGTATCTGATTCTGTAGGTGCTGTAATAAATGTACTGCATGCAGTACATGGAACCTTGAATTCTGTATTGTTTTACATTTAGTTTTGTGATATTACTAAGAATAAAACTTGGTTAGGATGTGTGACAGTACAAATACAAAATTGTCCACACTGATCAATAAATAATGACTATATCACACATCTAGAACCTTTATTGTTGTGGTTTGGTTGATGTTTCAAACTAATTGATGAGAGTCTGTCCATTGAATGTAATGAGATTTAGAGGAATCTCCTGCTGCTTAGACGAGATTCTTTTAGCAGAGGTGAATTACTGGGTGTTCCTGGAACAGCACATACATAATAATTTATTATCAAGAGTTAAAGAGAAAACAAGGGAGTTTTACACTATTAAGATACTGTTTAAAAAAATTATAAAATAAGGTTGATTACAGCATTTATGTTTTCCCTGTAGTTGTTCTTATTAAGGCTTAGATTCTGAAGTGTTCAGGCTTTGGCTATTTCTATTAACTTCAGGGCTATATGCAAGACTACTACATCTTTTTTGGTTGTAAGCTTTAGTTTGTCAGCTTTACATGAAGCAGGTTTTGTTTAGTATACAAACATGCTGCAATGGTTTGGGTGCTATATAAATAATAAGGCTGAGATCAAAGTTATTTAAATGATTTTGGTTTCAATCGAAATACGCTCTTTTTGGATTTCACCCAAAAATGAAGGAGTGTCTGTTTAGGAGGAGGCACAGTAGAGTCTTGATAAGAGGCACGGTTAATGAGGTACAACATATTCCAGTTTTCTCATGCTGCTATCTTGTGCAGCCTATCTTGTTGGGATTACTAAAGAATAACTGCCGACTGTCCAAATCTAATTTGGCTCAGTGCACAGTGGTCTTTCTGCCAGATGGAGCCTATTTCCAGTTTTGCTCATCAGAATTCAGATAAACTGTAGTTGGCAGAATATGGCAATGCTGACTTTGATATAACCCAGTCCACTGTAATGGAAAATAGAAATAACCTGCTGGACATCAATGTCCATACATTTGATTGTGGAAAAAGGCATTATTTGACCAGCACTCTTGGTGTAAGTTCGCCACTTGTTTCGCTCTGCGTACCTAAAGCAAGCTGTCAGTAGAGCATCACTGAATACCTTAATAAAAACTTCACAGGCACCAAATTTTCTCATTTCATTGGAGTGCTGCCAAAACCAAATGTCTTCGTTTTTAATCATGGATGCAGCATTTCTTTGTGAGAGAGGTATATGGAAGGAAAGTCTGCCTGAAACAACAGAAGGGAGTGAAATAAGCAGTTTGCCAAACTTCTGTCCTGACAAGGGATAATCCTGTGTTCTAAGGGAATTTTGGATAAAAAGTCCAGGCATTCTGGCAGTGAAGTCTTGGTTGTGGTTTTTTTTTAAAGTAGGTAACTTGGCAAAGGATGGCATTTCTTGTTGTAAGAGTGAATAACTATAATCACTGATGTCTGCTTTTAACCTTTTGATTTATACTTTTGGGGAATGCTGTTGCATGTACAGTGACAAAATAAAGTGCTGTGAAATCTTTAATTTGTAATAAGCTATCTGGATCAGTTTCTCTGTGCCAACAGTTGCACCTGAAACTGATTTATTTTTCTCAAATGCTGGTATTTTAATTTGCATTGGTAGCATTAAAAAATACTGTTCATGTGGAGTTTTCACGGAAAAATAATTTAATGTAAGCTGTTCACTTTCTTCCTTGCTATTCAAGAATAGCATGTCTTGGGGGCATGTGACCTGTTTAGGAAAATTAATTGATTTCCATGCTTTTCTAATGTTAGCATTAGAAATAAAAAATTGTTTTCCAGATTATCTCTTTTCTATCTACTGGGCTCAGATAAAGTGGTAGTTCAGCTATCAAATTGCTCCTTTGATTTCAGACAGGCCTATTTCTTTATTCAGGCTCAGCTCGTTTTGTGGTCGTTGCATTTAGAACAGTGTGAGTCCCTTTATTGTCATTTCAGTTCTGCTGGTTCTTTAAGAGCTCAGCTGTGTATGCAAGGACAGTCCATCAGCATCTGAAATGGTTATTCCTAGGAGGACATGTCGGACATATTGAGAGGTTCCCACTTGCACCATCTGGCCACTTTTGTTGATCTTGCAGAGAAGAACTTGCTTTTTCCTCCGTTTCTGTCTGATCATTTATGTTTTGAAAGAAAAAATAATAATACAGATGAATAACTAAAACAAGTAAATTCTGCATCATAACTGTACAGTTACCACGAAGAAGAGGGATCCCTACTGGTCACAAAATCTTTAATGCCACTTAAATTTAGAAAATACAAGCCTGTGGGTTGACCCATTGGCACAATCTTTGGTAGCATTTGACACGACTGCTGCTCAGTCATTCTGGTACAGTTTTAAACAAATGCGTCCCTCTATTTTTGATGCGTCTTCCAATCTGTTTGTCTGGTCCCCTCCTCCATGAAGCTGCCCTTGAAACAAAATTAAGTTAAGATTCTTCTGAAATCTGCTGCTTCCTGTTCTGTAGACCTGAGGAACTTCCTGTGGTCTTGCAAATAACAGAATTACATTGATCCAGTGATTCAAGGAATGACAGAGATGAACCTCAGGAACCCATACACTTTGAAACCATAAGATGATCAGATAATTCAAGTTGTAAGGAACTTAAGGGAGTTTTCTAGTCCAAATTTCAATATGCAAGACCTCATGATTCCTTAAGTTTCCTTTAGTATCAAAAATGAATCCGGGGGAAAAAACCACATTCACGTGTATTAAAAATTCTTTTTTAGTTTATTTTACAGCTGGAATGTGCTATGGATTTAGCATGTCTCAGAGGGAATACTTTTTCTTGAGTCTTACTGAACAAATGAAATTCTACTCTGGCTCATTAACAGAGGAATCAAAATAAATGGCAATAATCCAGGTATCTGCTGTAGTCCTATTTCAGAATGTTGTTTATATTAACACAGTTAGTATGTAAAATGTTTGGGTTTTAATTACAGCTTAAGAAAGCAAACGGTTTTAAAGAGAGGTGAGTGAAGTCATCTAGGTAAACATGCCCATCTGAAGAACAGCTCCCCAAATAAAACCAAGAAGCATTATAAGGAAGGATTCATTAACAAATTTTCGAATTTTTTTCATTAGCCTTCACACTTTTTTCAGTGCAAGTGAAGTATTCCGTATTACACACTGTTTACTCCTATTGCCTTCTCCAGAAAACAGCAGCAAAGCTGCTGTGCAGTGCTGATTTTCTCCTTCAGTCAAGGCCAACAAAGCTCAGAAAAGTAGAAGTTGCTCCTGGATACTCTGTTGGGGTTAAAGTTTAAATGGACATATGTGTTTCTAGAGAAGTTTATTTGGTCCAGATTTCCAGTTCCTTTGATGCTGTTAAATCACTCATTGGGGGAAAAAAAAGTTTCTTTGAGTATGCTGGGTACTTGGCTTCCCTTAATTCAGTGTAGAGCATATTTGAAGAATTTGTTCTAGCTTGGCTTGTGCCAGGTCCAGCTCTGGCAACCTGCACGCCTGGCACACTGGGCTTCCTACAGGAGCTGCTGTCAGAGTAGGGCTGAACTGCCTGGGACTTGATCGAACTCAGGGTCTCCAGAGGGCACAGTGGTGCCAGAGCCGTTTCCCCAATTCAATACTTGTTCCCACTATAAATCTGGCTCATAAATACCTTTCAAATGCTTATTCTTCTTGAAAGTGAATTAGTATTTCGTATTCCAAGTGAGCAGACCTTTTTCTTTTATTGCAGTGAACTAATCACAGAGTTACTAGGGTATTTGGGCTCCACAGCCTTCTAGCCAGATGATATTAGCTGCTTGACTGAGCACCATGGTTCTTGTTGAGTGATGTTTAAATGGTCTGCCCACAATCACCTAGTAACTCTTATCTACAGAGATTCAGCCCAGTGGTCTATTCACTAAGCCATATAACTTTTCATTATTTGCTCATTACTTTTGCCAGATTTTAGCTACTTGGTCTGGAATTTTCCTTCCTTAGTATTTGCCTGAAGCAGTAAGTGTTCCTCTTTCCAGAAACAAGACCAAGAAACAAGGATTAGTCTTCCTATATAGATTTTTAATTAATAGAATAATTCTTACAAAACCAAAGAGAAAATCTTCTGCTGTGGGATGTGGAGACTTGAAATTCAGGACAGAATCCAATCTGCCTTGAGTCATGGATATATTTTTATTCCTCTGCTCCCCACCTAGATATTTTCAGGTTATAATTTTTCCCTCAATATTCCAGTTGTTACGAGTTCCAAACAACCATGTGCAGAGTTTGATCCCTAACTACTTTGCAGTTTTCTTGTGCTGTAGCTTTGCACTGTTTCAGAGCTGTAATACTGAAGGAATTTGGGGAGATGCTGATAAATAGACATTAGAGACAGTATGGAGTGTCTCTATTACTGATAGTTCTCTTCCATTTGGTGCCAAAGAAGATTACTATGCAAATTGGACAAAAACTAGATATGAGGAAAGAGGATAGTTGTCCTGGATCACAGGAATGGGAAGCCAGTGGGAATAGGACTGTGAGTAAATAGTGACTGCTGAGAACTGAAATGGGAGAAAATAAAAGATTAGTTAAATTTGAACAAGCAGGGAGATGAGGACTTGGGAGTGAAGAAGCTGAGAGAGAAAGAAGGAAGTAGAAGGGGAGGAAATTTGGGGTTGATAGGCTGCGGAGGATTGGACATCTCAACTTCTGAGGTGAGTCTAGGAGAGAGAGGAATAAAAATGCAGTTGAGATGGAAGTAGAAGGAAGCAGTCCATACAGTGAAGAAACTGAGATAAGCTGGTGAAGGTGGAGTGAATGTGAAGAGAGAATACCATATTCTCTTTAGGACAGGAGATAGATTGGTTCTGATCACTAAAGACAGTAAACAAACATCATTCAAAACTAAACCTAGAACAAAACTCATCATTCTAATGCAATCTAACAACTGCAGGCTCAGTAGAGATGCATGGTTTATGACATTATTTTTTCCCATAATCACTACCTTCACACTCTTCAGTTACACTGGCAATAATTACTCCTGTTCTTTGTTCGCCTCTGGGGCTCATAATTTTCTTTCCCTTTGCTTATAGCCTACTCTGCTGTGCAGGTGCCAGCAATTCTTGTCTTTCAAACTGTCTTTTATTAATGTAGTTCACAATTCAGAACAGTTGTTCATAACCCATAGCTTCTGTTACAAGAGCTGAAAAGAATTTGTATTTATTAAGTTGGTCTTTTCTTTTTTCCTTAACTAAAAATTGTTCTTATGAAATTATTACTGAGCATTACAAATGCCACTCTGCAAGAAATTGTTCCTCTGAGTGCATTCACTGTTTGCAGGTTTGGTTTTGCACAGTGTTGACAACACAATGAGATTTTTCATGTTTTCTGCTGTTTTGTGAGATTGAATGGGAGATGTTGAGATGATGATGATGATGATTATTAATGTTATTATTATTTCCCTTGGGAATATATTAAAAGATAGAACATGGATAAATAGAGCCTCAAGGGTGACTCATGTTTTTGTTTAGCTTGAACTAGGTCCAGCTTCTAGGAGGAACTGGATTTTAGGTGCATGTTTTTGCAAAGTGTTTTAAACTGAAGTTGTAATTCCAGCAGTCTCAATGGCATGTGTTTGTTTTTATTTAGAAGCTTGTTTAAGGAATGTTTTTGGTGGGTGAATGCAAAACAAACAAAACTATCTCAATCTGGAGGCTGCAATTCTTTGGCATATCCAGTGTCAGCAAAAATCGAGTGGAAGAATGGTCTTAAGAGAATGGACTCGGTTATTTCTCCTGATTTACTTCGTAAAGAATTGTCTTTATGCTCCGTTGCAGGTTGTGAAAGTATGATTTCTTGCAGTGTTTGCTTTCTACTTTGGAAATATTTCTGCATATTTGAAAGGTGCTTTTCAGCATGGGCCTCTGCTTGCTTGTCTTTGAGTAACACAAATTCAGGAAGTACTTTTCTTTCAAACAACGAACGGTTACTGTGTTAATTGTCACTGAGTGTGTGACACTGTGACACCTTTATGCCACAGCTTCTAAAATGTTGTTCAAGGTGTGGTTCTAATTTTTTTCCCATTACAAATTATCAGTAAGCATTGTCTATAACTCAATTTCTACTTGGGGGAAAAAAACCCCAACAAAAACAAAACACCAAAACACAAACAACAATATTTGCTCTCAGGTGCAATGTGAACATTTTAGCTTATGAATATTTTGAGATTTGTCTGCCAAGAAATCGGTGACATTCGTTTTATAAGTAGTTTGAGGAATGAAGCAAAGTCAGGAATCACTCATTTTGTGTTCTTATATCTTGTGTTCTTATATCACATGTTTGTGTTCTTATATCTTGTAAATGTTAACTGAGAAAATATTCGTAGACCTTTATTTATGCAGTCATAACTTATGAATATAATAGATAAGGATAACATAAGAATCTAATAATGTCATATGTTTTTAAAATGTAGCTTATGTATATTTCTAAGACCTATACTTAACAGAAAAGAAATTTCAACATTTGAACCTAATTTATAAGTTGAACAAGAATTACCCCTCTGGTAACTGAGAGAACATAGATGCTTTTTCATCCTACTCATCTGCACAGTGGGAACATACACTCTACCTGTATTTCAGTACACTTAGGAAAAACCTGGGACAAAAAAAAGGTCAAGTTTACAATATAAGGAGTATTTTATTATGTTGCCTGCTTAGAAGGATATTTCCATCTGCATCATGACCTGAATGAGGCAGCCAGAGTTTGGCAAGCAGAGCTGCAGTAGTGCGTACAACGATCATTTCAGCAGAAGTATGACAGATGCACAGAGTGAACCGAGATGCACGTGAGAGAAGAATGTCAGTGAAAGACAGTAAATCTAAAAATGTGTTAACTGTTTCAGGATTTCATTGGCCTTTGTTCTGTTGTAAAATCTAGGGGTTGTTTTCCAGCTCTAGTATAAGCGTGCATCTTCCACTTGAGACCGCTTTACTAAAATTCTTCAGATGATTTACAAGTTTTATATACAAAAGCTCAGAGCAAGCAAGATTCTCCTGTCTACCCTTGAGACATGAGAGGAATTTAACTACACAATTCTTAGTAAAATTAAGAAGCATTGTATGATTTGATTGATCTACAGCCCCTGTCATGAAATGTCCCTAGTGCAAATTTCACCATATCACGAGTGACTGTCTTCTATGTACTGATGGGTTGCAGGTTTTGAATGAAAAGACCCTTGCAGAGTTGATTCTTGGAATACATCTTATGCAATACATTTTTGTACTAATTCTGAAATTGGTTTAATTGCAGGGATATAAAACCAGACAACATCTTGATGGATATGAATGGACATATTCGATTAGCAGATTTTGGTTCTTGTCTGAAGCTGATGGAAGATGGAACGGTAAATTAGAAAGAATGATTCATTCCTAAATATTTTTGCTTCAGTCCTTTGGTAGCCACAAAATGCATGCTAATAAAGGGGAAAAGTGCCTTATGTCAAATGAAATGGAACTGTAAATGGCATTGGTATGTAACTACCTTTCTTGAAAATACGACTGTAGACTGCTTGGATTTGCAGTATATTAGAAACTTTTTAGATGCATACAGTCAACTCATGAATAAATAAAGAGAAGCTGTGCTGTCAGTGCCAAGTAGGTGTTTATGATCTATGAATCTCTCAGTTTTAAGCTTTGAGCGCTAATCTTTATTGAAAATGTAAGCTTTAGTATGAGCAGGATGAGATACTGGAATGTGATGATGTTCTACTAGTACATTTAAATTTGCACAGTATGCAGTAAGTGTGACTAGAATGTAATTCCAGTATGTTTAATCATGTCCCAGAGGGCTACAAAGCATTTGACCTAATATATGTGATTACCTAATCTGTAATTGCTTACTGGCTCTAATCCTGACAATTGACAGTTTTCTCCTTTATCTATTTTTAAATATTGATAATAGTTTAGCAAAAGTATATTATTGGGATCCCTGTGCATGCAGTGCCTTGGATGCTTAAGTATTTCTTTCTGAATTTAGAAGCTTTTGTTTGTGTTTAGTTGTTTTTGTTACAACGAGAATGCTGGGCTGAATTTATATATAAAGGCACAGTACCACAGTGTCTGTAATGATGAAAGTTGATTTTAATCCTGAACATGTAACTTCTCCAGGTCCAATCCTCAGTGGCAGTTGGAACACCAGACTACATCTCTCCAGAAATCTTGCAGGCCATGGAAGATGGAAAAGGGAAGTATGGGCCCGAGTGTGACTGGTGGTCCCTGGGCGTTTGCATGTATGAAATGCTTTATGGAGAAACGCCCTTTTATGCTGAGTCCTTGGTGGAGACCTATGGGAAAATAATGAACCACAAAGTTAGTGCATTTTCTGTCTGTCTCTAAGCTAATTTTTAATAATGGGGTAACTTGAAGACACATTTAAAAATAAGTTTTTATGTACTAATTATGTTAATGTTCATAAATATAGAACAAAAAATATGTTTCCATGTAGTAAGTTTATGGTTATGGATTGCAGATGGCTTTGCTTTGGGATAAAGCTAAAACGTAAAATCTGGGCTTGGAAACATGGATTTTAATTCACTCTGTGGAGTCAATCTTGGCTACATTGCTTCAATCCTGTTGTGTTACTTTCTTCTGGTGAACCCATTCCTTGGCTTATGCAGAAAATTCTGAAATGTTCTTCCACATGGAGGTAGCTGTAGAATTCAACAGCTGTAGTGTAAGAGAAATTTAAATAAAGAAGAAAAACTAGAAGACAAAAAAATTTTAATAGTTTCTATCCTTAGCAGAAGTCTTTTCCTTGAAACCTTAGTGCATGTATTTCAGAGCTGGAGTATTTGCACATTTCTTTTTCTACATAATGATTTTCACTAAGAAGTTAGTTTTTCCAAGTTTTTCGTGGTAATAAACTATTTCCTCTTGTTTTAATCTTTAAGGAGAGGTTTCAGTTTCCTGCTCAAGTGACAGATGTCTCTGAAAGTGCAAAGGACCTCATCCGAAGGCTCATTTGTAGCAGGGAGCATCGACTTGGACAAAATGGAATAGAAGACTTTAAGAACCATCCATTTTTTGCTGGGATTGATTGGGACAACATTAGGAACTGTGAGGCACCTTACATCCCAGAAGTCAGCAGCCCTACTGATACATCAAACTTTGATGTGGATGATGATTGCTTAAAAAACTCTGTAAGTATACAATTAACATTTTGATGAATCAGCCTTTGCAGCATACTTTGTAACGAAATGGACGTAAAAGGCAGTTTATTTCATGTGTTCTGCATAAATAGCAATTAGGTGCTGCTTTGAAGAACTGTGAAGGGAATACTTTCATAGTTTGAAGGCTGGTCTTCCAAACTCAGTCACGTAAGGATAACTTTTGTAAATTCATTGTAGCTTTACATGTCTTCAGCTAATGTACATCTGTTGCAGTGACAAGTTTAGTGTCCCTGTCTTATAAAGAATAATAGATTTACATGCAGATGGTCTACAAGACTGTTTCTAGCAGAGCATTGTTAAGACTCAGTGTAAGTTTGCATATTGCATTTTACTGTATTTTATTGCTCTACTCTAATTGCTCGTATCGGTGTTGGATTCCATTCAGTTTGTTTCTGCTAAATTTTTCTAGCTTTTTTTCTGACTTGAGTTTTGAGGAGAAATGTTACAGCCATTTCTAAAGGAACAAGAAAATATTTTTACCTTTGCTTCAAATGCTTTGCAGCTATTGATTTTACCAGACTTTCTGTTTCTATGCTTTTGAAAAGGAGCTTTGACAGATGATAGATGTCTTAGCATTGGAGGAATGCCTTGTGTTCTCTCCTTGGAAATATCTTTGTGTGTGTTTGTGTGTGTCTCTGTTGAAAGATGCAGAAACCTGCTGTTTACATGGGAGGTAAAGCATTTTCACCACTTTTACTTTTGTTTTCTGAACTGCATGTGCATCTCAGTTTTCTGGGGCTGCAGATAAGAGATAGGCAACATGAATTGATACAGACAGGTGATGATTATTTACATTCCCTTTCTTCCAAGTACACATTAAAATATGGAAAACACTGACTAAAACACTTTGTCGGTCTCTTCTCCCAAGAAACAAGCCACAGGACAAGAGGAAATGGCCTCAAGTTGAGCCAGGGAAGGTTTAGTTTGTATATTGGGGAAAATTTCTTTGCCAAAAGGGTTTCCCAGGAAAGTGGTCAAGTCAACTATTCCTGGAGGTATATAAAAGACATGTAGATGTGGTGCCTAGGAGGGCGGTTTAGTGATGGACTTGGCAGTGCTGAGTTAATGGCTGGACTCAATGATCTTAAAGGTCTTTCCAATCTAAATGGTTCTGTGATCTTTGATTAAATCTCAGAGCCCTTTTCCTTATAGGCAAATTACACCAGTGTAGCTGCATAGGATGACTTGCCTTCTTTTCATTTTTTTCCTCACTTGCATCTGATCTTTCCACCTCCTTTCACAACTAAAGTATTTTTATCTTAAAACTTTTTTATACAGTCTTCAGATACCTGTTTGCATATTATTTTGTCCAACAACAGCTATGAGGATCAAGTGGCTGGAGTGGTTGCTGTATATAGCAGGTCTTTGTTTGTGAAGCTGAAATAGCTTTTGGAGGTTGTTCACACATTTTAATGTTGTCCATTCCACCACTCCTCCTTTCTAGAGCCCAGTCTCCCAGCTGAGGCTCTCATACTGTGCCTGTGCAGTGTGAATGCTTTACCGTCATGAAGAAACAAGGAGCTGCAGGTGAAGAAAGAATGCTCCTCTGCTGAGTTACTGGACTCTCAGCTGAGAAAATGGAGTCCAATTCTAAATTTGCTTTAGACATTTGGGGGTGAAAAGCAATGCCCCTGAACTGTGAGAGATGAATGCCAGTTTCTAGAGCTTCTTTTTCAGTTTCCTAATTTGAAACATCTGAAGGTTTTGTTCTGTTATTTTCTTGCCATTTCTTTTCACACCTAGAATCTCAGACCTGCTGAAAAAACGTAGCCTAAGGCATTGCACGACTGAGAATATTTTACATTTTTGCTTTGACTGGTGGACATTGTATTTCATATTGCTTTGCCTCAAATTCCTTATATATGACTTGGAGGTATTTTCTCCTCCATATTTCATACTTATCTTTTGAGGAAGTTCCACATACTCGCACTGCTATTATAGAGGTCAGCGCCACAGACAAGCCCACGAGACCTCTTTTTTTTAAAAAAATTCTTGGCAAGATTTGAATTGCATAGAGTAAAGGAGGAAAACCCAATGCTGAAGATAAAAGACAGTGTTGAAAAGCCATGATTGTTATTCTTCCTGAACTTTGAATGAGACCGTAGTCCCATGGAAAAATTATATACATAATAATGAAATTTAAAAAGTATGTTGAGCATACACACAAGCATAAAGGGCAAAACTGTGCTGTTGAGGCAGCCTAAGTTGTGCTGGGTTTTAGCTTTTAACTGTTTGGTTTAGTAGCCTCATTCAGAGATACGATAGATTCAGCTATAATTTTCTCAGCATGGTTGTACAGTTAAATTCACACAAGCAGCAGGAAATACATATCTTAACCTCTGCAAAACAAATTCTTTTACAGAATCTTACCTTACTATCAATAGATACAATATTTTAGAAGAGATACCTGGCTGGTAGCCAAAAATTGTCATGTGGGCTGTTAAAATCATGCAATTATGCATTTGATATTTTTAAAGTTATCTGTAAAGACAGTTTTGAAATTGGAATCTATGAAAGGTGAAAACAAAATGTAAAGGAGAAATAAAATTTTATCTTTTCTAACCATAGTAATCTGTAATAATTGATATTTTTATTATGATTTAGTGGAAAATTAAGTCTTTGTAATTTGGTCTTGTCCTTAGTTTCCAAAATGCCCAGCTTAATGAACTTACACAATCTAGCAATATCACTAGTGTTGTTTGGGAACTCTTTTATAACATGAAGGTTTTTGTCAGCTAAGAGGACAAGGTTGGGATGTAATATAGCTGATGCCACCACTGGAAAGGTAATTTCAGATTTCTGTTGAATGCAGTCTTACTCCTTGTCCTTTCCTGCTGAGTTTTACATGAAAATTTTTTTTTTTTGCTTGGGTTTAGAAAGAAATCATTCTGTACCTTTTCTGACAATTTAGAATCTTTTATCACTTTCAGTGCAATAATCATCTTCTTAGGGGTTTTTTTTTTGGGTGACTGTAATGGCCATCTCTAGCAGAGCAACATAAACCTTGCATCTTGGGGTTAAACAGGAGGCTTTTAACAGAACATTTAAGAATATTAGAACTTAAAATGGTTCAAATAAAATAACAACAGGGTTCTTTTAGCCTGAGGAGAAACTCAAAGATTTGTCTTGGTTTGTAGTTCTTTGTCTGGGAAGAAAGAGGAGCAAGGAATGAAGAAATGGTCAAAGCACTAATGGGATTAGAACAGTCTGTTGTATTACTACTTTCTAGTAAATGCCTGCTGATTGTTCTCTCCAAATAGAGAAGTGGGCTGGTAATTCTACAGGCAGGAAGCCCTGTTGACTGAATAGCAGAGAGGAGTACAGCAGGGAATAAAAGGCATTGCTCTTTGTGCTAAGAGCTTCTTGGAAAAAAGAAGGAATAAATTGGCATCTAATATGTGTAATATTCTGCTTTCCTCCAACAATAGCCTATTTCATTAGAAAAGCATTTTGATGTTAGTGTGCTCTGTTTTTGTATATGTTAAATGCTATTATAAATAGATTTAGTTGATGCTGTTTCATATTTGGGCTGTAGATAAGCATGACAGTGAATATAGTTAATATGATACTATGGCTAACACTTCTCATATGGTTAAACTGGAAAGTCTGTTTCTTTTAAGTCCAGTAGAGTACTGCTTACTCAACTGTACTATTATTTTTCTAGGAAACAATGCCTCCACCATCCCACACTGCATTTTCTGGCCATCATTTACCATTTGTGGGTTTCACATATACAAGTAGCTGGTAAGTTAAGAGTTCCAGAATTGTTTGTAGGCTAGTTACAGAGTATTCTAACTTTCTGTCTTTGAAACCTATTGAATAGATATCAAAGAATGTGGTTTATTGGGGAAGTTGCTAGGCCATAATATAAAATGCTGTGTTCAAAAGAATGAGCTCTCTGCAGGTAAAATTTACATGAATGCAAAGGTCAGCACATGTGCTCTGGGGAGTTTTGCTGAGAAAGGTAGTTATTAGACAATGTATAAAGTTAACTGCACATGACAAAGTTAAGGCTAGATTTGTGGACCCAGGCAAAACGGAGTTTATTAGACATTAAAACCAGTTTTATTTCTAGCCCTTTGATACTTCTGTAACTCTGAAAAGAAATTTCATTAAAATTGCTTTAATTGATATATGGTATTAACGTTGTATTTATTTCACTCATTTCCATTGCTAAATTAAGCAGTAACAGGGAAGTCCCTGTATGCTCCTTGTTGTTTATGGAAATAAAGAAAGAATGTTTACAACCATTGAAAATCCAGGCCTATGTTTCTGCTGGGAATGTGACTATGTCCTAGAATGTCCTAGACTTCAAAAGGATTATTTGCATAAGTAGTAGCATGGGTACATGAGTAGCCACAGCATTTCTGACATGTCCATGCCATAGTTGTTATGGGATAATTTCACACCATTTGTTGTGATTGTTGTCTTTAAAGCATTTATGACACTTGACTATTTTCAAATGAACTGTTACTGTAATCTTACTGTCTAGGTTGCTCCTTTTTGCTATCTGGCTAGCATAGACTGTCCCTAATGATTTTTAATCAGGAGTTCATCCACTTCTGTGTAACAAAAAATACATTGGGGAGATCAGACATGCTAGGTAAAAATGAGTTCAGTTTTCAATGAGCACATACTAACAAGGTATTCTTTGATGTTATAATAAATGGCGTAGTAATTAACAACTTACCAAACTGTTTACTGGTTGATGTTTTTATAGCACTATTTTAAACCAGCCTGTTGTAAAATCCATTACTACTTATTTTTTTTCCCCCAGTGTACTTTCAGACCGCAGCTGTCTAAGACTGACAGCTGGACCACCCTCCATGGATCTTGATGCCAGCATTCAAAGAACTTTGGAGGATAGTTTAGCAACAGAAGCTTATGAGAGGAGAATAAGACGTCTCGAACAGGAAAAGCTTGAGCTTAGTAGAAAACTGCAAGGTATGGTCATTAAAAAATCACTTTTTTAACTTTGATTAGCTTGCAGCTTTTTTATACTGTGGAAAAAAAAGTAAATACTCCTCCTGGAATTCTTTCTAGCAAAAAAGAATTCTGTTCATTATTTCTGTTGACAAATTAGGTTTCTGTTACTCTTTATGCCTGAAATACACCATGTATGCAACTTCTTATGCTAACTTTGTTGTCACTATACCTTGATCACTATGGCATAAAACATTTCATTCTTAGAATTTCTAAGAATTTAGTTTGCCCAACTGACAGTTACTGAAAAACTGGCACTTAATAGTTTGAAATTAAAAAGTGTAGAATACCCAGTGCAGGGTCTTTGGCATGTCTTAATTTATCAGTAGTATCTCTGATTTCCTCAGATATCAGGAGTAATTTGTCCCTCTCTCTTCCACCTTTTTCTAGAATCCACCCAGACAGTGCAGGCTCTGCAGTATTCAACAGTGGATGGCCCAATAACAGCAAGCAAAGATTTAGAAATTAAAAGTTTGAAAGAAGAAATTGAAAAGTTGAAGAAACAGGTAACAGGTATGTTATAAATACTAATGTAAAAACTGTAACAGGAAACTGTATTTTGTCAAGGGGTTTTTTTCCCTCCAATTTTAATGCTAGTTTTCCTTAGCTTTCTAAAAGAGTTTTACAGTCTGTTTTTACTTTTCATTTTACCCCTCACTCTTCCTTTGTAGGTCAACATTTTCTCCAAATTCAATTTAATTTGAGTTGTCCAAGTGTCAGGGAGTAGTGAAGGGTGTTTTTCCATGAGAGAGGACACAATGGGCCATGAGGCTGCACTTCCAGCAGCAGAACTGACCAAAGAAAACTGCCACCAAAATAGGTCCTGCCTACAGCTGCGTGGCCTCTTTTTGATCTGTGCATTCCCTGAACTCTCCCATGAATTTAATTAACTCAATTAAACAAGGCAAATGCTGTTAGAGAGAATTTAATCAACTTACGGTCAGATAAATCAGCACAAGGTGGGCAATAGAAGCATGTGAGGAAAGGGAGATGAGAGGGAGAAGAGCCACCTTTCAGCTCTGCTGTCAAATGAACTGTCATTGCTTACAAAACTGAACATCCATTTTCTTTGCTTCTGAGACTTCTTGAGGATTTTATGAAAACTAAAGTTTTGGCTATCAAGTACCTCCATACTTTAGGCTTGAAAAGTGGTTTTGAAAGCTGTGCAGCTTAAGAGATTAATTTTTTTAATTAATGTTATGCTGCCTTTCATCAGAACTCCCAAACTAGTCAAAAAGCAAAGATCTCCTTAGTCCAATATGTGTGTTTTACAGAGGCAACTGGAGACATTTAGGGAATGATCCATCTTTTTCCAGCCTTACTTTCCCAGATTCTGGGCAATTCATGTTTTAAGAACTTGAGAGGGAGGGCTCATACTGCACAACCACATTGAATATAGCTATGAGTGAACCATTTGCTGTCTATTTAGCTAATGCCTTTCTAGCCTACTTTAAAGGCTAATTACTAGTATTCAGTATTCTTGATTTGATGTTCTGAATTAAGTTAAAGGGGATTTTCTCTCACAGTGATTCATAGCACAGCACTCCTGCTATCCATCTCTATAATGCTGTCTTTAAAATAGGATCTTGAGAGCAGAGACATCTCAAAAAAAGGAAGAAAGGAAGCACAGCAAGATTTTTTTTTTTTAAGGAAAATTAACAAGAGACTGTTAGGTATCAGGTCTGGAACCAGAGAAACACGGATGAAAATCCAATTAATCTTACAGAAATAGGAAAACGTCTGCATTTTGTGTGAAAAATCAGACACAAGTAGTGGTAGATACATCTCTATTATATGGCCATATTTACCTGAGGCAAAGGAAAAAGAAACAGCCAGAAAGGTTGGAGGAAACTACAAAAACCATTTGTTCTGGTTTGTATTTGTGACAAGACTTCATTCAGTTCCTGAAAGTGTCAGGAATGCCAGCAGTGACACCCTCAGAAAGAAGAACTTGAACTTCACTTGCAGACACTTCAGCTGATGTGTTTAGACTCTGCAGCTGCCTCAGAGGGCAGGAGCAGCAATGTGTGAGCTGCAGAGTGCAGCACACAGATTATAGCCTGTTAAAATCGTGTAGTCTGAAAAAAGCCTGCTACAGATACACAGTTGGACAGCTGCTCTGGCGTGATGCAGCAGTTTTGTATTGTACCATAGGCATTATTTTCAGATGGGAACACGGCTTAGCTAGCTCAGGGAGGATCACTCTGGTTTGAGTGATGCCATGTTGGCACTATGTCAAGACAAAGGTTTTTGTGAAATTTCTCTCCAGCCAAATGTCCCTCCTCTTGCTGCTATAATGAGGATAAAGACAACATGATCAGAAACCCCTGCTCTGCAACAGTCCCTAGCTCTGATTTTGAGTCTTTGGAACCACTGAAAAGCAACATTTACAAGAACAGCTTTTGAATGAGACCAGCCATTCACAGAAAAGCATCAGGATCAGCTTTAAATTATATTTTATTCTTTACTATTGAGCTGCAACTTAGATTTTAGTTCATTGCTGAAAGTATCATTCTCTTCCTTTGGTAATGAAAAAAAGAAATAGTAAAGGCGTGGAAACATTCCCCAACACAATTGCTAGCCCTTTTTGAAATTGAGAAGCAGTCAAAGTCTGGTGAAGGTGGTTGATAATGGGAAGGTTTTTCCTGAAGTAATTTTCTGCTTCACACCACATACGTGTTTTTGTATTTATTCCTAGACAGAATGTATACTTCTGGAGTTCAGATTGGAAGTGAATAATGGAATCAAATGGGGAAGATATCTTGTAGAATTGTCTAACCCATCCCCAGTCACCACACAACTTTGCCAGGATATACTTGAATGCCTTGTCTGATCCACCCATTTGTTAGAAAACACTCATTTGTGCCTTAAGATGTAACTAATACAAGCAAATTTGATAAAATAAAAAGCAAATGCTCTATTTTGCTTGATTTTATGGGGGTTTTGAGATAGATTTTAAAACTATATTAGTGACAGAATGCAGAAACAAACCAAGTGTTGGCCATGTCTGAGTGCTTCCAAATGTAGGGGAGCTAGTTCCAGGTTTTCGGGATAGCCTTTAAAAGATCTCATTTTTCTACTAGATCTGATGAATTTTAAGAAGGTTCAGTTCAGGTGCAGAGCTGAACTTTTATGCTTTGGGCTCATCTCTTGGACAACTAAATGTAATAACACATTACAGTGAGTGTTTGCATATATTATCTAAAATGTTAGTTACTACTAGGGTGATTAAATGGAAAATTACCATTTACAGCACATTATATCACAACTAGCTTTTTGTTACGTTCTTTTAACCTGTTTTACTGCCTCTTCTGAAGCTGTAAGAGTAAACACCTGCTTAAAAAGGTAATAAAGAATGAACTCAAAATCGTGTCAAATTCAGGAGTGTCGCCGGGGGGGCTTAGAAAAATACATTTTTCTTGTCCATCTGGTTTTCCAGGAAATGACAAGCTAGCATATGCTTTCAATTTTTGAGGTCAAAGTTATAATTTTTGTTCACTAAGTTACATAGGAGAAAACTTTGAGGAATCTTTAATATTGCCAAATATGTAAAGGGCAGCAATGAAAGAAGAAAACAGAGCTGTGGAACAAAGTAGTTCATGCACAGAAGAGAGATTTATCTTGGCTCAGCAGAGCCATATATAAACTTTTTTTCACTGGTGACTTCGGAGTAGACTACATAAGGGAGGCAGTTAATAATTTCTGGCTTTGAGTTACATCTCTTATTTAAGTGCATTCTTTTAAAATTTTAAACAAGAGTCAGTGAATTAAAACAATAGTGCATATTTTTCTGGGTATAACCTAATGGTATTAATTTGCTTATAAAATTCTTGTGTTTCAGAAATTAACCCTCTTAAAAATGGATGTGTTTTTATATTTGATTTCTCCAAGAGCCAGTCTCTTAGGGTAACATTTATGAAAATGTAGTTAAAGGCTCTCATTAAGAGTATAGATGGGTTCCTGTTCTTTGGGTAAATACAAATGGTCTGAAGACTTGCCACAACTGAAATACAAGACAACATGTCCAGTGATTTCACAGAACTTGGAATTAAATTACCCTCAAATATATCTTGCTTTAAAGTCTTGTTTTTAAGTAAAAACTACGAGGCAAAAAAAACCTCCACTCGCTAGAAATTTTCAGTTGCCATATTTTAGGAATTTTCAGTTTTTCTTGTAGAATTTGAGGGTATTTATATGACATTATTTAACTGTGCCATAGAAATATACTGTCAGTGTGTAACTGACTGTTGGTAAGAAACTGGCTGCAATAGTTCTCCTTTATTTATAGTAGTAATAAAGCAGATCACATAAAAACAAGTGGTTTTCACACTAGAAATAAGTAAAATCAGCTGAAGTTAATTTTAAGAGTATCGACAGGAGAACACTTGCCAGCTCTTGAGTGACCCATTATTTTTACTGTTTCTTTCTGGGGGAAATTGGAGGGAGGAGGGAGAGTGTTTATAATTACAGTGTAATAAAAGATGTATTGTATATTACATCACAGCACATAAAAGTCAAATGTATAAGTTGTGTTAAAGCATACATTACAGAATTATGTATAGAGCATGGTTATTATAATGTGAGAAGACAAATTGTTATCATTTTCTGTGTTGTATTTCAGCAAGCTATGACCTTTCATTCTGTTCCCTTAAAAGCAGATAGTGGCAGCTGAAACAACCTGCTCCCTATTCTAAACCAGAGAAGAATTGCCTTATTTTGTGCTTAAATGGAAACCAGAAAAAAAACTGAAGGGGCTTCAAGCAGCTAGGCTATGCTATTCTAGAATTATGATTTTTCCCTTAGAATATTTCAAATTCTGCTGCTTTTTCTAGAATCTGGTCAGCTAGAACAGCAACTCGAGGAGGCCAGCACTGCAAGGCGGGAATTGGATGATGCTTCCAGACAAATAAAGGCTTTTGAGAAGCAAGTCAAAACACTGAAGCAAGAGAGAGAAGATCTTAATAAGGTAAAAGCAATTAGTCAGCAACTCTTCTGAACCCTCAAGACTGTTTTATTTTTGTTCATTTTGCTTGTAATAACTTTCAAGTGTAAAACTAATGAGCAGATAACAAGTGTGTAGCATGACCTACTTAGCTTTCTGCCTTTTTTTCCTGAAGAAAAGGACATTATTTAACATGTTGTCTGTATGACTGCTGGGTGGTCCTAACTGATTGCTTCCAGATCGTGAACAACTCCATGATCCAAATTGCACAGTGGCTGCAAAAAAGGTTTTATAGCTTCACATTAAGGTGATAATTGTAGGGAGGGGTTAGAAGACAGAGTAGAGAAGAACTATCCTAGACAATTTAATCTGAAGTATGGGTGAAACTTTAACAGTGAAAAATGAGAAGAATATGGTATTAAGGCTGTGTCACGGAAGTGTTTCCAGAACGGAGATGTGAAAAATTGCCCAAATATGAAGATTGAAAAGTAATTCGAAATAACTACTGTTAAAGAATAATGGAATTTATTTCTTCTTCTGTATCTCCCTGATCTCTCATTTTCTTATTTATAACATACTGTCTTTGATGCCTATTTTTTGTATTCATTATTAGATCAACCTGTAATCAGGTGTGAAATACATAAACCTGTTTTTCATCATGATTATATTGGCCCAGTATTTTAGAGTCCGTACTAAAGTTGATGTGCCAGCTGTGTTTAACACTGTTTCTTCTGACCCTTAAGGCTCCTAAAATTTTGAAAGCTGCCAGTTTGTCCCAGAAAGACCATCTTTCTTCTAAACCAACTCATAGTGATTAGGACCTCTTTTTAAGAACCTTAGAAACATTTTTAGATTTACATGGATGTCAGCAGTGCCAAATACTAATTTTTCCTGTTGATCTTCTCTTTATCCTGAAATTTGCTTTTCCTTGCTTCTTTGTTCTGCTCTGGTTTGACTGAACATCATCGAACTATGTAAACTGTTGTGGTCCCTCACTGGTAGTGTGGTGGCACAAATCTAGGGCACAGCAAGCTTTGTGAAGCTAATGTGCTGTGGAGTTATCACACACTAGCAGTGTTATTTCATGCTGGTTCTTTGAAAAGAATAGTTATCATATATTGCTTTTATTCACTGCAGTGTTTTGTTGCCTGAAACTTTCTCTAATATTGATATGAAGGTACAGTGTATGGAAATCATTCTGCAGGCCAGTTTTCAAAAGCTTTTTGAGTAAAAATTTTCATAGAGCAGAGTTTTCCATTCAATGCAAAAGCTTTTTTTTTAATCATTTAACACTTGAGATTCTTGTAATTTATTTAAGTACTTTTTAAAAAACAATGCTAATGACATTTTTGCATTAAGAAAGCAAGGTATTTTTATATTGTAATGCAAGTGCTTGAAAACCATTGTGTTTACCTGTAATAATGGAGTAGATTCCTACTTGGTTTACATTTATGCAGTTTAACTAACTCCAGTAGTGTAAAACATGCCTCTTTCCTTATTTATAGAGGCATGTAATCTGTATTGTAGATGCATTCATGAAATAAAAAAAAATACATAGTTTCTATTCACTCTGGAAAAGGCGTTAGATGCACATCCAAAGACAGAATTCGCCTTGCAGCTTTCTAGGTTTATTACTTAATTCTTTTTTTAAACTGTAGGAACTGGCAGAGTCTAGTGACAGATTAAAATCCCAAGCCAAAGAGCTGAAAGATGCACACAGCCAGCGGAAATTGGCAATGCAGGAGTTCTCAGAGATGAACGAGCGGCTGACAGACTTGCACTCTCAAAAACAAAAGCTTGCCCGCCAGCTCCGAGATAAGGAGGAAGAAATGGAAGTGGTGATGCAAAAAGTAGAAAGTTTAAGGCAAGAGTTACGCAGAACAGAGAGACTTAAAAAAGAAGTAAGTGGTGAGAAGACTGTTTAGACTCTATGAAATAAGTTATATGTAAGGTTTTCTGAGTCTTTTTTTTATTTGTAAATCTTTAACCTTTTGTTTGTTGTTTCTAACAGTACCAGTTTTGTTTTCTAAGAATTTGAAGTGTTCAGTTTGATGCTGAAGATTTCTCTCTTATATTGAAAACCATCAATAGATTTTGGAAAAAAAAAAAAAAGAATCCTATCTATTAAAAACGTATGTACTTTTGTAGCTGGAAGTCCAAGCTGAAGCTGCAGCTGCTGAGGCATCCAAAGACAGGAAATTGCGAGAGAGGAGTGAACAGTACTCTAAACAGTTGGAAAGCGAAGTAGAAGGGCTAAAGGTTAGTCTGTTTTGATATTAACACCTGCAAACTTACTAGTCAACTAGGACTTGGATCTGTTTGATTGCTTTCAGATGTAGGACAAAAGGGTTTTGTCAGTCTGTCACTTCAGTCAGTGCTAAATGTTAATGCAGGCATGCATTGCATTATTGCCCAGAAAAATGAACGTTTGCCTGATGTGCTACTTCTTAATACTCAACCGTGTCTTGCCACACTGCTTCCATTAATCTGTATTTAACTTTATGTGTTAAAAGCTTTTTTTTAGCATAGGATGGTTGAATATTTGAAGATAAACCTGCATCTGGGCAGGTTTCTGTGTAGGTGTTCTGTCTGCTGTGTTGTTCCTCGTGTTTCCTGCACAATAGGTGTCAACTGATGTAACTGTAAAGGAACAGTTTTAGCACATTCTGCCTCTCAGCCAGATGATGAGGCATTTTTGCCCAAGAACAGCATTGAGCATGAAGGTTTTGTTTAGATTGATGAGATTTCTCACATGTGCATGTGATTTTATGAGAAGAAATTTAAGGCAGCCAAGAATGTTAACTGTTATTTTATTCTGTGATTTAGCATTTTATGCATTGCTCTAAAGAAGTTAGGCTTACTCAAAAATTGAATGAGAAAGTTTTTAATTTACATATGAGGATTGCTGTTCATTTACAGTGAAGTCCTGTTCCAAATGTTTCATGCAGTAGGGTAATTCTAAACTTTTTGGGCAAAACGTGAGATTAGTCCTAATCTGGTCTTAATTTAAATCAACAACCAAGTTTTTTTTCATTAGAATTCTCTGGGGCATTTATCAACATTAAATTATGGCACAAAAAAGTCAGTGGTTTTTTGCAAACACTCTTTTATTTGGCCTTCCTTTGCTAAAAGAGAATAAGGAAATCCATTCAATATGAAGTTTGGATTAATAAAGTTTCTATTGCTGTGAATTCAGATTGTTATCTGAAAATTAACGTATTTCTTCTGCTTCCATGAATCTTTCCTATCAGCAAAGAGTTTGTATGACAGTTTAAGAGGCAAGAAGAATTTATGGGAGATCTATTGAGAATAAATGATATGCTGATTTATAACAACAGGGCAAGTCTATCAGAAGAGGAAAAGGGAATTTTAGCTTTCTTGGTAATATTTTACAATTCAGTAAGCACACTTATCTTGTGTGGTTGTTGTGATAGTGCACGGTCCATTCAGTAAAAGCTCTGCATGGTTCCTTAGATAAGTTCAGGGAGTTTTCCTACACAAAAGTATTTAAAGAAGAAAGGAAGGTTTCTCCAAATGAGGAGAAAAGACCATAAATGATGGCAGGTTAAGTGTGAACAGGATACAGAGGGCTAAATAAAGAGAATTTAGGAAGCACTTTGCAGTAGATGCTCAGAGTGATTGTGGGAAGTTCTGTAAATCCAAAGCAGAAAACCTCAGGAAACTCATGAGGCTGCTTGGGGATGCAAAAGGCAATCTCTGAGCTAACAGGGCTGTGGCAGAAATGCTCCACCAGGCTTTCGTGTGTCAGACTTCACTGCTGAAGCAAGGGAGATTGGAGATTGCCACTGTCGAGGTTTGATGCTGGCTAAGCGCCAGGCACCCAGGAAAAACTATTCACTCGTTTTCCTCTGCTATGGCTAAGCAGAGATGGGGAAATTAAAACGAAAACTTCTTGAGTCGAGATAAGGATATGGGGAAAAACATTTTAAGGGCAAGACAGGCTGAAAACTTAATAATAAATTTTCCTTTTACTGTTTAACAGAATTAAAAGTAAAAAGGGTAATGAGAACTAAAATAAACCTTTAGAACACTTATTTTCTTCTCAGCCCCTCCCTCTTTCCCACCGACAGTGCAAGGAGACAAAACATGAGGGTGTGGTCAGTCTTTCACTTTCTAAGAATCTATCTTCAGTTCGTTCAGGGAAAGGAGCTTTTTCTTCTGTTGTGGCGTGGGGTCCTTCCCACAGGAGATAGTTCTCTATGAATTTCTCTGGCGTGGTTTTAATTTTCACAAACAGCAGCCCGCCCCCCGGGGGGGCCCCCCCAACCTGGTGGAACATGAGTCCCTCCCACGGGCCAAGCAGTCTTCCCGAAACTGCCTAGCATGGGTCATTTTAGTTCATGAGGTTTAGTCTCTTAAGGATAAGCTGTTCTAGCTTGGAAGCAAGGGTTCTCTTTCTCTGTCTCCGGAAGCAAGGCTCTTCTCTCTCTGAGTTCCTCACTAGATTTCAGCTTTTCAGCATCCACCTGCTCCAGCGTGAGCACTCTTTCTCATGGGCTGTGAGTGATCTCTGCATCCCCCCACGCACCTCATGAATTACAGGGAAAGAATTCGTTGTGTTATAGTCCTCACCACAGCTTGCAGAGAGATCTCCACTCCGATGCTTGGAGCACCTCCTCCCTCTCCTTCTTTTCTGACCTCAGTGCTGCTATGTTGGTTCTCCTCACGTGTCCTCCCTTTTTTTCCATTTCTCTGACTCGGAAGAAAATTGTTGTCCGTATGTATTATTGTTCTCAAGTTCTGTTAATTGAAAAGTCCTAATAGAGCTTCGTTGTGCTGAAAAGGTTGATCTTGTCTGTGTTCCGTGTCGGGCAATTGTTCACCACGTTTTTGTCGCTGGCCATGTGGTCCCTGCCAGCCCCACGTGGGTGTCCCCAGCCGCGCCATTCCCGGCCTCGGGAAGGCTCCAGCCCCGGGAGGGCTCCAGCCCCGACCTCACGGGCACTCCCAGCACTGCTCCCGCCGCGGGGTCTTGGCCGCGCAGATGCTCGCGGCACCGGGATGGCTCCTCCAGCGGCACGGCCCTGGCCGCCGCGCCGTGAGGGACCCCCTCGGAGGGGAGGAAGAAGGAGAGCTTCCCGCGGTTTTTCCTTTCTTAAAACATCTTAAAAACATCTTAAAACATCACAAAGGCGCTACCAACTTCTCTAATTGGGCTGGTAAAGTGCCCATCGTCAGAGCCTTCAGCGATTGGCTCTGTGCCGGACACAGTAGAAACTTCTAGCAGCTTTCTCCCGCCCACCGAAAACCAGGCTGTGTTAAACTAACACAGCCGCACGGTGTGTTCTTGGCAGCAGGAAGGGCAGGTGAGCTGGGTGGTTCTGAGGTGATTGCAGGAAGCAGGAGAGCTGGCAGGTGCGTCAGATGTGAAGTCACCTGAGGGAGTTCTGAAGGAGCTTAAATGAGAAGAGAGCTGCTGGCCAAGACGTGAACCCTCTTATTACAGGCAGCCCACTGTGCCACTGTAACTCTCGTTCAGATCATCTGGGGAGGTGCAGAGTACTGGCTGCAGCTCCTTCCTTAGGAAAGGAGTAGAGGCTGTGGTAGAGGATAAGGTCAGAGAGTTCCAGGATGAAGCAGAGCCTATTGGGAAGAAGGCAGTGTGCCTTCTATCAGGCCAAGTCCTGCAACGCTGACCTGCTGGGGTTCTGCAAACTTGTCAGTGAAGTGTGTGGACAGAGGGGATCCTGTGGATGTCATGCATTTTCAGTAAAATCAGACTCAGTCAGCAGTGTGCCCTGTTAGCCAAGGGGGGGGGTGCATTAAACAGCAGCTGTCAGTGTGCCAGGAGATGCATTATGTCTCAGTTGCACCATTTGTCCATTTGAAATAGGCATGTATGGAAACATCTATTTGGAATATATGTTTTCATCAATTCAAAATGTATTCTTTGTTTACTATATCTCTCCAGTTCTCTAAGCCATTGTTCAATACCGTTTGGCTTTCTCTTCTACTGCACCATCTCTCTTATGGTTCCAATAGTGTCTTTTTGTTGTGGTAAGAAATGTGCAATTCCAGGAAAACATTTTATGTACTTGATAGATGATGTTGCAAAGCCTAAACTTTCTCTGTGCTCCAATACCCTGTGTGTGTAAGCAATTCAGGATGTTGGGCAGTAACAGACAAGTTCCATAGTTAACTGCCTGTGCATGACAGAAAATTCCTATGCTTGCTTTTAAAAAAAAAAAAAAGAAATCTTTCTTTCTCCAAAGCACCTCCTGTTAGGATGGCATCTTCCTTTTCCAGTTTACTGTTCTGCATCCTAAGGGCAGAATTTTAGTCTTACATCAAAACAGATGGTTGTTTTGATGAGTTAGAGAAAACAGTGCAGTAGCAGCACATCTCTGGCTCGTACATTTAGGGGGTTTTGCAGTTTTTTGCTGACACTAACAGCAAGGCCCAGCTTTCTCACAGAATTTGTCATGGTAGAAATTCAGCTCATCGGAGTGTTCTGCAATGACAATTAGCTCTTAAATCCTGTTCATACATCAGCAAAAGAAAATTACCCAAAGCCAGTCCCAATTAAGGGTGACTGAGAGGTTTCTAATATCTCATGGTAAGAATGGAGATATAATTAACAAAATATATTTGATCCTCTGGACAGTGTGACAGAGTCACACAAAGTAGATTTTCCAGTTACGTGCACTTTGTCAAAACACAGCGTTTTTATGAATTTCCTTTCCTTAGACTACCTTGAATTGCATATTTTCAAAAACAGAAAAAAATTCCAAACCAGGTTGTCCATATGTTGGCATTAGAAAGTGTAGTGGTTTGGTCCAAAATACTCATTACTGTTTATCTGCTGTGAGATAAGAGTTAGGAGAAATGCAAAACAGGCACCAAACTTGGAAGAATATAAAGAAGTTTATTAACAGACCTAAAAGAAGAAGGAAAAAAAATTATACCACCTTCAGAACTCTCCTCCTCCCCCCACCTTCCTCCCTTCTCCCACTGACGATGTGAAAAGACAACCCTTAAGATGTTCAGTCTGTTTACCACTTCCATAATAACCTTGTTCAGTCCATTTAGAAAGAGAAGTCTCTTCTTGCTCATGCTATGAAAACATTATCACAACGAGACAGCCGCCCACTTCCAAATATCGTTCAGTCCATTTAGGAAGAGGAGTCTCTCTGCCTGCGTGTGAGTCCTTTCCCCCGACTTGCAGCTTTTCCCGCAACTGCCTTCGAGGGTCCACTCTTGAAGTTTTTTGGGGTACAATTTTAAGGTTGAGCCGTTCAGAAACAAAAACAGAGGCCCTTCTCCTTCCCTGGGAGCAAAGGGTCTTCATCATCTTCATCTTTAGGACTATCTCTGGGAGCATCTCTACGGACTGAGGTTTTCTCCTTTCCCGTTCGGAGCAAAAGTCCTCATCTGGTTCATCTCTACGGACTGAGGTTTTCTCCTTTCCCGTTTGGAGCAAAAGTCCTCATCTGGTTCATCTCTCCCTGTCCAAACTTCTCATGAAATTACAGCTGCGTCAGCATCTGCCTATCTCAGCGCAGGTGCTTTTGCTCACGAGTTGAACGCTCCACCCCCCATATCTTCATGAAATTACAACAGGATACTCTGATATATCATAGCTTCACAACAGAATTTCAGCTTTAAGCATCTCCTCTCTCTCTTCCCTCAGGTTTTCAGCTCTTCACAGCAATAAAAGGGTTAATCTCACCTCGACCTTGCAGCTTTGCAGCTGGAATGTTGAATTTTTCTTATCGCAGTGGAGAGGGGGAGAGCCGAGCCGCTCCGGCTGCCCACGGCAAGGCAGTGGGGGGGGGTTCCATGGCTGGAACAGGTCCATGGCTTCAGGATGGCCGTGGCCCGGCCCGGCCTGGCCCAGGCAGGGCCTGGCCGAGCCCGCTGGCCCCCACACGGGGCCTGCAGCCACTTGTCCCAGCGCCGGAAACGAGAGAGAGCTTGGAGGGGGAGTTTGCCTATTCTTAAATGTGGATCACAGAGGTGATCACAACTTTAAGTGGCTTAGAGAATTGTCCATATTCAAACTGGCCAGCTGATAGGTTCTATCAGTTCCCAGAGGAAACTGTAAGCACCCCTTAGCAAGGACGTCCCTTCCGGGACTATGCTTGCTAACCTATGACAGAAAGTTATTTCCGTACTTGGATTTCAGTGCATGTCGTGCCACTATCTCATTTTGAACCTGATCTTGCTCCTCCTCTATGTTATGGCAGGACATTGAGTTTAGTGAGTGCAGCATTTGGTGCAAATGTGTATGTATCCTGAAGCAGTGTGTAAAGACTATTGAAATGCCAGAAGACCTCACTAAGAGAGCTATGAAACTTCGAAAAGTGAAGTAATTACTCTTATTGTTTAAAGCTTGTTTTTTCCTGTTAATCCACTGTGATGTAAATGATCAGTTTGAGTAAAATAGGTCAGGTTTCCCTCCTGACTGATACCATCCATACAGTGTTTCTGTAGCTAGATTTTAGCATTCAGTTAACGATCTGCTTCTCTTAGTATAGCTTTTCCAGAAATTACTTTTCCTTCAGAATGTATTAACTGTATATCCTAGTCCTTATTCTGCGTTTCTGAAAGTCACTTGAACTTATTGCTGTCAGCTGTGTGAGTGGAAGCATCAAAGTCTTTAATTCTGTGGTCACTTTCTGACTGCATTTAAGGGGAGTCAGAATGTGACCAGAGATGTTTAAAGTGATGATCAAATTTTCAATGGCTTGAAAACTATTACTGCATTTAAATAATCAAATAATAGAGTGTCATTCAGATTTATGCTGTAACAAATTTTGAAAAAAAAGTGAGTTAGTTATGTTTAACTCAAGGCTCTAATGGGATATTTTCTAAACAAAGACTTAGGAATATCGAGTTGTTACTAACCATAATTTTCAACATTCTTGAGTGTTAATTTGGGGCTGTTTATTTTAGCAAAAACAGGTTGGCCGCTCACCTGGCGTAAGCAGTATAGAACACCAGCAAGAGATAACTAAATTAAAGGCAGACTTGGAAAAGAAGAGTGTTTTCTATGAAGAAGAACTATCTAAACGTGAAATGATGCATGCTAATGAAATAAAAAGTTTGAAGAAAGAACTGTGGGATGCAGAGAGGCAGCAGCTTGCCCTCAAGAAGGAGATCATGGTTTTGAAAGACAAGTTAGAGAAAACCAGAAGAGAAAAGTGAGTACTGTATGAAATTTACCTTTTTTTAACCTTTTGAAGTCTCCTAGTATTGTTCCAAACACTGTCACTTCCTTAAGTGTAGTGCAGACTGTTGGACTTTGGCTGAGCTGATGCCAGAGTTGAAAACGACCACCTTTAAAAACAGAACAAAAATCTTCACATCCTTGTACTGAAACAGCTAATTTTACACCAGAACTGTTTTACTGGCTGACCGTTCCAAGGGTATGTGACTTGAGTTACAGACTTGTAGCTCAGGGTGAGTTTACCTCTGAAGCTCGTGTTGCACTTTAAAATGGTTTTTTGACGTTTTTCTTTTATTTGGTATTTTCATCTTTTGATGCAAAACTGATGTGTTAGAGATCAAGTATTGTTTACATTTCTGCCAGCGCAGGAACAGTCACTTAATGTGAGCTGAGGCTAATCCATGCTGGGTTCCATCCAGTGTTAACATCAGTCAGCAGACTACTGTGGGCGTAAGCTAGCTGCTTTATCTCTTCTGACATGGTAATTTGTCAGACCTGCTTTTTTCTCTCCCACATGGAGGAGCTTATAACTGGCCTTGAGATTGTTCCTTGAGGCATTCATCAATAAAAAGAAGTTTTTCTGTTGGATGGTGTAGTAGTGGGAATAAGTTAAAAATTGAACATGTTCATTCATAAAAAATTCAGAATGCTTTATAGATGCTGACATAGATGAGTGTTTTTGCTGCTGTAGCAAAATGGCAAATGAGAGAAAGCATGGAAAAGTCCCTGCTGAGAGCTTAGCCAAACTGTAGCAAGTCCTTTAAATATAAGTAGTAAATTAAATACAATTTTTTTCCAAAAAGTTCATGCAAATAGAGGTGGAAACACTGTTTCTCTGGTAAATTGTATTCAGCAGGGATCGTAGATCATACAGCCTAGAATGCAGTGCATGAACTGTTTCCTCCTAGCATGCAGCTGGACCTACTAACAACGCAGGAGTTTGCTGTTTTGTTCTAGGTGGAGAGGTAAAACTTGCCTCAGCAGCACGTTTTCATTGTGACACAACTTAATGGTCTTGCTGACCAAAGAGTTACAAGTGCACAAAAGGCCATTCTGTCTTGTAAAATATAAAGGTGATGGTATGACACTCTTTTAAAAAAGTGCAGCAGTGTCTTGGGAGGAGCAATATTCAATAAAGGATCATTAATACTTCTTTCTGCAGGCTAAACTGTTTGTAAGGTTCATACCACCAAGCAGCGACCAGACCAAAAATTCCTCCTTTCCCAATTCTGGTATTGTACAGCTGCAGACATTCTAACTAGATGTCCATCTAGTAAAATAACAAAGGTTGATGTGCTTCATGCTAGGTAGCTCATAAACCTTTTTTCAGTCTGTTCTCTCTCTATAAATGGAAAAAGAACTGGGTACAAATCTAGAATGGCTGCTGTCATAACCAAGTGTTTCTTGTAGTATTTCAAGTGTTTGTGTAAGAAAGCATTTTAAAGCATGAGCAGAAATGTGTCATATAACAGGTATCCAACACTTGGCTCCTCATGGGAAGGGCTGCAGCATCATGTTAAGACAGGTGTCCAGGCACATGATGAGTGATTGCTGAAGGTCTGATCTTGTCTGTCTTTTGTTAAACAAATCTGCAGAATCTCATGCAAGTGTTAGGACTGCACAGAAAGGCAGAAGTCCACCGTTCAAATTGTGCTGTAGTTTGACTTCAGCAATTTTGAAGGGAAGCTCAAGCATTGGGAATGCAGGAATTGCTGTTGCTACTCAATAGTTGGTAGTATTCCTTAAAAGAACATAGATTTTCTGTTTCTGCTTATGCATATTGTTTTTAGCGTTTGTAGTCAGGCATGAAAAGCTTTTTGTGAGTCTTCCAGTAGAGAGGTGTTCAATATAAGCACTGAAAAGGAAGCACCTGGAGGCTTTGTGCTGAAATAAGTGGAATTATTTCAACAATAGGCTTGGGGTGGGTGTGGAGTTGAAGTATGCTTTTACAGTTTGGCAAAAATATTTTAGTAGTCTAAAAGTAATTTTCAGTGCATATTAAAAAAGATCTTGGTAAGAGGATGTGGTTGTATTACTTTGTAATCTGAGTGAATTACATAGGTTATTCTAAGCAAGGATCAATAAGAGCTTTGACAAAATCTGTATGTAGATTTCTGTGTAACTTGCATGTTGGTGGTTTCTGGTTTGGATTTTTTAAATGGATATTTTTCTTTGTTTGCTTCAGTTTTAAGCTTTCTAACTTTTGCTATTTCAAAAGCATAAGTCTTCAGGGGAGAGAAACTACCTTCCCGTACAAAATGATTGCCCTTTGCTGAAGTCTCATAACATGAGTGCTATTCAAGTTGGAAGCATAGGAACACAGTATCAGGCCAGTGATCTGTGTAACATGAGATTCCATTTCTTAGAATTGTCATTAGGAAATATTTCAGAAGAAGATGCAAGAAACTGTGTAAAATAAATCACATTTGTAGAAATTTCTTACCGGCCTGTCATTTCATGATGGATTTATAAAGCAGAGAGCTTTATAGAACAGCATTTGCTGGTTTTAAATTGTGTGATATAAAGAAGCCTGGGGGCTGGTGTTTGTTTCAGGTCTATTTTTCTAGGTTTCAAAGCAGTAAGATAAAATATTTGGCCACTTTATACGGATGCAATAAGGAGCTGGAATGACAAAGTGATACCATAAAGTAGTATTTCACATTGCTTGCATGTGGTTTGCTGCAGTTTTACTGATAAAAAGAAAGCCGGGTTGTGTATGATTTCTTAACTTGAAGAGCAGACACCTAGCTAAATGTTAGATGAGAGAAGTTTGATGGGAGAGGAGGATGCCAGGCTTCAAAGCAAAAGCATTATTTTGATCTTGCTGGCTGTCCAAGGTACACCTATGGAGTCTGTCACAGTTCTGTAGTTTACAGAGTCGCTGTTTGGGTGTGATGGATTATACACACATTCTCCTCTGTTTCAAATTTATCTTCATTTCTGTATTATACTGTAGTAGTCTGACTGACTGGGGTAATGACAATCACCAGCTGAATTAAGAATGTAAAATACAGAAAATTACAAATATGTTGGGCTCTTTCACTAATCCATAACTTCTGTAATCCACCACCATTTATGGCTGCTTTGAGCCCTAAAGCCTTAAAGGAATAAATCTAAGACAAATACGGAATTAAAAATTCCTAAACAAAGCCATGAAAGCTGCGTAAAAGAAATTCATTAAAAATTAGTTTGGTCTTCTATCTGCAAAATTAGCTTTGAATCTACTCCTTGAAAACAGAAGCAGGACCTGTTACTAATTCCTATGACAGCCAATGCTTTAATCTCTTCCTGCCTTTTCCCTACACAGCTGATCATATGCATGGAATCTGTTGCAAAAAAGGAGTGGTGGTGAATTTCAAACTTGGCATTTAAACAGTGAGATAGTATATAACTTTACTAGGATGAAGTGTTATGTTTCAAAGGATGCCTAGCAACATAGAATTTCACCATGAGTCTAACATGTACTAGATTTCAGAGTGGTTGAAGCACTATATGAATTTCAAATTAAGAGTAGGAAATTCAAACCAGCATTACTCTTAACTGGGTTCACTGTAACCACTGACATTTCTCATCTTTGAAGGGTGTTCTCTCAATTTGGCAAAGCTTTAGTAGTTCTGTATCTCAGAAAAAGCAGCAAGAATGTATTTTATCTTTGCATTGTGCAAAATTCTGATCAGTATCTAGAAAAACAATTGCAGTGCTCAAGACAAGGCTTCCCCTGGATTTTATTCTTACAGAGTTAACCTTTAATACTGGGCACTTTTTCAAGTCTTTTCAGACTGGACAGTGGTATTTGCTGAGTGGATATTTCTGTATCTGTGGCACTTACAGGATAGTTCCATCAACCTGCTGATGAACTTTGTGCCAGTGACCCAAATAATTGGTGAAAAGGTGAATACAAGATGCAAGGCTAGTGAATCTGAAAACAGTAGATACAAGGTGGGAGTTCCACATCTAAAACATTACTGTGCACCACTTGAAGGAAATTCCATGGGGTTTTTTGGCAAACAGAGGGCCTGCAGCTTCATTTGTTTTCAGGTTCTCACATCCATTGTGCAAGATCGAAGCTGATATTGAGCAGAATCAACCAGGGGTTCTCCTCTACTGAGAAACATCCATGGGAGAAGGGAAGGTTTGGGGGAAACAGCTACTGTGAAACTTTTTCAGAAAGAATGGTCCAAACTTGCTGTAGAATCTGGTGATATTAGGAATGTAAAAGTTATCCATCCACTTTCTGCTCATAGTGAATGCATGACACCTGAATTAACAGTTCACATGTGTCTTCTGGCTGTTCTGAATTGCCCAAAGACTAGCCCATACCAGCTGTGCTCATCAGAGACCCAGCCCCAAGTGCTCTAATTTAGCTTCTGTATGCTCTGGTTCCATGTGTGCTCATTTTTGCTGGTTATTCTGTGTGAAACTTGGAGTTACAGAAATGTGTGTGTTAAAATAACGTTCGTGTGAGCTGAGAATGTACCCTGAGCATTTTACAATATGGACACGCACTTTGGTCTGCAGGATTACAGCTGCTCAGTGTTCAAAAGATACATCTGAAGAATAAAATTTGCGTAAGTGGGTTAATAAACGTTGGCTCGGTGGAGCTCTGTTAGTTTTGTACTGAAGGATTCTGTACTGTCTAATTCAAAAATTTAGCAGGCTGTCTTGTAGTCCTAAGATGGTGGTATATTAAATGGCTTAGTTTTAATAGGCTGTGTTATTATCACTGTAGTACTTCCCTCCAAGATGTGTGTGCATTGATCTCTTTGTGTTTAAGTGAATAATGGGGTGAGTTAGAATAGAAAACTTTCTAATTCTACTTGACTTTATTTCTTAGCCAAAGTGAAAGAGAGGAATTTGAAACAGAGTTCAAACAAAAGTATGAACGAGAAAAGATTCTGCTGACAGAGGAAAACAAAAAACTTACAAATGAACTTGATAAGGTGAGTGCTGATTAGTTAAGCCCTGAATTTACAACTAGTGTATGCTATGTACAGATTGGACAATATGGAGCTGCATTGGTTATAACTACCTTTTAACTGAAAGTAGAAATTGATGTTACACAAAAAATTGGTGATTAATATTAGATATGAATAGTGTCTACATGCATCTGAACTTGAGAAGGCATGTGCATATATATGTGCATATATGAGTATTTATGTGTGGGAATGGAATTAGATGGTCTTAATTTTGGTAAGATTAATTCTAGACAACACTGTAAGCCAAAAAAGAAGGATTATTTCATTGTGTGACCCAAATATAAAAACACACAGTTAATGATGTGATTACTTAGAATACATTTGCATGTCAATCGTTTGAAATACCAGGGCCCCTCCTACCCTTTGAGATTAAGTGTTGCTTTGAGATATTAAAAAAATACAAATGATAAGGCGTATTAACTGAAGTGTGTTGAGCAAGTAATAATTACGATTCATGCATTTAGATTGTCTCTTTATTGTTCATTTTGACAGGTTATTCAATTTCATTGTGCATTATCCAAGTCTTGCTAAACTTGTCTATTCTTTTTGTAATGCATTAGATTTTCTAAAAATATGATGAAAGTACAGTGTTCTTCAAAGTAAGCATGTTTGCATGTCTGTGCTCAAATTAAAGTATATTTTCATACCAGTGTAAGACACACAATATATATGCCTATGTGTAGGCTTAGTCCAAGAAAACTAAGAAAGCCTAGTCACTTTGATAGTTTTTCTGCTTTCTCTCTCCCCACCATTAGCTTTGTATTTTTCTTGTCAAATGACATATAATAAGTAGGCATATTTAAATTATAAGCCCATTTAAATGATAAATAGGGTGTGGAGTTATTCATATTTGGAGTAAAAAGCAAGACAGATTTTAAATTGGCCATTCTTTTATCATTTTGAATTGTTAATATATTTCAGTACTAAAAGAAGCCTTTCACCTGAGATTCATTCTCCTAAGCAGGCCTTCCTCTAAAGTCTGTCTGGTCTCTGATTCCAATTTGACTTTCTGAATAATAATTTAACATAATGAAGGTTTAGTTCCCAATACCAGCTCGGGTTAGCTGTGGCTTTTGTCTTCCAGAATGTGCCTGTATGAATGGCAGCTATTAGAATGAGAGAGGTTAATTGCTAGGTATAACATATTGTACTTAGAGATGTGCATTTAATTTCAATTTCCCTGTCTACAAGTAAGTAAAATGAAAAATAAGGGAATATGAGACACCTGGAGAATCTCAGGGCTGTCTCATGCCTGTATCTGTTCAGTCTCTCTCTCTCCATGGTTACTAAACAAGGGAGAGGGTTCAGCAGTCTTATCTGAGCTGTAACAATTTTTATGCCTTTGCTTTGCTCTTCTAGTACAGATTTTTCTATACAGAACATTCCACACCTGTATGGTGCAAAGCAGAAACCTTCTAAGAGTTGTAGAGGTATTTGGAGACTAATTCTCAGAAAACTCATTAATTTGGTAGAGTGAAAATGTAGTTCAAGTCCTTAAAAGTGGCTTTTCAGTACAGCTAAGGTCATACATAGGAAGAGATTCTGGCTTTCATTGTTACATGGTGTTTATTGTGATGGCCAGTACCAATTTCTAAAGCAGATGCAAGGTGTGGGAGAGGGGAACATGTGGTTTTGAGTCTGCACAGAGATGGAGTCACAGCAGTTTATACTTCTAACGAGTTGTTTAAATTCTCCTTCAGCTCACCACCATGTTTGAGAGACTGAGTATGAATAATCGGCAGCTGGAGGAAGAGATGAGAGACCTGGCTGATAAGAAGGAGTCTGTGGCCCACTGGGAGGCCCAAATCACTGAGATCATCCAGTGGTGAGTACTCTGCTCTCATGGCATTGCAGAATCCCCTCAGTATGTGGTGGGGCTGGTGCTGAGTTTTTGTCTTTGCACATGGCACTTGGGAGTGCTGAGGTGAAACCTCACACCCGTCTGGGATTCTGCTGGGGTTTTGGCTGAGATGGTAGTAATATACAAATCCAGAAAACTGTGTTCCTCCTTAAGAGTGAAAGTGTCTCACCAAACAGAGCTTTTCAAAGTGCAGGAGAATCATGGTCATTGGGTGTGGCTTGTGGGTATGGAAGAATGCTGAAAGGAATCGTGTGCTGAGCTCACGCCTCTGAGAGGGAGCAAGCCTGGGAAAAGTAGTGGCTGAGTATGTCTCGGCAATAATTTCCTTCATCTGCTTGGCATGTGGCAGAATGGAACAAATACAGTGCAACTTTTATGTGATTTTTTACAAGGAGAGTATTTGAGACTACCACAAAGCCAGTCAAGTCATGTTTCTAATGGTACTTCTGCTAAATAATGATGTTATCTTTCTAGAGTCTTCTGTCCAATTCTAGTAAATTAAGAACAAGAAAAAAGGTTGAAACTATTAAGAGAAAAAGATTGTGTATTCTAAGTTTTTCATCTATCTTTTTTTTTTCCCTTCATGCCTGCTTATCTCCCCTCACCTTTAATGGTCCACTGCAGTGTTTCGCATCTACAAAAACAGTTTGCATTCAGATATTTATTTTACGGATCATCCACTTCTAGGAAGACTTCATCATGATATACTAGTATTTTTCTGTTACTAATTGATTGTTCCCTCCCCCTGTTTTTCCTATCTCATGTTAGTGAAAAAATTGAACCTGTTGTGCCCAGGCAAAAATGGGAAACATTGTTTTAGAGAAACCTATTTTGGTACTGTTGTAATGTTAGTTCAATTTCGTTGTCCACCTATAGGGAAGTTTGGCTTTTCAATAGTGCCATGTGAACACATAACAAGGCATAAGGGCCATCCCTGAGGTTTCCTGTGTGTTTTAAACCATGTTTGTTGCATAAAATTATGTAATGCTGATCTGTGTTATGAAGTCCATTGTGTCTCAAGGCACTGTATTTGTAGCAGAAGTAAAAAAATTTAAAGGGTCCACTTTTTGTGTGTGTTCTTTTAAATTTTGTCTCTCATACCAGTGATAGTAGTGGACAACCTGAGTCACAGAAATTTAAAACTGTTAATGAACTGTTAATTTAAACAGCTTTTAATTTCTGGCCAATTGGAAATGTTTATTCAGAAAAAAAATCAAGGTAACAAGTGATACAAGTCTATAATTTCACACTCCTTATTGCTTTAAGGTCGTGCTTATCTGTCATAATGCACCAAGGTAATCAAACACAATTTTTCAGATTTACATGTGAAAACAGTCATAAAACTTGCCAGTTGTAGGAAAAGACAAATCAGAATTAAATGTGGATTGTTCCACTTAACATGATGTAAAAATGTACCAACAGCCATTAAGAATGTACCTTCTCCTTTACTTTTATGAGAGTGTTTAATATTTTAAGATATATTACTGATGTGGTTCAGGCAAATGATAAAGCATTTTTCATGTTAGGGATGTCACTGTAAAGAGTAAAATGGTTTGGCCTTGAGTTTTTTGTTATCTCTGACAATACTTAGTGAAAAAAGATCTGGAACATGCAAGACTAACTTTCTGAATAACAGACACTATTTTACTGATCCCTTATGATAATATAGTGTCTTCTAAATAGTACAGAAATAAAAATTAAAGAATTATGTGAAAAGGAGAAAACAGAAGTACTAGGGCAAACATTAAGGGAATCTAAAAAGTGTGACTTGGTTCCAGTTTTTCATCACTAAACACATCTCAATTTTCCCTCCATACTTTTCTCTGCTTATGTTAAAATTTTTTCAGCTATGTGAGGCCTTATCTTAGGTCACATTTTTTCCTTGTTATGTTTAGATTTTTCCGTGTGGTACCCAGATAATCTGGTCATGTCCATCTGCTGTTCTTAGAATTCAGCACTGCATACTGAAACTAGGCTCTTCTCTGGGGAACATGGCTATAGGAAGTATTAAAGCAGCCATTATAATGATAAATATTTTAAAAGAAAAAAATCCACACCTAATTTTGGAGAAAACTAGTCTTATTTAATCAGTCACAAGACTGTGTTTTTGTCAGAAGAGCATGCAGTTTAAATCTGTACCTAGATGTTCAGTGTGACAATGGAATGCCTTGGAGCTAGCTAAGTAGGGGAGACTTTGTGAGTTCCCTCTTCAAAACTTTACAGATTTCTCATACAATATTACATTAAAATACATATTTTGGGTGCATTATTTCCACCTCTTAAACACTGCTGTGTCCTTTTTCTACCATGATCCAGAAGGATAGGAGGCAGGATCCAGGAAGGATAGTTACTGGATTTGTAAACAGTTTGCTCAGAGGCCTGTTCAAGGGACTTGTTCTAGTCCTGTTTTGAGTAACACAAGCCCAAGAAGTCCCTAAATTCTTTTAAGTGCTTTGCCATCTAACGGAGACCTCTCAAAAAATCTCTTCAAATCCGTACTTTGGATGGTTAAGATTTGTCACTTTCTTCATGATTCCTGCAACCCTTCTAAATTGATGTTTCTCACAGATTTTATAACTTGTGAGTAATTTCAGTGGCTTATCATGTTCCTTTAGCCTTTCCCTGCTCTTCTACTCTGCTTTATTGCATCTTCTTTAGGGATAATGTATGAAAGCCTTTTAATCTTGCTGTTGTTATCTCAAGATACCATAAACAAGGCAATATTTTAATATAAACATGTGAATCAAACTTTCACTGCAAATTCTGTTGTGGACTCAACAGACCCTCATGGATCATTCAGCCTTAATGGAGCTATTATATTGACGAGTTTATATTAGCCAAATCACTCATCATTCCTTGACAAGAGTAAGAAATACTGAGGCTTTTATAGTCAGCTATAAATTTTCCTATGGGAGATGGGAAAGAGATTAATTGCACTGGAGGTTAATGCAGTCACTTTAAAAAGGAATATTTTAAATAGCCGTGGTACCATATTTCTGTGCTGTGCAGAAAGGAGGTCACTGGAAATCTTGGTAGTGATTCCCAGCGTACTTGGCAAGAACCTTAATTTGGGAGGGATTAGTGTAACCTAGTTGCACAAGTCCTAAGGTAGAAAACTCAGTAAGTCCCATGACTAGTACTCTAGAAGTCTGTTTTTCTCACCACAGGTTGAAAAGAAAGCCTGCCCAACTCATTCAGGTGGATAATTCTGTATTGTTGAGTACGTTTATGTGGATGAGCTGAATCCTACCTGTTTTGCCTATAGAATGGATGTTAGGCTTAGATTCAGCCTGGCCAGAAGCTCTCACTGTTGTTTACCAGAATGTTCAGTTCATATTTTACTTACCAGCCAGATTTTTTTTTTTTTACTATTGTTGATTTTCTCTCAATTGATTTCATTGGAAAAAACCCCAAGACAAAACCACAAAAAAAAAAAAAAAGTACCAACTACCCCCTCCCAACACTTGTAAACTAAATCAAACCTAAAGAAGCCCTGAAATTTGGGTTGGGGGTTTTTTGGTTGTTTTAAAATCTGTTTGCTCTCAGAAAAAAAAGCACACACAAATTTTGAAAAAAAAATAGCAAAAATTCTATGCATGTTGAACTGTTAAGAAACTCAAAACGTGTAAAATTCTGAGATGTGCTGTATTTGAAGTAAGAATAGTCAGAAGTTAATTATCTCTAAAATAGAAATTCTGGAGGGTGGGGTGAAATTTCAGGGCTCGGGAGCAGAAGGAAGTGGTAAAAATTTTTAGAGAAATATTTTTAAAAAACAGGTTTTATTGGAGACAGCAGGGGAAAAATTAAAAATGAGGTTAGAGACTTTGAGTATACTGGGACGACAACAGAAATTTGAAAGCACCGAGAGACTAGAGGAGTCATGACTCTCAGATTTCCTTGGGGTTTTTAAATCAGGTTAAACAGAGCTTGGTGTAAGACCCCAGGGTTTTAAGACCACTTCTGTTGAGCAAAATTCTTTGGTCCTCTGGGTCCATTTTGTATTGCAAAGTGTCCCAGCTGGAGACCCACTGAGCATCCTGACAAACATCATACAGATGGCAGCCAGTGGTTATGTGAGGGTTGTCATGATGTTGGCTCCAACCAAAAGGTCAAATTTAATTTTACAGGAACTTGTACCATATTGCTCTTCTGGGTTCTTTGCATTGATGAACTAAGCTTGCAAGGGCAATTATATCTGAAAACAGAACAGTTAATCTAAATTTTCAGTAAAGAAAGAAGTGACTGGGTGGAACCTGAAGAACTTCCCTTCCTCAGGTCTCTTGCTGTGCTTGTCAGGGCTCTCCGTCAGAATGAGGACAAGGAGAGCAACATTAGCAGGAGTTACTTTGCCATTCTTGCTCTTTTTTTCCTTAATTTTAATTTTTTTAAGCCAACCAAATGGAAAAACCTCAGCAAAACAATAACAAATAATAAAGCTCCAAGAGCTCTTGGGTCCACATAACGCTTAATCAACGTACGTCATTACTGAGAGAATTTTGCCATCTAGTGGACAACAAAACCACCTCGGATCCAAATTTTACTGCTTTAATTTACTGTTTTCTAGAGCCTGAGGAGTTCCCCTTGAATTCAGTACAGATAGTTGTAAAAATTTACTTTATGTTTTCATTTTCTAGATTTCTATATGTCTGTGGAACATCTCTCTTAGGTTTTTGCATGTGCAGCTTTTCAGCATTTAGAGCTTGAGGGTTCTGTGCATTATAAACCAAATAACTGAAGTGTTTCCTCACCTTCCATCAGGAAGGATGTGGCATCATAAAAATGGGCATAGTAATTGGACCCCTTTTTTTCTGCAAAGATTTTACATGTCATTAAAAATAGAGAAAATTAAATGCTGGTTCCTAAATCTCTTTCCCTTCTCATACATCAGGAAGACTTACTCTCACCTTGAGAGCCTCAACATTCTTTTTATTCTTGCTTTAACTTTTTTCTTTTTACGGTGTATTTAATCATGCGCTCACTACCCCCAAGAAGCATCTTTAACTACTTCTCACATCTTTTGCCCACTGTTGTAGACATAGTAGTTTGTGTAGGCTCAGATTACCTGTATCTGGTTGTCAAAATGTGTCATCCAGAATGTTATGGGAAAAGAAGTTGGAATGCTGCTTGCATGGAGTTTTGATGTACCTTGAGAAAAACAGTGACTCATTAATATAAAAACTCTCATGACTCTAATAGTCAGGACATGCAGGGTTTTCTTAGATTCCTCCCCACCTCTTGAACTAAATTATAAGCAGGAGACAATGAAGAGAAAGCCCAATAAACGTTTACTTTTTCATCTTGGGTGTGAGATTTGTGGAAAATGGTTACTAATTTTGCTTTTGCCTCCTCTGTATTACAGCAATCTGTCTTCCTTAAATAAACCTTAAACTGCACACCCAAAAGTCACCACAACCTGCAGATATTTAGCCCGTGGCTTTCACAGTGTGATTGTGCCTTAAGGCCACTGTGGGAAAGCTCTTCAGTTCCTCCCTTGCCCATGACAGTTCAGAGTGTGTCTTTCTTGCCTCCTGGCAACTATCTATAAATCTGTGTTGAAACTTTTACTTTTATAATTAATGCTAAACTTGCAAGTAGCACCATTTCCATGTGTGTATGAACCCTACAGTATCAACCAGAAAAACTTATATTGCCTATAGGGACGAAGGGGGAAACACTTCCTGCTGGAAGGTCACTGTAAGACAAAATCAACCATCTGGAGAACTCTCTTCTCTAGTCCAACATACTTAGGCTTAGAGTTACTTTTAAAGATCAGGAAGCAAGGATAAGTTAATTCTCATGAAACAGAAGAAATGTTTTCCCACTTTCTTACATTTTATTTAAAGCTGTTTGATGTTCAGTACTTAGAGCAGATCCTAAACATTTCAGTGTTTGGTGTTGATAGACTTAGCTGTGATCAAGCTGTGGTATTGCCATGCTGGTCTCTGAGGCAGCTTGGGGACTTAAATAAAGACCTTGCAGACCTGATACTGCTCTTCTGTGGGCAAAATGAAGGTGTTCAGAGCCAGGCATGTGAGGAAATGGGGTGGGCGCGGTGATGTTGGGTTTTCTTCTGTTTGTTTGTTTTAGGTTTTTCATAAGTTACTTCGTTTCAGTCAGTTAATTTTTTAGCAACTTTCTTTACATGTTAACACCTGAGGCAATGTGAAGAAAGAGCCTTCTGCTGTGATTAATCACAGAAAGTTGTTGTTCTTTCTTTGTAACTGATGATCAAAGAATCTGAGGAACAGGCATGTCTCCTCCTTGTTGTCTTTACACCCAGAAAACATGTCTGGATAGAAAACAAGCTCGGTGGATGAGACAGCCTCTTCTGGCTTGTGCTGTTTAATAACATTAGAAGTAGACTCTCCCTGTTTAATTAGCACTTCTTGAAGTAGACTCACTGTTTAACTGCTAGTTCTCATAGTCACTTGGTACAGTAAAGCTAACCATGAGTTCCAATATTATCTGGACAATTGAATTGTTAATTATTGGTTGTGAATTTTGTCTTAATTTGCTCCCTAAAAATAGGTTGAAAGATTTCTTTCTCACCGTCTCAATTTCAGGTAGCTGATAGGTAGTTCTTAAATTTTCATTCCTTGTCTTAGTGATGCATATTGTTTAATCAAACTCCACAAAGCAGCAAAGAATTAGTTCTGTGTGGTTTTCTGTTTGGGCTTTTGTTGTTTTTCTCCTTATGTTTTATGATTCTTTTTGTATTCTGTATTTATCTGTTTCTGGTTGTTAGCTTGTTGGAGGGACTTCTGTTTTTCTTTAAATTCTTTGGTTAAAACATCTTATTTTTTCTGATGTAATTGTTTAGGGTAAGCGATGAAAAAGATGCTCGAGGTTATCTTCAAGCCTTGGCCTCTAAAATGACAGAAGAGCTGGAAGCCCTGAGGAACTCCAGTTTGGGTGCTAGAGCTACAGTAAGACTTTACTTCCATATGTCAGAAGGGGGTTTTTTTTGAAAAACCCACTGATTGGATAGTTTCAGCTGCAGCAATAATTTGTCTGTAGAGTCTATGTTAATCAAAAGTTAAACTTTCCTAGAACTTCCCTTCTGAATAACTGAATACCCAATACCAAACTCCTGTGTTAAGGACATAATAGGCTGAGAAATGCAGTTGTTGAAGTTAGTTACATTCCTCATTTTCAGCTTCCTTTCCTCTTATCCTTTCCACTCCATTTTTTGATTCTTTCCTAGGACATGCCCTGGAAGATGCGACGCTTTGCAAAGCTGGATATGTCTGCAAGGCTGGAGCTCCAGTCTGCTCTTGATGCTGAAATCCGAGCCAAACAGGCTATTCAGGATGAGCTGAACAAAGTCAAAGCTTCCTGTATCTCTACAGAGTGGTAAGATGGAATTGTTCTGATGCAAATTTACTTTGATACCACCCAGGAAATGTCATCAAATCATTACTTTTATCTACCTTGTCTGTCGAAATTTGATCATGAATGATATGCCGGTTTCATACACCCAGATGAGAAAAAAACCTGCATCTCCCTTCATTGTTTGAACAGCTGAACACTTGCTGGGGAAAGTTGAAGTCTTGAAGACTTTCAGAGGGAACACTTTCTCTTTAATAATGTGGTCTCTCCTAGTTGTGATAAGTCCAAATACAGAGTGTGACTTTGTGTCTTAGAACACATTCTTTTGTATTCTGCTGAAACTGCATTGGGTTAGCTGACTAAAATCAGTGATTTGCACAGTAAGAAGTAATAATGCTTATGGACTAGTATGAATTTTTTTATTCCTTCCTCAGACCTCTCTCTTTCTCACTTCTACCTCACCACCCCCACAACAGAACTTATTCTGAGTTGGGTGAATGCCTGAAACAGGGGGTTGGGTAGGAAGTGGTTCCATTTTGCTAGGCATCCAGCTTCACCCTAGCTCAGAGCACTGGTGTGTTTTGCAGCTTTAGGAAAGCAGTAGGATAGAGCTAAAATTCAAGTATGTTACCTGTAAAATGGGAACATGTGGTTCACCTACCTTGAATGTTTTTCAGGCCAGGTAATGTGATGATAGGCAGCACTGGAGATCGTGTAAGAACAGGAGAGCCAGTTTGACAGGCAAGAATGAGAAATGTGCTCAAATTGCAGAGTAGTGTTACCTCTCATCTGTGAGTCAGAAAGCACTGAAACAACCAACTGTAAAGGAACCGAGAAAAAAAATAGTTCAACTGAATCTATTAGTATCACAGGTACTTGATTAACAAATAAATTTTATTGAAAAACAGGACTTTTTAAAACATAAAAATACATACAGTCTTTTTTTTTCCATTCACAGGATGCAAGCTCACACAATTACTTAGAAATTAGAAACATGAAAAACATGAACCTATTTAAGAGATAAATTGCTTTTTTTCTGTAAACTAGACAGGTCCCAATAGATTTATTCTGGCATTTGAAGACATTAGGAACAAGAGTGACTTGTATCATGGGTTCTCAATATTTACATACATTTTTTGTGTTCTTTTGAAGTAAATTGCAAGAATCTGAGAAGAAGAACATGGAGCTTTTGGCAGACATCGAAAGGCTGAAAAAGGAGACAGAAGAGCTTAGATCAGAAAAGGGTATGGCAACTGATATCCAAGTAAATAGTGTGTCACATTGGTGGGTACATCTTATCAACCAAGTGTCACCTTGAAACTGAAATATGATACCAACATGTGAGCACAACACTTGCATGTTAAGATGTACCCACAGCAGTTGCATTTGCACTTGTAATACTTGTAATACACAAGTACAGTTTTGTTGGGACCTTTGACCAGTAAGGTATTATTTGAGTGGAGACTGCATTGTTTTTATTTGGCCTGTGTGTGGTAATTTACTGCCAGAAATATAGATATATTATTATATATTATTATAATATTATAATAATATATATTATATTTTATTTTATTATATATTATTATACTGTTAGAATATAGATATATTTCTAACCTTTTCCCCTTTATGATGGGTGAAGGTATTTAGACATCAATACTGATCACAATGTTCACCTATGAGTGTTTTGGGCCTGTCTAAACAGAGAGTAAACAACTGCAGAGGAATTCCTAGCATTTGTTTGTTTCTGGGATGACTTAATTGATAGGCTTTGCAGCCACAGAGTGAGCAGTGTGGTCATGAGTGTTTTGCTGTGGTATTAAGAGTATGTTCTGGGATTACTGTTGCATCTGTCCAACACTATTTTGCACTGTTGCTGGGAGAAGAGACTTTTTTGGTAATTCTGCAATGAAAAAAAAATTCATTAAGAGATGATTAATGATTTGGCTGATTCTTTGCAGTTTCTGTAGTAGCTCTAATATTTGTGTCTTATGAGTCACATGGGAAGAAGTATTTTTCAGGCCAAATGGAATTACCTAATTTTCTGTAGGGAGCTATGTGAACTCCAGAATTTCAATACCCTGGCAACAGTTGCTGCATTGGGATGTCAAGTATTTTTCAGCCTTTCCAGCTTAATGGCTGGTCAGTCAGTAAAGTATTGTTGTTTACATTCATCTCCTGTATATAGGCCTCGAAGTGCTGACTGGCTGGTAAAAATAACTCACACCTATACAGAACATTAAAAAATCGTGCCAAGTAGCAAATAAGATTTAGGGAATTTATACTTCCTTGTCTTGATGCTTAGCACTGATACCAGGATTATGCTTCTCTCCAAGTACTTGGAGAGAAGCTCCTGATAGCATCTCCTTAGAGGCAAAAATACTTTGTTGTGTTTAGCTTTCATTTATATGTTCTTGAACTTTCTTAAATATTATGCATGGTTACTTGACTTTTGAAATCTTCCTTCGTGTTAAATAATGTTATGAATTTATAATTCATATTTTGCCCTCTATTTTTTCCAGTATTTAAAACCTTATTGTTCTGGTGAGATAAACATTTACTCTTGGCTGAAAACAAACAAGCAAACAAAAGTACTGTTCAAGGAAACATTAGTCATGTTTTTTAACAGAATTACATTAGTAATGTTCTACTGCAATTAGTCAAACAGTCTGATAGAAATGCACCTTAATCTAAATCGTTATAATCTTTGGATTTGGTTTTCTCTTACAAGAAGAAATACATTGCTGTTTGAATCGTGAACTGTATAGAAGATTCCAATGTAGTCAATGTACAGTGGTAGAGCAACTTGCAGTGTGTGGAAATTGATTTCTAGGACGGGATTATTTGGATTAGCACCTAATCCTTTTCTGTTTATAAATATATTCCAGAAATTTAGACAGGTGGGTTAAAGTTTGCTGGAAGTATTCCATAAAGTGGTCGGTAATTTGAAAATTGGTTTTACTATTTTACTGTGATTTCAGTGTATTTATATTTTACAGAGGAAAGGGTTCTTTGTAACTTCATTCACTGTGGGTTGCATTTAGAGCATATAGGGTGATATGGCTAAATAGAGGAAGACACTGACATTTTTTAAAAGAAATAGATAACTTCTGATAGCATCATTCTTTTGCGATGCACACAGTCCTGCGGGCTCTGGTCATCATAAATACATGTATATATGTGTATATAATGTATTTATAGCATTGAGAAGAATAGAGTTTGTACACATCTGTGAAGTATAAACACCCACACAGCAACTTGAATTGGGAAAGAAGAAGGAAAAAAATACCAGTTGGAGCAAGTTAAAGAGCCGAGGTGTGCCAGCCTCTGCAGCTCCAGGGGATGCAGTGTTCCTGCTCCACTAGCTGGCTGAGCATCACCGAAATGTTGTGGTGTGACAGAGACATCTGAAGCTTCACCCTGGATTGTATTACTGCTGGGCACTCAGCAGGGAGAGGTGGCAGACAGGCACAGAGCATGGCTCAAGGAACCCATCTTATTGGGAAATGCAGTGTTTTTGTTGGCTCCAGCTGCTGTGGGCTCAGTGGGATGTCCCACGTGTGAGCAGAGCAGAGATGGCACCTGCTGCATTGGTGTGTGGTGCAGGTGGACATGAGCACCTTAGAAACCAGTGCCTGCTGCATAACAGGCAGGTAAAAAGAGCCTGTTTTCACATGGAACTCACACCACACACATCCTAGCTTGGGAAAGGTTAATTAAACATGCGCTTGTCCGGTAAAAAAATCCTTAACTCTGGAAAACAAACCAAATGTGCAGCTTATTTCAAAAAATGTAGGTATTTCAGGTGGACACTCAAAACTCTGATTCAGCAAGGCGAAGGTCCTCCATGAAAAGGTCATTTTTTCTGTAGCTTAAAAACCTGCTGCTGTTTTCTAGGTGTAAAGCACCAAGACTCACAGAATTCTTTCTTGGCATTTTTGAATGCGCCTACCTCTGCTCTGGATCAATTTGAAGTAAGTGCACAGCTATTCTAACTCTGTTAGTCAGTGGAACTGCTGTTGTGTGTAGGTTATGTGCATATTTGCTGAGAGTTTGCTCCTGTATTTTTATTGTATCACCCCAATAATATCTGTGTATAATAATATGTGAGAATTGCTTGTCATTTACAGTGCTGGCTGTCTTCTCTTGAATGCTTGTAATCACAGTGAATTCTCTCTCAAACCTTGAATGCAGAAATTTGCCTGATTTTGCAGTGAACATGAAAAGCATAGTTGTTAAAATGGCTTTTCTTTGTATTCAGAAAAATGCTAAGTAAAGCAGGTAGTGGTTTGGTAAAAATGAGAAAAAAATATGTAAATCATCCTTGATTGTATCTCATGAAGTCACTAGTACTGTTTATTAGGTTGTTTTCATCCTCTGTTCATTTTACACAGATCTGTAAAATCCAGATAATTGCTATTCATTTCCTCTCCACAGATCCTTTTATTTAAAAAATGAATCTGTTTAATACATTTGTCACTTCTAGACAAAAGACCAGAGTAGGTAGAAAGCCTGGCAGGAAAAAATTGAAACAATACTATACATTTATTATCTTCTTTTTTAATCAACAGTAAGCAAAGCATCATCTTTCTTTTGAAAGAACTGCTGAGGTGAAATATTGGTCAAACTGAATTCAGATAATACAAGGCACCACCTTTACAGCTAGGCATTAATCTAAAGTTTGCCCGTTTTTTTCCTGATTCAAGTACAAGATCATCACATTTAGCTATGAAAGAGCATAATCCCTGCTGTTACTGATGTCCCAGAATTTTCTTTCTTTTCATTATGTATTCACTAATTCATTGTTCTTTCCTGAAGTCCTCACTATTAACACAGTTTTAAAATTTCCTTTGTAATAATTTATCATATAAGTTACTTCCAGTATAAGAATCCTGTTGGGCTTATAGGAATATTATTTTATTGAGTAAATGCTGGGAAAACATTGGTTTCTTTACAGATAGTACATTAATTAATTGTCCATGAAAGGCAATTAATGAAAACTTACTCAGGTAACTGTTACTGCCACTGGTTATTTACAGTTCTTTATTTTTGCACTTTTATTTATACTGAACAGTTTTCTTCATCCATCTCTTTCTCTCTCTCTCTTTTTCTTTTACTGCTGTTTTCATTAAAATAGGATTCCTTTTCCTCCTCTTCATCCTCATTGATTGATTTTATGGATGACGTAAGTCTGACTTTCAACCCAGTAAATCCCTCAATAACAGATCAGTTGATTGATTTGGAATAGCCAAACATTAATGCAGTCAACTTAAAAAATCTGCAAGTGCAGTGGAGAGCAAAGCATTTCTGTAATAGCACCCTTACACCTATTCATATAGATAGGTATTCTGTTTTGGAAAAAATGCTTTTCTTTAGCTGCAGGTGAATAATTCTTAATTGCAAACAGTTTTTCTGATGGGAAAAAGCTGCTTTTAGGCATTGTCTATTGATATGGCCTGTGGAAAATGGTTCCAAAATCACCAGCACATTTATGTATTTAATTCTTTTGCTTCATATTATTCCTTTATCATGAGTTGTTTCCCTAAGTTTTCTAATCACTTTTATTAAAATGTTTTTCTTGCGTACAGTTAATTTCTGTTTGCTCGGATAAAATATTTTCACTTTTTTAGCCTGCATTGTGAGAAGTCATTTTCATTATGACTGAAGTGAACTTACTACTTTTTATTGCCATCTGAGATGCAGGTTTTCTGTCAGGACTTTGTTTAAATACACCCACTAGTTAATTGCATATGAAGAGAATTGAGTTAAAAGCTGAAAATTGACTGCATTATATTTCTTCCAAACCGAAGCAGTAGGCCCATAAAAGTCATAATCAATAAACTTTTTGAAATCCAAGTGTATGGAGTCCCATCCATGACAGCTCTGTAGGTATAATTGTGTGTGTGTGTCTGTCTGTCCTCGTAGATGTCTTTGTACATATTATGCATAATACATTCACAAATACTTATGCATATGTGTTTAACACAGTGAAATCCTATTGGCATCCAAATGTGATACAATTCATTTTATTTGAGAAATATCTGCTGTCAAGAGTGTAGCAAAGAGGATGAGGTATATGGGCCTTTTCTGCTGCTTTCATTTCTTTTCACTTACTCTGAAAAACTGCTTTTCTTCTGGATGCTTTTACTCTCTAAATCAGGTATATACCCCAGACAAAATGTGAAGGTTCATCTGTGGTGTCATAGTAGAAGGCACTTACCTGCATTTTTGTATAGCATACAGAAAACTTGTGTCTTGCTGATATTGTTGGAATTTTCTTACTACAAAAAAAAAAAAAAAGGGTACAGTTTCCTGTTGTGTAAATCCACAAAAATGAATATTTAGATTCTTTATCTGGATTAAAGAAAGCATGTTCTGTGTTACCTGAGTATTAGGAACACTTATTTTGTATCAGCAGGTTCTTGAATAGAAATTTATCTTTAAAAATATCTAAAACACTCCCCTAAAACATAGTAAAAGAGAAATAAAGGATATATATGGAAGTTGCTGATAATGTTCTATTTTGCAAGGGGGAGCTTTGGACAAGGATATCTTCCTGACTGCTGTCTAGTTAATTTTGAAGGACTTCAGTACTTTATTCTGTTTTTATTGTTCCTTGCTTTTTGTTGTTTTTTTTTAGAGAAGGCAGCATCATTTTCCACAAGCATTTTGACAAAATTACTTTTTTTTTTTTTCCTCTATGCAAGTGAGTAATTTTCAGCTGCTGGCATACATCCTTTAATAGCAATTCTTTTTGATTGGTCCACCCAGATCAGATCTTTGCAGATGCTCACATTTTAGTCTCGGTTTAAGTTTCAGGTATTAATATTTATATGGTTGCTTGTAGTTAGCTTCCTGCACATGGAGTCAAACTTCCCCTGTTCCATCTTCAATTTGTGTCCAACAGGAGGTTTTTTTTTCTCAGTTGCACTTGGCAAAAGTACATCTCCTGAATGGACTGGCCAGGGGCTCATGTCTCTAACACCAAGGCAGGATTCTCTCTCATCTGACAAAACTGCTGAAAAAGAAGAGGTGACTGCTGAAAGAGGGAAGAGCACCTTGCAGAGAAATACGAGACATTCTGTCTTTGTTAGAAAGAGAGATAAAGCTGCTATCTATGTTAGTAGATGAAAAGTGGTATCGTTCAGTTGTGCTGAAAGTCAGTTCTGCATCTTTGATTTATTGGACAATAACTTGATTCATTCATAGCATAATTTATAGTTTCTGTATTATCTAAATGAATGGTTATTTATGATTTAGCTCATTGAGTTGGTTTAGTATCAATATATTAGATGGACTTAAATTAAAATAAGGGTATTAAAACTCCCTGCCCACTGGATGTGACCTCCATTCCCTTTCCAATGTCTCTTTTTGGCAACGGTTTCCTTGAAGGGCAGCTTTCCTTGCAGCATCTCCAGAAGAATTAATCTCTTCTCAGTCAAACATGAGAAGTGTGTGGGTTCATTGGGTTCTTTGTATTAAGACCAAGGAAGAATCAGAAGTCCTCAGGTCAGACTCATGCAGTGCTGCAATATTGCATGGGGTCCAGGAAAGCCTCTCTTGTAATCAAGAACCCCAAGGAAATACTTCTGATGGCCTGTATTGTTTCTTCAGGCTCCGTGCTTCATTAATGAAGGACAGAGAGTCTGTCACATAATGTGCAGCTGCAGTTGCAAGGCATTCCTTGCAGGAGCTCTGAAGTCTGTTTAGCATACAGATGTGCACACAGCACTGGGTTTCCTAGGGTGGGGATGTCTTGTGTGTCTGCCATCCAAATAATGTAACTATTCATAGCACTCTCCAAATGACTGGACTTAATTCTAATTTTTCCTACAAAACAGTAGTTTTGCAATTTCTGCTGGAGAGAAATAAAAACAGATGTCCTGCTGCCTCTGTAGCCTGTAGATGCTGAGGAAAAACATGGTAGCTCACTACTCAGATGAGTAGCGGTCACTGTTGGTTCCTGCCTTGAAAAGATGCTGGGTCAGGTTGGCAGAACTGGTGCCTAAATCCTCACAGCTGTGGCAGCCCGCACGTTCAGAAACCATCCTTGTATCTCCTCTGCACACAGGGGAGTAGGAATGTGTTTGGAGTCCCTGAATTCCAATCTTGCTGGGGAGGGAAGTCGCCCCCAGTAACTCCAAGAGACTAAATCCTTGCTGCTGTTTTCTCCTGTGTGTTGCAGGCTGTCTCAGTAACATTGTCTAGGTGTTAAGTCTCCTGTGTTCACTAGAAGTGTCTGACAGTGGAAGTGTTGGGTTTTGTTTCTTTGCCAGGTGGATCTTTGTGTATCTCACTAGCTGTGAGAAGCAATCAACTTGTTTTATTTAAGGATGAATTTGTGATTATTTAATAACAATAAAATGGAATCCCATTTTCCCTTGACAAAATTATTTTTCCTGCGCACTCAAAAATACTGTTTCTTCCTCTGTTGCTAACACAGTAGAAATTAGAAATAGATTTCTTAAGTCCTCCTGCAGTGTGTCCTCACATGCAGTCCCCATGGGCTTTGGCCAGACTAAACAAATCTGAACTCTGTAAGTAGCCACAGACTAAATGATGTTCTGAATTCTTCTTATTGAGCAGAATAAGCCATAGTAGTGTGTGGTGAGAGCCTTTACCTGCACATTCATAATTGAGTAAATCTGGTTCATAATGATATTTTAAATTGGATGCCTCCAATAAATGACTTCATTCATCTTATTCAAAGCAGAGATGCCAACTGCAAATTAATAGTGCAGTGCAGTCTGCAGTTTCACTATTGTCCAGTGTAAGACTATGGACTTGGAATAGCTGTTCCTTTTTTTTTAATGTTTCTTCCCTCTTGTTGCCCCAGAATAGCTTGTTTTTAAAATACTTGTAACAATGAACATGCTTGTGTGTGTTTAACCAGTACCTCTGGAGGTACAGTGAGGAATTCTGAGGTGATGTTTGTGTCACTGTTTGGTTTTGTAACATATTCTCCTCCTTTCTTTGTTAAAGCTCTCTCCTTCCTGTATTCCAGCTAACAAAGGCAGACGTGTAAGAGGCTGTCTTACTCTATGTGGCCCTTTATTTTTTGCCTGTGGTGTCCATGCCTATGTTTAATGTATGGATTGTGTATTTATCTCACTGCATGTCTTGTGCTGCTGCTGCTGCTGTTTGCTGCTGCTGTGCTGTTTGTTGTTTTCCAGCCATGGGCTCAAAGCTTTTGGAGTATTTCATTTGGCAGTCCTGTGAGCAGAATATCGCAGTAACTGGAGAAGATGCTTTGGGTCCTTTCTCATTTTAATGTGAAAGTTCTATGTGGAAGTTGATCGGGTAGATGCAGGCTGGGAAGATGAGCAAACATCAGATGAGGGCCTGTTTGTTTCCTTGCCCTCAGCAGAGGGCATGTGTTAAGTCACGGGGATTGCCCACAGAAGGTCAAAGTTTGGCGTTTGGGAGGCACATCACAGCAAATGATAGAAAATAGCACAGTACAAAGACAAATAAACGTGGAGTGGGGAATTGGGTAAATGGAGCGTCAAGGAGGATAGGAAAAATTCATGCAAAGAAAATGGAGATGGATGTGTTGCAGCTGGTTACACTGGAGAAGGGTTTCTGTGGTGTTTCAAAAATCAGGGTGGGTTTTTAAACATGAGTTTACATGTATTACCAAAGCAGACTCAGTGAGGATGAATTCCTACCAGTTATGCTGTGTCCATTTTAATCTTGTACTGCCACTTTTGTTTCTTTTATACAGATATGTTGGAGGGGATAAGTAAGCATACAAAGCGTTTCTGTTGAATATTCAATGAATAAGCAACAATGCCCAACAGCTCTAATGATGCCCTTTCCCATGCAGTTCAAAGCACACTGCTGAGTCTCTCAGGCAAGCTTACACTACCTGGTTGTTTTTGTTGGTGGTGCCTCCAGTTCAGAAGTTCTCTGTCCTCCAGATGTGTTTATACACTGGGCAGCTTTGGCTCAGAGCTGCACGTGTAGACAGCTATGCACAGTGCTGTGGAAGACAGCAAGGCTGTTACAGTGCAGTAGGAAATAGTGAAATCTGCTTTGGGTAATCCAGTGGATTAGTTTAAAACCAGTTTGGATGGTGCTAACATGGGTCTTCATAAACTGTTGCCCATAGTGGAGTCAGGTTGCTTTTGTACTTAGCTCTCTTTAAAGCCCGGAACCTGAGATCACTGCAGCAATGCAGCCTAAGGCCCTCATTTCTGCACTAAAGGTGGAGTAAATTCCCTTCTGCAATGCTGGATCAGATTCTGTTTATTTTGTGGGCTTTTTGTGTTTGTAAGTAAAGTGAAAATACAGTTGCTACTGTTTCAGCAGTTGTCTTCAACCACAAAGGCTTCGTAGCACATTCCAGAAAGGTTCCATCACTGATATCAGGCTTGTACTACATTTTTTCATAGACACCATGAAAATTCTTTGGTATGCAGATGCTGCTTTGAAAGGGAAAGCCCTTGGAGTGTCTGGAAACATTTATGAAATTATAGATCAGATCTCTGAGTTTTACTTGTAGGAGAAAAGGAGTGCCTGTTTCTTGCTATGAAAAAATTTGCCTGTAGTTAGTCATTGGCCTTATTTTTTAGTAACGTTTTTAAGGAGGAGGTAGAATTGTTGAAGGTTAAACAGTCTTTGAGTGGACTCCCAGTTATCACATGTTTAGACTGGATTAAAAAGAGGTTTAAAATAATTGAAACGTGTTTGGGGATTTACTACTTAAGGCATCAGTCTTTTGAATACTGGGTAAAGCTTTCCATTATTATTTGCTTCTGATAAATCTGAGCACAAAATGTTTGCTTTACTGCTACTTTTTGCCACAATGCTTGAAACACATCATAAATGTGTAGTAAACAGGTGTATCCCAGTGTGAGAATATCCCATTTTCATTTCAGAAATACTTGCAGGCATGTTAATATGCCTAAGTTGATCAAACTGATGAGCATTCTCCACCAGATAATTTTTTTGAAGGGTATGGTAAAACTAGAAGCCATCAAACTTAACTCACTGTTTTTAAAGAAGAGTGTATATAAAACTAGCAACTGCACCTGTTCGCTACCGTGACTGAGCTCCTGAAGAACAGGACTGTGTGTGCATGTATAAAATTGGCCTGGCAATATAAACGATTCCCAAAAAGCAGTAAAGTTTGTGGAATTCTTAGTATTGTCAGTGGCAAGTGAGATGAGAAACACTGGAATGTTCAAATGCTTTCTGTAAACATGGCTGCATATTTTAGTTTCTCTCCAAGCTAGCCAAATCCTCGGCAATGGAGAGCTGATGATAGCATTGCTCCAGAAAATCGAGGCATGCCGTGGAGCCTTCTGCAGGCCTGCAGCTTTTACTTCTATTATTGGTGGAAAAAAGCTTTTTCACCTTTTTTTTTCTTTTTCTTTTTAATGTAATTTTTCATGGACAGCTTTGTGGAGATGTCTTGTTTTCAAGGAAGAACCCTGCCTCCTCTGATTTTTTCAGCTGTAATAACAAAAGATGACTTGTCACGCAAGATACCTGTTTGTACCTATGTGCCTTGCTCAGTGTAGCTCTGTGTTGGGCTTAGTTTCATTCTATATATATCAAGGACTAGGAAAGTATTCCCCAGAAGAAACTGTGTTCCTGGTAAGGATGTTTCTGCAGTTCAAATGGGGTGCAAAACCCCCTCAGTTCTCTGTGAAGATAATTATCACTACCCTCAGGATATACACTGCTCTGCCTTTTCTCCTTGTTTTCTCCTGAATATGTTTGTAGGAACTTATATGGGCCATGTGGTAATTCACTTACAACAAATCCCTGCTACCACTGGACAAAACCCAGTAGCCTTTAGAAAATACTCACCCTTGAAAAATGCTGAATTACAAGTGCTTTCGAGTGGTTATCAGGGCCCTGAACTAGCAGCTCTTATGCATGTGCTCACCTCTCAGCAGAAGCCTTGGTGTGTTTACATGCAACAACTTTCATTCCATTTTGTTGCTTTGAATTAGGAAGTTGCTTAAAACTGAATTTTTATCCTCTCAGTTCTCTCAGGAATTCTACTGCTCCCATGTCTTATTTTGGTAAGAGTTGAGAATTCTTTTTTAATGATGTCTTTGATTTATTTCTTTGGTTGTTGTTTTTTTTTCCTCTCTTGAATTGTTCTCCTAGATTGATTCAGTTGAGAATTTGACATTGTCTAATACTCCATCACGGGATGAAGATAGCAAGTCTCACCTCCATTCAAGATCCAGGTCTCCTTCTACAGCCAGTGAGATTGAGCCAATTGAGGTACTTCAGTGTTGAAAGATATCTGTGTTTTTTTTTTTTTTTTAGGAGTAACAGTCTCATTGTATAAAAATTACTATTGCAAATCTTTTGTTTAGGGTGAAGCTCACTCTTCTGCAGCAAGACTGTTTAGGACTTTGTAGTAGCCTTCTGCACTAGTGGTGGACTGTGTTTTGGGGAATGTTGCATTTCCTTTCACATATGGTTAATTGAAAAAGGATGGGAACTATGAATCAATTATTAGTTATAGTCTCTCTTCATAACATATCCTCATTCATGAATATTTAAGAAATATTGGCACAAAGATGATGTTATAATGTAGTTTGCAAAAACACTATTTGAAGCCCTGCTGGAAGTCTTGTTATTACAAAGTGTTAGCCAGACTCCACAACTATAATAATTTATCCCCTTTCTGTGTTAAAAAAAAATAATTTTGTGGTTATTTATATTAGAAAATACCCAATCAAATGTTGAGGATAATGTGAAGTTGGTTTTGACATTTAGGAGATGAATCTTGCTGAGAAATAAGATTTGTTTTGCTGAGTCCTGCATTCATCAGTTTGATTTCATGGCTTGGATGCTCGGGGATGGGGGGGTGGGACAACTTAGTCTTTTTCTTTTATCCAGACTTCCTTTGACAGTGTGTTCTTGATGTCTGATTGATGCTTTGGGGACTCTGTTCAGGTTGCAGATCATCCTCCCCGTTCAATTCACACACCGACCATGAGGACAGCTTACATTGGCTCGGGACTCTCGGCACCAAAGGTATCCTGTCAAGCATTCACACCTTCTCTGTAGCAAGGGCGACGTGTCACTCCTGGGCTGCAGCTTCAGGAGAGCTGTTGTCACACTGGCCTTACCAGAACTGCTTAGAAGGGATGTTTATGTGCAAGCTGATTGCTCTCTAAAGTGTAAAACCCTTCATTCTTACGTTATCGGATGTAACAAGTTGCACTAGGAATTCCACTGGGGCAGTACACAGGTATTTGATTTTAGGAAAAACAGTAGTTTGGATTTAGAAAGAGGTAAATGAGCCAGAATGTGAAGAAAGAGATGTGCCATCCTGGGAAGAGAGTGTTTTCAGACATGTGTCTGACCAACATAGCTCTACTCTTTGCATACAGTAAGGTCTCAGATTAGCGTGCCTGTGTGCCAATTAGGTGCTTATTCTTGAGAAAAGGCAAAGAGTAGCCCTAAAAAGGAAACCACAGATTTGCCTCTTTTTAAGCAGTGTAGAGTGAGCCCTACCAGGGGGCACACCAGCACTGGACTGGGAGAAGGATTTCCAATTTTCCTGTCTTTTGGCTTTTACCTGCATAAATACTGATTTTCCATCAGTTGTTGAAATCATTTTGCTGTTGCTGAATAAGCCAGTGTACACTAATTCCCAGTGGATTATGTCTATTCAAGCAAATGAAGAATAAATACAAGCTCTTAAGGGAAAAATTTGTCTTATAAAAGTTTTGAAAGTGACTCAATGCTTTAGGAATCTTCTGTACATTTAAAAATGACAGTTCTTCCTGCAGCTAATAATGAAGAGAGTAAGCCTTTCCAATAGATCTGTTTCTCTGCTTTGATAAATTACAAAGTAGCAGAGGATTCATTTGTGTAAAGGAAAGCTAAAATGTTTGAGCAGACAGTATTCTGTTGGCAGCATCTTAGTACATCAATTAAAAAAATACTGTAAGTGCACTTGGAATCATGTGAAACAGATTTTACTGTGCACATAATTTAATTTTTGCAAACGTTTTGCTCAGTAAGTAATGACTTGCTTTATAATTTATTATGTCCCCTAAAGAACCTTCTTACTTTCTGATTGCTTCAGTTTTTAAAGCTGGGTGTTGTCTCCCTGCAAGTCTCAAAACAGAACATTCTTCTGTAGACAGAAACCTGCCACTGTAACAGTAAAGCTGTCATTAAATATGGATAAGTTTGAGCCCTTAGCTGTGATATCTTATGCTCTGAAAAACAGGAAAGTGAGCAAAATTTTAACATATCTACTCTTCAAAGTAGTCTGCACAACTGTCTTATTTCAGGTCACGTACACGATGAGGTTTGTTTGGACAGTCTTTGCATTCACCCTGTGCTCTGGCCTTTCCCCCCTGTAGTTACTTCACTGGGAGTTTTTATGGAAAAGCAGAGCAGCTTCCTGGATTTTATTTAAGGCCATCTGTGAATCATACTGCCACATTACGTAGGCATTTATCCTTTATATAGCAGCATCAGCACAGCCATCCTTGAGGAGAGGGAGAGAATTAAACCACTTACTCATGTACTCTGTGTTCCCAAGGAATAACAGGAAGAGAAACCCTTTCAAAACCAGCTTCATTTATCAACTTCAGCTCTTGCCTTTAAATTGGGTGTTCTGAAATTGCCTCTGCCGAACACCATAAAAGGGAACTCTGTCAGGGCTTTCTGGCATAAAGTTTAAAGTGCTGAAAAAGTCTACTGTTCTTTTAGCTAAGACAATACTCCTTACAGAAGAGCACTGAATTTGCAGCTTAGGAAATACTCTTACAGGTTGACCTGGGCTGACAGTCAGGTGCCCACTGTATGTGGTTATATACATTCAACTTCTGAAGTGTAACAGAATCATTTTGGCAGCTTTCCTATCTGCAGTGGAAGCAAACTCATGTTCTGAGACAAGGTCCAGTTTCCATGGCTTTGTTTACAGAGGATGCTTTAAATGATCAGCAATGAGCACTGATAAGGAATTTTTTTCAGCCCCTGTGTTAGGAGCTCAGATCTCATTCCAGCAAAGGCAAACAAGCTGCCATATTAAATGCACCTGTGCACTCTTGTCTGTGAAAGAACTAACTTCTTCAGAAGTGTTACAGGTGTTAACATCCTTGTCTGCTCATTTCACAGCCTAAAGCCCACCAGTTTGTAGTGAAATCGTTTAACACACCAACGAAATGCAATCAGTGTACATCCCTGATGGTTGGTCTGATACGACAGGGCTGTACTTGTGAAGGTAAGCACTTGTGGAAGCACAAACAAGTGTGAACTGAAGTTCTGACAGATGCAGATGACACAGTAAATGTTGTAGTGTCATGATGCAGGAGTCTTTTGCTTGTATTTTGAATAACAGTATATTCTCATGCTTCAGTCTTTTAACAGTAGAAGCCAAACACTTTGAATATCCTATGTAACAGACTGCCCAGTTATCTGGGGACACTCTTATTCCAGTTGGTGGTTGAAGAGCTTAGTTCAGTTTACTCAAAATAGCAATAAGGAGCCACAGTGAGTGGTCAAGTTTATTGACAGCAGCTTTGCTTTATGTTGCAGGGCAAAATTTAGGACATCTATTCCGACTTATTCCAGAAAGAAGCAAAATTAGTGCTGAATGGAAGTTATTCTTGTTTATATGTGCACAGAATGACATTTACTATTTAGAGGATGTTCCAGCTTCTTGTTTACTAGTAGAGTTGGGCCTAGAGGACATCACAGAGATTACTTCAGGCTCTTTCTTATATGGATGAAACCAGGTGTATCCATAAAAAAAGAGTGTATCCATCTGAAAAAAAAGGCATCTCCATCTGAAAAAGAGAAATTCAGGATTTAGAGCAGATAAAAACATGAACTGCTGCTATGTGCAGACTTTCATTTCTGTCTGTAGCAAAGTTCAGTGAGATTATTCAGATGTTGGTCAAAAAAAGAAAGTGGATTTCTGTGTAAGTCTCATCATCATTATCACAACTTCTGCACTGCACAAAAAATAACCATCAAATCTTTTTGTTTCTTCTCCTCCTCACAAGTGTGTGGATTCTCTTGCCATGTGACCTGTGCAGACAAGGCTCCTGCAGTGTGTCCAATCCCTCCTGAACAGACTAAGGGACCTTTGGGAATAGATCCACAGAAAGGCATAGGAACAGCTTATGAAGGGCATGTCCGAGTAAGTATGAGGTAGCTGCATTTGGGGCACTTACATTAAATTCATTGTTTTCCAGAGCTGGAATTGCTTTGAATATTGGGGGGATAAATTCAATTACATCTTAGGGTAGCAGTTTGGAAACTAAGACTTAAATTTTCACAAAGCAGTTCTTAGCATTGTCAACAGTGATCCCCTCTCCATCTCTGTTGGTCAGTGTGCTTTGGGTTGGTCTTGTATAGTCCCATCTCTAGAGATCAGCTCATCTTCCAGGCCCTGTGAGTTTTTGAGTCATTCTGCCAGTACTGCCTGTGCTCATTGGTGTGGATATTTGCACAGAAATATTAAAAGACTTACTCAACATATTTTTTGTCATACTCCTGTGACCAACTAGAGGTGGGTTTCTTTGTATTTGTTAATACAGCTCTGAATGAATTTGTGAAGTAAGAAAAAAGAATCTGTGGTGCTATTAATTTATTAAATAATATATTGTCTGTGTGTCTGTGCTTGTTGGTCTTAGTGCTCCTGGGCTGTTGCTTATGTTGCTTAACATCATCACTGAATGAAAACTTCCCAGCCCAGATGAGCAAATTGATTTTTGTGTTGTCTGTTTGATTTTTTGATTGCATCTAAATTTACAGAGAGTTGATCAGAATTTATTTTTCTAAAGGTCCCAAAGCCAGCTGGAGTAAAGAAAGGTTGGCAGAGAGCACTGGCAGTGATCTGTGATTTTAAACTCTTCCTGTATGATGTAGCAGAAGGAAAAGCATCTCAGCCCAGTGTGGTAGTGAGTCAGGTCATAGACATGAGGTAAGCTGTTCAGTGCTGCTGGGAGCTTTGCAGAGGCACCGGGAGGTTTTGTTCTGCTTTTTGCTTTTCCTTTTTGTCAAATCAGTAAGCAAGCTCCAGAGCTTTTATGAAACCCTGTAGTCCATATTGAAAGCTGCTAATTTTCTGGGATAAAAAAATAAAACACCAGTTAGCAGTTAGCCTGAACTACGCTTGTTTGTTCCTATGTGGATGTTTAAACTTCCATTACTACATCATGTGCAAAGAGGATCTGTTCAGCTGTGTAGAAGATTGGAATGAATAAAGATTTGAAAATAACATTATTTTGAGGTTGAATAGAGTTTTGAAAGATAGATAAAACTTTGTTATAGGGTAAATGTATTACAGTTTTTGGTTGAGAAGGGCTGAATAGTTTGTTCCCACTGTCTTCAGTATTACTGAAATACTACCAGCCTCACTGAAGGTTGAGAACATTCAACATAGTACCTATGTAAAGCTCATCTCTGATCTAGGTTAGTTCATCCAGGAAGTCCCAAACTGGCACAGATTATAGCTTCTAGTGAGTTTGGATTTTTACAAAAGAGTTGGAGAGGTGTTCTTCATTCCACTTATTTTTTAAGTTGGACTTTTTTCTTTAAAGGTTTTAATTTATATAGATTAAAATCAGTTACAGAATGTCTGAATAGATAGGAATTAATTATGCAACATTGCATTTGTGAATTTCATCTGCAGATACAGAGGAAAGGATAATTTTAAGAATCAGATCTCAGTGCTGACTTACTATGTCCTTGACTAAACAAGAACTATTGGAAAAATAAAAACCAAACATACAGATTTTGCTCATTAACTCTTTTCCAATTATGTTTATGGTCTCCATAAGGGATGAAGAATTCTCAGTGAGTTCTGTCTTGGCCTCAGATGTCATCCATGCAAATCGAAAAGATATCCCCTGTATCTTTAGGGTAAGTATTACATCCTGACCCTACTAACCCAGACGTACAGGGTTGCACAGGGTGATGTGTGGTGTGCATTCAATGACAGCTTGCCAGTATTGTATTTCCTTGGCAAGTTCTGCCCGTGTGGTATCCATGGCAGCAGCAGCAATGCATAGGGATCTGTACATGTATCATTTCTGTGGTAAAAATAGCACTGGTACATTTAGACAAGCTCTCATTTCCATGTGGGTTGTATTTTTTAATCTTCACAATAAGATGTATTTTTCTCTACTTCCTCTTAGTCATTTGAAATTCTTCTGTTCATAGTGACCTTGTATGTTTTCATTTCCTCAAGTTGCCCTCTGCTTCTCAATTTAACTGACTGGGTTATTGCTGAAGTCTTTGTTTTATATACCTTTTTTTAACGTGTGCGTTGCATATCTGAAAACTCCCATTCATCAGATAGTCAGTATAGTAATTTAGTGCAAAATGCTCAGCAAAATTTATGTGTAGTATGTGGTATCAGGCTTTTGCCATCATTGGTTTATCGTAATATTCTTATGTTTATTAGATATTCTATTAATTAATTATTAATTATTAAATATATTATATATTCTTTGACCTCAGTGAAGTCTCCTTGATGTCTTATCCAGGATCAATTCCACTCTCATTTCTTTCCTGAGCCTTTGTATTTTACTCCTTGTTTTTCCAGTTTTTAGACTGTTCATCACTCTGAGAGGAAATAAAACCTGCAGAAGGGGCTTTAAATTTTATCTATAATATAAGCTGTATTAAATGCGTGAAAAGGATCACAGAGCATTCTTCCTTTCAGTAAAAACCATTCCTATTGCATTAAATTATTAATGAAACCTATAGCTCTTAAAAATACAGAAAGCTTTATTAAAAATGCTTTCTGTTATAAAGTTGGTGTGAGAATTGGCTACCTCATTTAGAGCAGACATTCATGAATTGTAAAATAAATACAAATGCATTTAAAATAAAGTCAGCATTTTCTCTGTTCTTTAAGTTACTCACATCTGCATGTTTTTTCTGCTGTGGGTTCTTGATTAAGATGTTTTCTATTAAGTAAAGATAAATTTTTGCTTCCTTAATTCAGACAGCTAATTAAAAGGGTGCTTACAGGCATCTGATTCCCTTGTAGAAATGATTATGAGGAAATTGTTTATCACTTATGACTTAAAAATACGTGTTAATTTCTTTGCAGGTTACAGCCTCCCAGCTCTCTGCATCCAGTAACAAGTGTTCAATCCTGATTCTAGCAGACGGTGAGAATGAGAAAAGCAAGTGGGTGGGCGTGCTGAATGAGTTGCATAGGATCTTGAAGAAGAACAAACTCAAAGACCGCTCAGTCTATGTTCCCAAAGAAGCTTATGACAGCACCTTGCCCCTCATCAAAACAACACAGTCAGCAGCAATCATAGGTATGAAATTAATCAGAAGAAAGCTCTAAGAAAAATGGGTATGCTAAAAGCATGATTTTTTAGAAAAAAAATGTGTTAGGTGGTGTTATCTACTGAATAAAGAACAATATGTAGTGGTTTTATCCCATATGGAAATGTGTATGGACCTAAGTGAAAAGTGCAATTCACTAGCCAGTACTTTTGTCAGGGAATACTTTTAAGAGTATTCCCTCTATTCACCCATATTCATAATCATGAATAATTCACCCATATTTGTAATTATTCACCAGTATTCATAATTATGAATAATTTGGACTGAGAATTGGACGTTTCTCTTCTGTTATTCCGTAAACATAATTCCTGAACTGGGCAAAATTAGCACTATAGAATCGATGTAAATCACTCACTTTAAAAAAATCTGCTGGTGGGAACACAGAGATGTAAGATCAGAGAATGAATTTAGTCATTTTAAATAGTACTACATAAAATATGTTAAACTCTGATTATTTAAATGAGTTCAGTGTAATAATATAGTTAATTTCAAAGCTGGTGTTAGACTTAAGTGCTCTGAATGGTTTGTTAAAAATTATGTTTCTAGCTGTTAATTGAACTAACAGGAGAAATGGGAAAAGACTTCTTTTTTCAGAAATTTGAAAGATTGGGAGGTTGCCAATTTTTTTTAATACATGAATATATTAGGTTTGACTTTATAGACAGTTATTTCAATATATTAAAAAACTGTCTCCGTTAATGAGGATTATCACTATTGTTGAAGTGATTCCTAAACTGCTTCCAAAGAAAAATAACTTTTTTTTTTTACTTAATGTCATAGACCATGAAAGAATAGCTCTGGGGAATGAAGAAGGTCTGTTTGTTGTGCATGTCACCAAAGACGGTAAGAAATTAGGAACTGGTAATAATTTCCCTAATACTAAATCATCTTTTTCTTATTCAATATCCTCTGATTTAATTTCTCATTATTTACTACATTATCAGCTGGACAGTTCCATGAGAGACCAGAGGTATTCTGTGTGTTTTCTGGTTTGGGTATCCTCTCCAAAACCAAAAATACAGCATTTGGAATACAGTTGAAGGTTTTTTCCCTGGAAACGGGCTCAATACTAATTTCGGACCAGGTTGCTCAGGTCTTTGTCTGGTTGGGTCTTGAAAATCCCCAAGGACACAGGTTCCATGATCTCTCTGGACTGCCTGTTGCAAATTATTCTCACAGTGAAACACTATATTCAGTAGGAACGTCCCTCATTTGAATTTCCTGCTGTGCACCTCAGTAAGAGTCATGGCTGAATCCTTTGTGTAACCTCCTCCTTGGTACTGGAAATGAAAACTTCTGTGCAGTATTGCAAGATGTAGTAACAGATGGCCCAAGTTAATTCAACAGATGACATGTATCGTATGTTTCAGCTTTTTGAGGCTTTTCTTCATTCAGTAGCTTCTTGGCTATAAACTGTTTTTGAAATGAATGCTGAAATAATACAGTGGTTGTTACTGCATCAGATCTGCTCCTCCCATTTCTGATGAGGAAAAGCCAAAGGTCTATCCAGAGTTGCCACATCCAGTATTATTATAATAATACAAGTTTTGATTCTGTACTTTTTAATATTGTATGGAAGCAATAAAGGGAATTTCTTTGGTTTCTTTCCTAGTTCATCTTTACAAATACATGTTGTAATCAGTTCACACTTCACCGTTACTTACTTGGATTTGTGGGGGGGGGGTGTTTTGTTTTTTGTTTCAGAGATTATCCGTGTTGGTGACAACAAGAAGGTTCATCAGATTGAGCTGATCCCGAGCGAGCAGCTCATCGCAGTAATCTCAGGACGGAACCGTCACGTGCGGCTCTTCCCCGTGGCTGCCCTGGATGGGAGGGAGACTGAGTTCTATAAGCTGGCAGAGACCAAAGGCTGCCAGTCAATAGTTTCTGGACACGTGCGCCACGGAGCTCTCACCTGCCTGTGTGTAGCCATGAAAAGGCAGGTCCTCTGTTACGAACTAAATCAGAGTAAGACACGCCACAAAAAGATCAAGGAGATCCAGGTGCAGGGCAACGTCCAGTGGATGTCAATCTTCAGTGACCGTCTCTGTGTGGGCTACCAGTCAGGTTTCTTAAAATACGCCCTCCATGGAGAGGGCAGCCCCTACAGCCTGCTCCATCCGGACGACCACACGCTCTCGTTTATCTCACAGCAGCCAACCGATGCCATCTGTGCAGTCGAGATCTCAAATAAAGAATACCTGCTGTGTTTTAGCAGCGTCGGGGTTTACGTCGACTGCCAGGGCCGAAGATCCAGACAACAAGAGTTGATGTGGCCCGCAACTCCATCTTCTTGCTGTGAGTTGTGCTCTCTGTGTGTGTGTCTGTGTCTTTGGTGCTGTCTGCTGAAGTGATCTCTGCTTGTGTTGATATCCACAGGAGGTGAAGTTCAAGGCTAATTACCTGATAGGTTAATGAATGCTCTTGGCCCTGTCACCATTTTTAATCTAGTCAGAGGGTTTAATCCTCATTTATGTTAGTTTTAACAACTCTGGCACTGACCTATAGTGCTGGAACACGAAGAGGAATCATGAGTCAGGATTTCTAACTCTAAACAGCCAAAAGCTTCAGGTTCAACAGAGGCTAACAGGAACTTTATGTATTTGCTACCAGCAGTGCTGGACTGTTGTTTAAAGCCTTGGAATGGAATTGTACTTTGGCTCAGCATTGTGGTTCCAGCTTTCTTCATGCTGAGAGTCATCAGGATCGGGTAGTTTGACTTGCTTTTCTCTAATGGTATTTATCCCTTCTTAAAAGTCTGTTTTGTCCTTTCTTTATTTGTTCATTCTTTCTTCCTCAGCAGTTTTTGTCAACAACCTTCTTACTCATCTCCTCTCTGCTTTTCAAAAGGTCACTTTTTAAGTTTCCCTCCTGTCTCTCTCTTCCCTTCCAAAATACAGTGCCTAGCAGGCAATATAAAAAAGTCTATTTCATAACCTTAAGGAAAAGTACTGTAATATTTGCAAGATTTTAATTTACACCAAGGTCTGTTAAACGTTTATTGCACGTTATTTCAAACTGGGGCTTTATCTCATGACAGTTTCAGGGGGAAAAAATCCCAACCTGAATGTCTGTCTTCTTCTTTTTAATGTGTTTCTGAATGCAGATAAAGATTAGCCAAATCTGCACTCCAAGTAGTGAACGAGCCCAGTTCTGTGTTGATTTTTACAATAGTCTGCCTTCTTACCTCACTCTGGCAGCAGTCCAGTCACACTGCAGAGGAGAGGAATACTTCACCTTGTTTGAGCAAAGGCCCTTCTGAATATGGAAGGAGCAACCTTTACAGGGTGTTTGCCACTTCTGGTTTTCAAGCAGTTTTAAGCAATTGATTATTACAGTGGGCTCAGGCAATGAATGAATCAAACCAAAAGATTTTATGATAGATTGAAATATGGATATTTTTCACATGTAGTTCATCTGTAATGGCCGTTATTATTTGTGACACTTTCTTGATTGCCTTAAATGAAGTGATTTGGTGTGAGTCCAGCTCAGAATGGAGGTATATTTTATAGCAAAAGCTGTTACATTTAAACACAGCTTGGATGCTGTTGGTAGTCTTGGCAGACCATGGCAGTCTTGTTGCTGCCATGGAAATACTGAATTCTCCTTTAGAAGTGTTCACAGTAAAACAAATTTCATTTTGGGGAAATGGGCCAGATAAGTAGCAGAAGATTTCTCTTTACAATCCAGAAAATGAGAAGGGAGAATTAAAGCTAAGGAAACACGACTTTTATGACTTTGTCATGGTGCTTAGTTCCAAGTGATGCTCTTCTTGTGTATAGTCCAGACTCAGAGCTCAGTTCATTCAAGTGAAAGTTACTAAATAGAGCAGTGTATTTTCCTACCACCTCATTTACAATATGTGAGCTCTTATTAAAAACGGGGCTTTTAGGAGAAAAAAAACTGTGAAATGCATCAGTATTTGTCAGAGCAAATTGTAATCTCTTACAATTCATAAAGAATTAGGTTTTCAGCAAAGTTAAAAGAAAAGTCATGGAGGTTCTAAGTTTTTAGGTGGTGCTGGTTTGCCTTCAGAATAAATTTCTTGGTCATTTTTGAGTTAAAGCACATTTTTCAAAGCTTGTTGTTGGATCATGAAGCACTGGTTTTGTTTTATTAAATAAATATGGTTAAACTGTAAGATACTGTCTATTTTGGGTCACGTCTAAAAGCACATGACACTATACCTCATCATTCCCTCCCAGGTTACAATGCACCATACCTCTCCGTGTACAGTGAAAATGCAATTGATATCTTCGATGTGAACTCCATGGAGTGGATTCAAACTATTCCTCTCAAAAAGGTAACTTCCCATTTCAGTATGGGCCAAGGAATATGTCCAGACTCAATACTGCTTTAGAAGACATCATTAAAACTGCTTGTGGAAACATAACTGAAGTAAAAGAAGAGCTATTGCAAGGAAACTTGTGCATTTTTGTTGGAAATAGAAGATACAAAGTGTGTTTCTCACATGGTTGCACTGTTTAGATGAACGGTCAGTCTGGAGCATATGATTGTGTTAGATTTACTGATACTGTTGTAATAATGAGAGGAATGTCTTGCTATTAATTGCATGTGGCTTCATTGGGACTGATTGTGTCTGTGTTGCTGCCAAAGGATGGTGGATGTTAAGATAATTAAACAGGCCTTCAAAAATCTATCTCCTGCTGCTTGAGAATACTGTAGGCAGACAGGGTTAGAACATTTTGTTTCAACCAGTAGAAGTACCAAAACCCAGGATGATGTCAGGTTTGGATCTCTTATCAAAAGGAAAATGTCTCTGAAAACTGACACTTCCTTGGTATTTAGAAGGTGTTTGCTCAGCTGTATTTGGAAAGAAAAAAGAAAAGTCATTTTTTTCCCTGTGGTTTAGACTGACTTCAGCTTTGTATCAGAGTCAACACAATTCCTTTACTGGCATTCCAGTGACATAGAGCTGCAGGACATTGCCCCTGCGGTCTTGTGTTGGTCATTCAGTCTCTCTGCATATCAATTTCCCACATGTCAGATGCAGACCATAATATTCTGGTAGTGCTGTGAGGATGCATAATGCAAAGATCAAGGTACTCAACTACTAACTGTCTCAAGGAGAGACAAATCTGTACTTTTATGGGAAAGTTCTTTCTGGTGTCCATACTTTGAGTTATTAAGCAGTTGGAGCATTTTTTCCCTACACAGTAGAATGTGATTTAGTACTTCGATTAATATTTGGGTCAAGACTCCCCTTTTAATGGATGAAAGTACTTTCAGCAAACAAAATTACTACACTTAGGAGTCTTAAAAATGGCCATTTATTATGAAGAGCCTGTTTCTACAGACTCAAGAGTGTGGAATGCTTCTTTGATTTTTATGTTGGAAATCACAAATACCAGTAGGTTTTAGCAGTCTGTGTGTGCTCTTATCAATCTGCAAAGCATTATTGTGACATGCCACTAACACAAAGTAAAAGCTCAGCTTATTGCTTTGCACAGCTAATAGGAAAAATTGAGTTGATATATGAAGTAGACTTCTAACAGAGCTATTCATTTAAACGCTGGGAGGAATGGTGTTAAGCCTGTGTCTTGAAGTGGAATTTTAGATAACCCCCTCTGTACTCATTCTCAAAAAAAAAAAAGAGTTCAAAATTGTTTTGAACTCTTCTTTGTGGCTTTAATGACTTGGAATTGTTACTCTTGAGAGTATTACAGGGACTGTTTTTCCTTGTTTCAGGTACGACCCTTGAATACAGAAGGATCACTAAACCTTTTAGGCCTGGAGACAGTCAGATTAATATATTTCAAAAACAAAATGGCAGGTACGTAAAGAGGAGACAATTTTCATCTTGCAAATTTTTGTTTAGAAAGATTGTTTTTCTTTGCCTGCATCTGTGCACTGCAGAAAGGGATCTCTCAAATGTCTGTGTGCTTGTTAACTTGGGAAAAAGCCAAAGCTTATGGATTCCACAGTGATTGCAATGGTGTCTCTTCTCTGAACTTTTTTTTTCTTTTGAATATTCAGTGAAGACTTGAATGAAGATTGGAACTAGAAAATAGAATGACTAGGCACTACCTCCAAATGTGGGATCACCTGCCAGAACACTGCCTAAAAAAGCCTGCACAATTAAAGACTTTAATAGTCATTTTGATGGCACTAGATTAAAATTAATAATATATTTAACCTAAATAAATGTTTCCCAAGCATTTTAAAGTAATACAATGTATTCATAACTTACTACTAGGGCAAGCTATGACTGTGTGCCACAATTTTAGCTTAAAAATCTACTTTTGTTCTGAGTCTTTCTGACTTCTCTTACTTTTTAGAGTCCATTTCATAAGCATGCTCCTGCGGAATTTCCCTAAACTTTTGTTTAACCTCTTCGGTGGAGAGGGGACATGCTCTGTTTGAACAATGAAAAGCTATAAATTTTTGTTAACAACTTTCTGAAAACAGTGGAAATAAACACTCTAGAAAAATATACTGCTGCTGGCAGTGTTTCAGTGCTTATTTAAATTGCCAGCAAATTAGTATGAAAGGAATGGCAGTGGTAGAGAGGAGGAACATGCTGGAAGTATGTCTAGAGAATTTTCAAGTCTAATAAAGACAGAACATTAGAGTTGATCTTAAGGAAAGAAGAGGTTTGTGTTCTGTACAAAAACTGTTCTGTCAGTGAGCAGTAGCTTTTTAAGTGTCACTTTAGTCTCCATATATATAAAACAAGTCAGAGCAGTTGCAGTGTTCATTCCAAGTCACACAGCTGTTGTATCATTATCAGTGTTTTCCTTTTCATGTCTCTATTAAAGATGCCTTGGCCAGATGTACACGTGTGGAAAAAATCTTCTCTTTTCCCATAGTTGCACCAAAATGCATCAGTGTTCCAACATTTCAAAAGCAGTAGTCTCTTTGGAGCAGGGAGTGAATGAAAGAGAATCTTGCATGGCGTTTCCAGACAGCTGGCAGAACAAGACTGTTCTAGTGATTTTCAGTGAGAACTGCCAAGGGAATTCTGAGACAAGACTGAGATTCCCTTCCTGCTCACCTAAATGTTTATTTCAAAGAATGCATCAGTGGTGTTTTGAGAGCACAGGTGTGGCAGCTTGTGTGTGACGAAGGGTTTAATCCGTTGCTACATAACAGAGTAGTGGCCAAGAAAACCCATAAACCCATAAAAGAACTTCTGTTCAGGTTTGACAGGAAAGGGATGGTGTCCAACACTAGCAAGAGCAGAGGTGGGAAATGTGTTGAAGCTCAGATTCCATGAATATGTAACGAACTGCCCCGCTGCATCACCATATTTGTGCTGGTTTCAGAGGGAGATGAGCTGGTGGTGCCTGAGACGTCGGACAACAGCCGGAAGCAGATGGTTCGGAACATCAACAACAAGCGGCGCTATTCCTTCCGCGTGCCCGAGGAGGAGAGGATGCAGCAGAGGAGGTCGGTATTCCACCTGTACTTGTCTTCTGTCCATGCCTGTAGGCCCTGAAGGACACTGACTGATGCCAGGGTTGTGCTTCATGTGTGGCTTCCTGGAATGCCCATTTGGGCATTCCTTCTCTTCTCTACCCTGTAAATCCTCAGTGTTTAATTTGTGTTAATGCCAGTTGGACTGTGGATATGCACTGGATGCACAATTAGTTCAGATTAATTATGTGAAACGGCTGTAATTTGGAATGCATGTCTCCACATACTGTATGCAGGTGCATAGGTGTGCACATACACTGTGTATATATAAAGATCTCTAATAAACACTTCGCAAAAGAAGATTACACTGCTAACTATGCATATGGATTAATTACTCTCAGACTCTGGCTTTGCTTTCTTTCTGAAGGAGGTTTTACTCTCAGCAGTATTCCAGGACATCTGCATCTTTGATTTGTAGATTTAACTACATAAAGTTTCTGTAAAGCTCACAAAGCTCACCTCTTCAGGGGGCATAGAACTTCAGGGTGTATTCCTAATAGGAATGTTGAGCAGGTTACAAGTACTTTCCTAAATGGCAACAAAAACAGGTCTGTGCTACTTGCAGAGGATGTTATTGACCATTTGCTCTCACTCACTGGAAGTGTCCTGCTACTGTGCTAAGCCACACTGCAAGAACTGAGTACTTGGCTTTTCTAATTTCCAACGTCTTGCACCATTGGTTGGCTCCTAGCTTGTCTTTCTTTTTCGCTCTAAGGAAAGTAACATCTGTATGTAGTGGAGATAAAATTCCGTTTCTTGTCCTTGCCTTTTCTGAGTTGAATGACGTTTGGTCTCTTTAAAATTTTATTTATTCTGAGTTCTGAAATGCATCCTTGCCATTTTGAAGAGCTTTTAATTCTGACCACAGACTGAGAAAGGTACTGCAGTATTATTTTAATTCTATTTTCATATTTTATACCTCATTTTCATCTCCACTTTGTAATATATCACAAATAAGTTTGGCTTTTACTCATCTTACAGAGCTTTTTATCAGCTCATTCTCTGAATGTTGGTAACTACTGGACATGGGCTGTTAGTCTGTAAACAGCATTCTTTTATCCTGGCCCCTTGCCCTCTCTTCAAGCTGGAAGCTTCTTCACACCAGTACTGACAGCAGGGGTTTGTCACTGTTAACATGTTAAATAGTCATAGAATCATGGAATTGTTTAGGTTGGAAAAGACTGGCTAATTTCCATTTTAAAATAGCTGATAATCAAAGCTGTACGTGTTTTATAAATGCCCATCCTCACGTCAGAGGAAATCCCTAAACAAAGTATCTTCTCTTCCAGGGAGATGCTACGCGATCCCGAAATGAGAAATAAGTTAATTTCTAACCCAACTAATTTTAACCACATAGCACATATGGGTCCAGGAGATGGCATACAGATTCTCAAAGACCTCCCAATGGTAAGTACAACAGGACATGTGAGAGTGACTGACTGCTGCAGAGGCTGCAAATAAGTGAGAGAAAAACAAGCATGGTTTTAATGTATGACCAGTGATGTATTTCATATCAGGAACAGTGTATCAAGGGAAATGGAGCTAAACATGATCTGCTGTATGTAATAACATTTAAACAAGGAGGTTGACAGGCATTGAGTGGAGGAGGAGGAGGAGTGCCTACTGCCTCTGGAGTTTTAAGACAGGTTGGCCTCACAGTGTTGATGATAATTCTTATGACCCATATGAAGGGGCAAAATTTTGTTGATTTGGGCCTGTGCTCTTTGTGGGTATGGAAAGAGAAGTTCCTTTCTCCGTGAACTGTAGTTCAGTTCCTTTTTTTCTCCTCCCATCTTTAGCACCAACTTAGCCTATCTGTTTACAGCCTGTTTTCCTGTAGCAATGCAATAATGTGTGTTGCCTGAATTTCTTTCCATGCCAAATGTGCTATTTTTCCTGTTCTCTCCGAATTAAGTAGTCTCAGTGAAACAGAACTTCTTGCATAAAATCTAACCTTTTAAGTTGAAAAACAGAAAAAGGAAACAGGTAATAGCACATGTTCATTTCCATAAAACCTCATGTAGAAAATATATTCATTTGGAAGTTACTGAAATCTATGATGAGCGTAAGACTAATTAATACTTTGCTCATAAGGAAGTACCAGACTGCTTGCTTCAAGCTACCTTTAGCATCTTTTGTGTGTTTATGTGTTCTGTATGGTTTTCTAAACACGTCCACAGTGACACAGATGTGATTCAGAAGATGCTAATTAGCACTGTAAGAAAGATGAGATGTTATGATAAAAACAGATGAAATTTGTTCCAGCATAAGACTCAGGCATTAGCACAGAACTGCTGTCTAAAATGATCATCATTTCTACTTGGAGTTTGTGCATAAAGTAGGAAGTAGATGCTGAAATTGGGATTTTCTGATGCTGAAAAGTGCAGAGGAAACAACAGTAAGACTGGAAAAATAAAGTGCACCATGCAGTTGCACTAGTTTGGGAGTTTAGGAGCATAATCTCTGGTCTTTGGATACTCATTTTACCTCACTTTTGCAGCAAATGGTACTTTCATGTTACACTTGTAACTGTAAGGCTGTAAAGTCTGCACTTGGATTTATTTTAAAGCTCATATTAGGCACACTCTGAGAAGGCTCTCAATAACAAATATATTCAGTGTAATGAGAAAAAAACAGTACTGTATGTGTGTATTTTTATAAATGAACACATAATGAAGGAGCTGTGTCTAGAAAACACATGACAAATCCAAGAGATGTTGGCAGGTAGTGTTTATCTTACCTGCATACAAGACTGCATGTGTCTAATGTTAGACAAAGAATGATCATTTGCTTCAGGGCAGGTTGTAGATCAGAACCTTCCTTCATTTCTCCATTTCTGGTAAGTTCTTTAAAATATTTGTGGCTCTTCTCAAGCAGAGAAAATAATCTCCTACCTCTATAGGTAGAGCAGAAGTCGTCCTGTGTCACACCGTCAGTAGTTGAAAGTTCGTAGCAATCAAAAGCTGCAAGGACTCTTAATCAAGCCCCACATCTGACAAGTGTAAAACAAGGAATGATTCTGTCTATAGGAGGGGATTTTCTGCATAATTTCCTCAGCAGTGTCATCTCTCAATGGCTTTCAGCTTTGAATCCATTCTTATTGCACTTGCCTTGTATTAGCTCAAAGGTCCTGTTTTAAGTTAGGACTGGTACTGTGCTATTACCAGTCAATAGGGAGTTTTGAAAAAAATTCATTATTCACTTTCAACACTTAAAAGTGATGAGAAGAATTAGAAAATGTGTACGATATATAATTGATTACTGCACTTGTTCCACTGCTGCAGCTTCTTTTTCAAAAGTTATTACTAAAACCTCCTTTTTGCAAGTGAGTGTCAGTCTTAATGCTGGGAGATGTCACTGCAGACAAAGCAAATTTGTTGTGTATTTTTCCATCAGTTCCTTGCAATGTCATGTTGTATTTGTACTCCTAACTTAATTGGTACAAAATTGCATCAAGCACGGGACTTGAAAGTGTGTGAATTTGAAAATGTAACTTGAAATCAGGAAATAAATGTTCTGTCAAGAGCTACTTCAGTCCAGGCACCTTTTTCTTTTCCAGCAGCTTCCTGTAAGGTATTTGCCTGGACTGAGTTTTCATTTAATCCATTCCAGACTAAGAACTTTGTTTATCAGGCACAAAAATAGAAGAAAAAGAGTTGTGTGGGCATTTGGGGTTATGTATTGAGTCTAATGTTTTATTGGAAAGAAAATTAGTATCAGAAGAGGTCATAGAAACAGAGAATGTTCCCTGGAGAATCAGTACACAAGGTAAAGAATAATCATCCAACCCTGTGTACAGTTCATGTGTATGGTGGTTCCTCTTCCAGAACATGGAATTACTTCACCAGTTTCTTACCTTATTCCAAAAAGGTGAAAAGCCGGGGGATTTCTGTGCTGCTTAGCATGTGTCCTGATTTTGCAGCTGGGACATCTTCTTTGTATTTTTTTAATAGATTAGCATGGTTCATAAGAGAAGGTATTTATTTTTAACCAACTATGGGAAAGATTGCAGCACTTTACTTTTGGAATGCCTGTTCTTGTTTGTGGAAGTGAATGGTAAAACACATTTTTGCATTTAAAGAGGGCTGTGGCTGGGGGTAGCAAGCAGTGCAAGGTTAATGTCAGCTCAAATTCTCTTCATCCAGCTATTTTAGGTGGTACAGCTACTTTTTTTATGGGATACTGGAATGCAGAAAGTGCATGAAAGAGTGGAGTGGGTCTTTTTATTTACAGTTTCTTCTGGTTTATTTGAGCACCTTCAAATTTGGCTGGATCTACCAATAGAAATTTTTCACCACCATGAGCTTTCACTGGAGTCAGTATAGTGCTGTGTGGGCAAAAGGGTCCTTAGGGTAAGTAGGTTTTAGTAGAGAAGAGAGATTTTAATCTCTGTGTTGAATGAGATTGTCACAAGCTAAATAGCCAGCTCAGCCCAGCTTTTACCTAGCACACATGGGTGAACTTTATGAAGCAAATGACAATTTTATGTATATGGATGTATTTATATTTATTCATTAATATACACATATTCACTTCATAGATGCAATGTGAATCTGAACAAAACTCTTCTCTGCAGCTCCACTGCCTTTTTCAGGGGAAATGCCAAGAATTGAGAGAGGCAGAGTCAGAAGTGGTAGTGATTGCCCTTGCTGGGTGGGCTGGGCTGTGTCTGTTGGCAGGAGGGGACCTGCACTTGTGCTGCCCTAAGCCCTGGCCTGGTGGATGCAGAACCTGCCTGCTCTCTGCCCACCTCTGTTTTAATGATGTCTTCTAAAAGAGCAGCTTTAGAGAGTTCAATTTGTGTTGTAACCAGAATAAAGGGAGTGTTTTAAACTCTTTTGCTCTATTTGATGTGTTGTATCAGGTGCCTGCTTGTGTACAACATATCTGCCTGTGTGTTTGCCTTTGCTGGTGCAGCCACACGAGGGGGAAAGATGCTTTCTCTGTGTGTTGTTTTCCAGTGTTTCCCAGTTTCCCTGGTATGCACCAGACACTCTGATGTGTTTGTGGGAAGTTGCAGTCTATTGGCCTAATCCCACATTGTTCTCTCTGTGAACAGACACCCTTGACTTCAGTAGAGCCCTGGTGTTTGGGCAGAACCATGCCTAAGGCTTAGAGAGAGATCAGATTTAGGGGGTTTCAGGCAACTGTAAATTTGCATCCTTCTTTTCTTCATGGTGAGCACTCCCGTTCTGGCTTTGGGACACAAGTTGGTGGGCTGCAACACGTCAGAAACCAGAAGCTGTTGTTTCCTGTTAGCAGAGCAGTAATCAGTACATATTTGTGTTTTATTGCTGTGGATCTGGGTCATTGTCTTGTTTTGTACAATTTAGAATCGTTCCTGTTAGTGTATCCCCAAACTTATTTGTTTACATGTTTTTCTTCCCTAGCAGCCTGTCACCAATTAACCTGGCCGTACAGTCTGGCCTCCCTTCTGCCCTCTTGTCCCTTGAAGCCACTTTATCGTGGATGCTCCTTTGTAGTGAAGATCTGAAATCTGGAACTGCACTTACTGCAGCACAGACCACCTCTCTGTGTACATCAGATGTACAGGATTGATTTTGCTTTCATATTCTGCATGCCTGAGTATTTTTATATACAAAAGCTGGTCTTGACTGCCATTATATTTGAACATTATGCTTCAGTTTGACCTCATTATACATGAGCCATTCTACTTCCATTCTAGATGATGTGTGAAGCTTTGCTTGTTTCAATTGAGAAACTTTTAGAATAAATGAATACTTATCTATATTTGGTATTCTTTAAAGAAAATGGGAACCCCATGCATGCATCTAATGGTGGAGTCCATGGAGAAAGTGCCATGGAGTATCATTTTTAAAATGTTGCCATATCGTGGCTTTCTCACATTCATGAATGCTGGCTAAATATTTTCATGATTTGCAGCTGGCCTACCCTCTGCTTTTTAGCTTGTGGTTTTAGACACTGCCATATCTCCCTTATTGGCTTTTAGGAACGTAGCTGGCTTTGCTGCCACGTTCTCTGTTGCGAGCAGATAACTCGGCAAAGTCTGCTGTCCTGGACCTTTTTGGAATGGTGGCTTCTTGTACTGATATTTAGATGCTGCTAAAGTTACTAAGAACAATTTAATGTATATTATGTCTTATATGCCATAATGTGGTAATTGATGTTTTGGTTAACAGGCAAAGCCTCATAATAACCATGTGTTTTAAAAAAAAAAAAAAAAAAGTTGGATTTTACCAGCTGAAATGAAGAAAACAGTAACAATAATGTTTGATATAATATGTATTGGGATGTGACTTAATGTTCTTCCAGACTTTAATACGTTCCACATACAAAAAGTAGTGCCTTAGGTTTAGTGGAGGGGTAAGCTATATTTTTACCATATTTTATATTTTAAGTCCTAACATTTCTAATGTTACTCAGAAATATCTGTTTTAAGGAGATGAAATCAGTTGGACGAGGGGAAGAGGAACTTAGAAGTTAGAAAGGAGAAAAGGTGTTTTGATTTGCTGGTGTCCATAGGAAACCAGCCCAGTGCAGGCTGGCTGAGCATGTACAGATGGCACAGGGAGGGAGATGGAGCCTTGAAACACTCTTCCATTAAATCTGGATGTAGATGACTTCAAATTTTAAGAGCACTTGTGTCAGCCCATTCTGTAGAGATGAATGAGAAACTGTTCCTGTTTAATTTGCAGGGTTATTTCTCCCCTCTCCTTCTTCACATCACACTTTGGGAGCGCGCTGCTCAGCTGACCTGTTAAAAACATTGGAATTTCCCAGTGCTTTCACATTTTGTGTGCTGAGGGAGGGCCTAATCTTCTGTGGCACAGGGATGGCAGTGCCAGGTCCCCTCGACACTGTCAGGATTAAGCCAGTGTGGAGCAGGACATGGGCCTTAGTCACCTGTCTGGCACTAACCCCTTCACCTTCCCACACAGCCTGTGTCCCCACCCTGTCGAAAGACCGTTCCCTCCTGTTGGAAATACTCTGTGTTTGTTGTACGGGTGATAATTTTAATGGAATCTCTAAAATGCATGAATAACAGAAGGAAATCTCTTAACGATCTCTAACTGCTGTGTATGCTCATCTTTTCTTCTCCCCACACCACCTCACCTGTGTTCACCTTCCTTTGTTTGTGTTATGTCTATTTTAGATTGTAAGCTCCTCAAGGCAGGGAACTGATGCTTCTCAACTGTCTGTAAAGCACCTTTTACAACTGTGGTGCTCTTTGAAATATCAAAAAATAATAAATATTAGAATCTATTCCCAATGAGTTAAAAGTTTTATTTGTTTCTAATGTTTTAGCAACAGCAAGGGCAGCAGGCCCGTCAGAGTCTGTGTCAGGAAGGTGCTCAGAGGACTGGGGGTGGCAGTGTCAGACCCTGTGTGCTGACAGCCTGCAGGGTTTGCTGTCTGCTGTCCCTGCTCTGTGTTTGACTGCGCTTGTGGAACTGCTGGTGCCGATGTAACCTGTACAACCATCCTTCATTGCTTTCTCTCTCTGTTGTCTTTGATAGCAGCGTTCCCCTTATCAATTCCCTCATCATCACTCCCGTCTGATCTCCTCTCCGAGCAACTTTGAGCACATCTACCACATGACTGTTAATTCAGCTGAAAAATTCCTCTCTCACGATTCCATAAACCCTGCATTTTCCCCGCCTCCACGCTCTGTCCTCGGTACTCCAGACTTTATCACTCTGAGGGTATGAACGGCTGAGTCAGGTGTTCACTCTACTAACACTGTATGGTTTTCCTTTTGCCTGGCTATTAACGTGGGAGAAAACCCCTTGTAAGCTGTTCCTTCACCCCTCCACTTTCTTTTGTCCCAGACAATTTACTTTCTGCTATCAGCTGGGGTCTTCCCACAGCTCTGACATGCCAAGAAACAGACACTTCATGGCCTAAGAAAAAAGAAAAGTTTATAATGACTGAGTTGAACGTTTTGCTATGAAAATAACATTTTTAATCATCAGGAAGGCTGTGGGAATTTTGAATGATAAGTTCTCTCTTCCACAGTGTTCATCCTCCAGCAGTCAGAGTACTGCATACCAGGTTGAATTAGGAAGAGGTTCTGGATCTTTGCTGGACCACACTTTCAAGCTGTTTATGATGAATTCATGTGGAATGAGAGAATTTGTGCACAGTACTGTACACAGAAGGAGAGACACGCGTAGTGCCTCGGGTAGTTTCTAGGTTGAAGTAAATAAGTGAAGTTAGAATATGTTAGAAACAAGCTAAAAATGAAAGATTGTGGCAGCTTGGTGATGTAGATCCTCTTAACCCTGATAGTTACAGGCAGAGGCTGAGGCAGGATACTGTTCTGTAGGCATCCTTCCAGTTGCATTGTAAATTGGAGAGATGGAAGTAGTCTTTCCTTTTTTTCTTGCATTGTGCATCCAGGTCTGCCTGCCTGGGGGTGCTGTGTCCTACAGAAACACAAACCAAAGTGAAGCAGGCACACAGGTACCTGCTGTGCATCTCAGCTGTGTGCCATGCTGAGGCCTGCAGTTCTGCCTGCGACAGGCTCACAGATAATCAGGAATAACCTGTAGGTAGATGTGTGTGATGCTGTTGTTTGCTCAGAGTTTGTGTGGGTCCAGGCCGTGCCCATTGCTCTCATGGGAACATTGCTCTTGGTTTCTGTGGCCCTTGGACACCCCTTATGGCAAACCTTCACTGCCAGGCTGCTTTGAGTGCCTCTGGGCTGCCATGCTGGATCCCTGTCGCTGGGAAGGTTTTGGAAACATACCTGCATCCAACACTAGACAGGATTTAAAAATGCAGGAGGAAAATAGAGCTCCTCCATATGGCTCCAAAACCAACTTGCACAGCTGAGCTTTGACTGGTTATGTGCATGGTTATGTGTCACTGCTGTGAGGTCCCGGTTGTCACAGCCATTAAACACAAGAGGAATGCTCTGCTGAAATGCAAAAAAAACCCCAAAACTGTTAAGTTGAATTGAAAGCTGTTTCTCTCCTAGAGGGTCATTATAGGGTCACTGAAGCTGTATTTGAGTTCTGGTTTTTACAGGGTTATTTTAATCCAACTGTACTATAAAATTGTCTGTGTTTAATATGCAGCAATGTATCACTGGTCTGTGACCCTCCCTCTACCCTCCCTTTCTCATGTGAGTAGTCTCCCTGGGATCAGTAAGGAATGACCCCTGGTGTTTCAGACTATAACTTCCAATTTTTTTCTTTAGGAGCATCCTTCACCTTAATGTTGCAGCCTCCTAGCCTAAATTAGAGGAAGAAAAGTGAAGTGGGCAACCTGGAGGGTCGAGATCCTGCCCCTGTTAGCTTCTTAGAGCACTAGAGGCTTAGTCTTGTATGAAGAAAAGTGTTTGTCTCCTTTTTGGCTTGAGGGTAGAGGTGCTGGAAGCTGTAAGGAAAGCCAGGCTGTGAGTTTGGTTTCATGTCTGTCCATCCTCCCTTTGTGTTTGGAGATTTTAGTGTAAGAAGAGTGCCATGGTCCCAGGTAGGATTGGATATTGGAACCAGGACAGCATGGAATCCATAGGGAAGTTGAAAAATGACCTGTTAAAGTAGGCTTTTAGAGTCTGTTGTATTATTTCATGGAAGAGTTAAATGCTGAGGTTTATAGTGTGATGAACAGAGCACTACTTTAAAACAAACCCCGAAACAAGAACAAGCAGCGCAATGGACAGAGGAACAGAGGCAGAGCAGTTCCTGTGGGTGCTGTACCTGTCCAGTCAGACCCTGTCCCTCATCCCAGTGCCAGAGAAGGTGCCCAGGGGGCAGCTGGAGCGGGAGCAGAGGCTCTGTAACACTGGCAGCGATTGCACCTACGTAACCCACAGCTCCACTCTCCCGCTGGAATGGGAGGCACCGAACTATTCTGGGCCTCTCACCCCATTTCACAGTGATTCACTTTGCTCAGCAGCAGCTTGTCTGCTGCTCATTCCCCCCCCACCTCTTCTCTCACCTTTCTCCATTTGGTTCAGCAGTGGGGATGAATTTTCCTGCTAGGATTTCAACTGTTGCTTGAAATGAGGGGTTTTTGTCTCTCTAAGTAAAGCAAGCTCGGGTTTCCTTTTGTTTTTTTTGTGTTTTTAACCTGCTGCATTGTGCTGCTTCATAACTACCGCTAATAACCACCGTTTATTTTCCTTTGAATCCCCTTCCTGCATCATGTGCACACCACTTCCAGGAGGTTAGGTCCAAAATGCCAGCATCTCTGGCATGTGCTTGTTTTATTTTTAGAACAAAGAACAATGAAAGATTTGCTTTGTGGAGAGACTTTCTACGAGGAATTACATGGACGTTGCAAACTGAGATAATGAAAAATAATCATCTCTAGAACACACTATTAAACCAAATGAATCTTTTTTTGTGCACCCACCCATTCCCTCCTTCCCCTGATGTCTGTATGTTGTCTGCTCAGTCACTATGAAGGAGGTTAATCACCTTATCATTAAACATAATTGTTCTCTTTGCAGAATGATCCACTGTAGGTTTATACCAGCCTTGCAACCCCAGTGTACTAACCCCAGTGCACACGTGGTGCTGCACTTGGCTTTCCTTTCTTTCTCAAGACACAGCAGTAACTTATCCCTCAGCCCCTCAGTTCCTTTGTGTATCGTATGGGGAGTGAGCCTCCATAGTTTAGGTACAGCCAGGATGCTCAAACTCTGCATCTCACTTTATTGCATGGTGAGGAAGCAGGAACTCAGTATTTTGTACTACAAAGTAGGTCGGTTATTCACATTTAGAAACAAAAAAAAAAAAAAAGGGGGAAGCTAAGCAAGAGACAGCAGTATAATCCCACAAATAATTTAAGAGACTTTTTTAAGCCTTTAGGTATAAATCCTCATAGTGCAGCAGTGGAAGAAGGGAGAATGAAAAAGGGCTTTTCATTGGTAAGGTCTGATTCTCTTTTGCTGGTGTTTGTGAGACATCTGGGAACAGAGGAGAGATTTTAATTCTTATTTGCTGCACGTTAAAAATCAGCCATTTCTGGCACCCTGGGAGAATGAAAAGCCAAGGGTTGACTGTAAGATCAAAGGAGTCTGTCAGAGCAATGATTCTAAGGATCATTGCAAGACTGGATTTGGCAGCAGGTTGGTAAAATCTACCTGACAAAGTCTGACCTGTGTAAAATCTGTTCCTTACAAAGCCTCAATTTAATTACCCATTTTAAAATACAGATAGAGGCATGGGTAGTACCGAGGGCCTCTGAGAATATCCTCGTGGGGGTGGAATCTTTGTTCTGGTCTGAAGTTTTCATAACACCCTCGTTTAAAGAAGCACTGCAATTGCAACTATTGTTTTACATGTGGCTACTTCATCTCAGAGTGAGGATGGGGAAATAATTACATATAAACAGGAGGAAACAAACAGTTATTGCAGAGGGGGGGTCTGTAAAGAGTAAAGGAAGTAATTCTTAGAGCTCTCTGCAGTTCTTTCACATTGTGCATCTATGAAGGTTCCCTGAACCTAATTCCAGTTAATGGTATTGACTTAATAGTGCAAATCTTGCTCTATTGATGAGCAGGACGAGGTCTCATATTTAGCCAGAGCTGAAATGACACACATGGGCAAGTCCCTCTGGGCTAGGAAGCCAGCTCATATACAGAGAGAGGGGCTAAATAATCTGAGAAGTCTTCTCCCCTAAGGTCAGCTGTAGGTTAACAGAAGCAGAAATAAAATCTCCCAGAACTCACTTCAAAGTACTCTTTCCCCTTCTTTCAAAGACAAGTTATGTTTGAGGAACTGCCATATCCAAGTAGGGAAATTGTGGTTTATCTCCTCAGTAAAGGACCACTTCAGTCCAGTAAGTGATTAATTTGGAAAATCCCACTGGAACTCTCAGGATTCAAAATGGGAGCAATAATCAAAATACGTAGAAAAACAGTGGCATGTGCTCTGGTCCTCCTCCTTGTGCAGGCTGGAAACAGGAGGCTGCTTCTCACTTTGGCTCAGCTGGTGTAGGTTTGGAGGGATGCTGTTAACACCTTTGGAATTTCATAAGTAATTGCTATACAGATTGATCCACTATCTGTTCATAACTCTGCAAGCCTTAGGGATTAACCTGGTTATTGTAACCACTTACACAATCATGGCACAAATGATGGCATCAAAGAGAAATTTTAATGAGATCCTTGGAAGCTTGTGTTCAGAAAGAAGGCAGTGTAACTTGAGTATATCTACAGCAGCTTAATTAGGCTTGCAAACCATCCTTTCAGGGAAATTCTGGAATTACTAGATGTATTCTTTCAGTTGCCTGCACATGTCCATGTAATTCAGCACTTCACTGCCGCGTTGCGTGTGCTGCCAGTCTCTGCACTAAACTGCAGAATATTATTTTGCAATTTTTGCTGACTTGCTGCCCAGATACTCGGCTCTGGTAAGGTCGGGGCTTTAATGTGTTTCGGGGCCTCGCTCCACAGAATGCAAGGTTGAGCCAGCAGTGGATAAGTGAACGTGTCGTGTGTGTGTGCATTTCAGAACCTTCGGCCCCAGGAGAGCCGGACGGTGTTCAGCGGCTCCGTCAGCATCCCGTCGATCACAAAGTCCCGCACAGAGCCAGGACGATCCATGAGCGCGAGCAGCGGGTTAGCAGCACGTAAGCAAACAGAGCTGTGTTGCTTTGGGGGCTGTGCACAAGTCTTTCAGGGAAAGGGCTGCCTGCAGCTGCTTCTGTCCATGCTGGATAAGGATTTTCCAGAGTGATGGCTGACTGCATTGCTGCCAAGGGCCAGCAGAGTATTTTATCCTGCTTTCAAAGGAGCATGGGAATAAGCAGGTAGTGCTTTTGAGAGTCCCACATTTGTAATTTGTCAAGTTTTTTAAATTGGTGTTAGAATTCAAATTGCATTCTTAGCCCTGGGGCTGCTTTGGTCCTGCTCAAGTATTTTAAATCAGTGACAAGTTGTTCATAAGCTCCATGGTTATTAATTTTGTCACCGAGCTGTGTGTAGCTCTTGATGCCTCTCTTGCTGCCAGTGTGAAGATAAAGCAATAGGGAACTGGCTGCTGGAATGGAAGAGTGGCATTGCATTGAAAAGAGGCCACTGGAATTATGCAGCCCCCACAGCTGCTTGTACAACTGCCACCTTTGTCGAGAATGCTGTGGCTGTGCTGGGTAAAGTGTTCCAATGCTGGCATGCCAAGGGAGGGACTGGAGAATCCACAGGAACAATTGCAGCAGACAAGATAAAAGCCCACATAGCCTGCAAGCCATGAGCTCGGGACTTTGGGACACACTGCAGGAAAGCAGAACTAGCCAGAGAAACACCTAAACAAGTTCCTAGTGGGTTGAGTGGGGTCTGTAACAGTTCAATTCCTTGGGTGTTGCAGGATCATCTGCACAGAACGGCAGCGCTTTGCGGAGGGAATTCTCGGGAGGGAGCTACGGAGCAAAGCGCCAGCCCATGGCATCGCCCTCCGACGGGTCCCTGTCCTCGGGGGGCCTGGACCAGGGCAGCGATGCACCCACAAGGGACTACGAGCGAGAGGTGAGTGACAGCAGAAGAGGAGGAGCCTTAAGGGTGTTGATACAGATGAGGCAGTTCAGTCCTGCCATGGGTTTGGCTACAAGCTGGGGAGTCGTTGACAGGGGAGAGATGGATTTCCTGTATTTCAGGCTGCAAAAGACTTCGGTCAAAGTGTCAGCTCTGGTCCTGGTATTTAAGATGCAGAAAGAACTCTCTGCACTCCTTACCTGGAGATGTGTGGGTAGTGATGCTCCCCCAAATTCTGCCCCAGTATAGTAACAGCTTGATAGTGACATACCACAGCTTGAAGTGCTGATATTCCTTTTGACCTTTATGTGCAAAGATTCATAAGCTATCTTAGCAACCATTTCACAGGAGACGTTTTGTACTCAGAAGTTAACAAGGTAGTTTAAGAATTGTAATTTCATTTAGAGCAGGAACTGGATTTAATGATTTTTATTCTGTGCAGTCGAGACTGTCACTATGATAGGACTGAAATCCTGCCCAGTCCTAAACTCAGTCCCTTCAGCCAAGAATGTTTCACATGGGAGGCTTCAATCTGAAGCTGGCCTGCAAAACTTCCCCAACCCATTTTCTTACCAAAGAGTGTGAAAATGAGAGATCACACAGACTTTTCGTGGTGCTGGATATGTCCTGCCAGTTGAAGCTGGAAGGCAGCTGTGGGCCCAGATTCAGGCTCAGAGTTGCATCCTGCTGTACTCTGGAAGATCAAACTGCAATAACTCAACAGGATGCTTTGAATTGATACCCTGGGGTTGGCATAGAAGAGGGAGCTGTGATGAAGCCACAAAGATTTCTCATTTTAGTGCAAGAGCATCTCAGTCATGGTCTGTGAAAAGGCAGGAGCTGTTGCAGCTTCACAGGCAGCCTGAAGCTACACACTCTGCTGGCCAAGCAGCCCTTGGCAACACACAGACTGCCAGAATCCCACTGGTGCTGTGTCCTTATGTCAGTATCACTTACGCCTGCTGAAAGCAGAGTGACCTGACCACTTAATCTCACGTCTCCCTGGAAGTTGTGCGCAAAAAAGATCCCTCAGTATTTTTGGACACAAGCAAAATTCACAGAGGCCCTTGAATGCAGCCACTGTTGCTGAGACACTCTCAGTCACCCTCAGACTTGCTATCCTGTCACTTACTGGTGTTCTTGTGTGTCTCTGGGCTGCAGGACTCTGACTCTCCAAGACACTCGACAGCATCAAACAGCTCCAACCTCAGCAGCCCTCCTAGCCCGGTTTCTCCTCACAAGACCAAGAGCCTCTCCCTGGAGAGCTCTGACCACGTGAGTTGGGACTCATGAACTGCTTCAGCATTCAGATTTGGCATCACATCAGCTTGCTGTCCCCATGGCTGTCCCCTTCACTTGCTCCAGTTCTCACCTTCATCCTCCTAACCCTCCCCATTCCCTGTCTGAAAACGATCTGGGAGTGGGGTACAGAGGAAGGTAAAAGCTGGTTGTCTTCAGCACCGTTCGGCACTGCCTCACCTCCCCAGATCTGACAGCAGCAAATGAGCAAAGCTAGGGTGTTGGTAAATATCAGATGCTGTAGATTTGTATTAGTATTGGTTTCATTTTTGTGGTTACAGCTGCTTCATTTTTAAAGACATATTTATCCCACTCCCACTTCCCAAAAGGTAGCGTAAGTAGACCAGACCAGTATCAACAAGAGAAAATTCAGAGGGATTTTGTTTTCATACAATAGCTCATTGTACTGTACAAAAGTAGCACAGAGACCCCCTTCCCCTCCATGGGGAATGATCAGTATGTCAGAGGCACATAAAAGCTTTCAGCCACCACGTTTGAATGTCAATCTGATTGTCGCCAGCAAATCCTTATTGATTAAAATGATACATATTTTACTACAGTACAGAGTTTAAATAAATACGCAGATGTTAGAGTAAAATACGTATGTATATATTCAAAGAAAAAAAGCATTGTGTATGCAGCAGAAGATGGATGCTTATTTAAGAGAGCCTTTAATTTAAGATTTGTGTTGTCCCTGTTTTCATGCTCGGTGATTTACAGACTCGGAGGCCTGGCTAAAACCTCCCGCAGGACAGAGATTCCGTGTGCGCAGCACTCGCTGCACTGCCGGCACAGCCCCTGCAGTGCTCTCACAACACTTCTCTCCTCCTGGCCGTAGCAGAACTGAAGCTGTAATTCCTACTTTCCTCATAGTCCCCATCCTTTTCAAAAATGACAGCAGTTGGCAGCAAGGCCCTGTCCCAGCAGCCACGGGCACTGGTCAGCCCGGCGGCTGCCCTGGTTCCGTGTGTGCCACCTGTGAGCTGGAGCCTTGCAGCAGCTACAGGAGAGGTCCTTCAGGCAGCAAGGGAGTTCAATGCAGCTGGATTCAGCAGGAAAACTGTTTCCCTGGGTCAGCCTTTGAGCAGGTTTAACTCAGAAGGGAGCAGCCTTCCACATCTCCTTGACCATCCCTAAGCAGCAAACTCTTAGTGTCATTACCAAATACTGGTTGCTAATACACATCAGCCAAACGAGTGCCCTTAGCCCAAAGCTGGCCCTGGCTGGCTTTGCTCTCACTGTAGCAATGAAGAACCTTGAAGACTGACCTCACACTGTTCACACTGTGGTAGTCAAAGATGCCCAGTGACCCACAACTGCTGCACTGGCAAGGTTGGTTTTCCTCTGCCCCCTACCTGTGCTGTGGGTTTGTGCAATTTGCAGTTGTTTCTATGTGTTCACCTGCTGTTTGGTTCCAAAAGCAGGGCAGGTTGGAGGGCAGGAAGCATTGCAGTGGAAAGCAGAACCCACTGAAGTTGGAAAAATCAATACAAAGCTGAGGTGGTCACCCAGTCGACAGAGTAAAGTGAAAAACTGGTGCACCAATGTATGGTAAGAGGAAGATGTCTCTTCTCTTTAGTTAGCAAGGCAGATGTGCTTTTCATTCGGGACGAGCCTCTCTTCCCAGTAGTATTGTTGCTGACTTCATACTATGACCATACTCAAACACACAAGGGCTTTTTGTATTTAGAATGTTGGGGTTTGTGGGTTTCAGAAACTTGTTTCAGCTCTCATAAAACCATTCTGTATTCTTGCAGTCAGCAGTTGTAGAGTTTCACCCACGCAGAGGTGTTTGGGGTTTTGCAGTTTCTGTCTTCCCTAATAGAAGTTATAGGTAAGTTCAAAGCATGTACAGTAATTTCCAGGTATGATCTAAATGTGACATAGGGAACAAGACACAGATCATCTAATCCATTTAATCATGCTGGGTCTCCTAGGTAAGATTTCTCTTTCACTCTGAATCAAGAGGCTTATCCAAGTTTAAGCTAATTCAATGTTACTTTGGGACAGGAATTCAAGAAATTATTGTAGAAACCATCATATCGAATGCCTGTCTCTCTCCTTTTTGGGTATTTCAGAGTAGCAAGCTGGTTGTGTTGTTTGTTTTCACCTCAAACCTACTACTTTGCAAGCCTGGCATTTGAAATTAAAAGCTTTAGCAAACAGCAAAGCATCTGAAAGTAATTCCTCCCAGAAAAGTTTATGTATTTCCGAAGGACAGATAGGCAGGGTGTTATTGGCATTACTGAAATTCCACATCAGCTTCTTTTTAAAGGCTGCATATCGCTTCAAGTATAGCCACTGCTTTTTCGCCACAATTCCCTTGTTTTGGTGAAGCATGTCCACACACTTTTCAAAGCCTTTGCAGACTAGTTTTGTATTTACTGTATGTTGTATTTAAACAATAATCTTATTTTGATGTTGAGAGAAGGCATGTAAAGAGCAGTCATTGAAGACAGAGCAGCCTGCATGGCAGTCCCCTGAGAGAGGGTCACAGGATCTTTTCCCATGGACTTTTTTTTCACAGTTGTGCTAAAGCTCTATCTGAAAATGGAACCCAAATAGCCACAACACAGCAAACAATTAAATTGAGTAAACCCCTGTGTTTACTCGGTTCCAGTGCCTGCAATCTATTGATACCAACCCCTGGCATTTTCAGGCAGAGCTGTGTTACAACACTAAGCTCAGAGGATGAGAGCTCCACAGGCCTACGCTGTTTGTACACTACAATGTCTGAGCCTCAGCAGTCTCTGCTAGGATTTATTTAAGCATTAGTTTGGTCCTGTGCATTTTTATACATGTCTGTTCAAAAGAGAAACAGCAACTGTTCTCTCAGTTGAAAAGCAAATGGCCACATCACTTATTTGAAAAGAGAAAAATTCTCCTAGGACTTCAATAGTTTTATATATTTGGGGACCATTTGGTTACAGACTCAATTTGAAACCACACTCTCTTTGTTGGTATGCATACTGCAGCTGAGCTTTCTAAAGGCTCATTGGGCTAGGAAAAGTAACTTGGTCATTTGAACTGTAAGACTCTTGACTGGTATCTCCAAGGCAATTGTCTCCTGAGGTTTGATGTTTGCTCCTTTGCACTGTAGCACTGCTTCAACTTCACAGGTCGAGGGCTGTGTTTTGTTCTGGGAGCTTAAAATCTCCCACTGAATTCCTGACTGTGGCACATGTTCTCTGTACACAGGATGTGTATCTAGCTGATTTTTTTTTCCTTTTGGCTGAGACTGAAGGTGTTTGCATTTTTGACAGTGCTTAAACAGATGGGTTGTTGAGGTTTTGCCTTTTTTTTTTTTCTCTTCTAATGGCAACAAGGATCTGAACAGATTCAGGCAGCTACTAAGGATTCCAGGTTATAGGATGGAATAGGTTTGGTAAATAGTTTTCCCCTGCACATGTGCACACACAAGTATGTGGCTTCCTCCCACATTTCATAAACCCAAAAGCAGCGTTACAGTACTCTCTTCTCTCTTGCCTTTGGCCTGTAGAAGACAGCTGGTGGTTTCAAAAAAACATTCCTGAGGCTGTGGTGAAGTAGTTGCTTCTTTTCCCCTCCCTTAGTTGCTGTGGCTTGTTAAGAATGTGCATTTTGCCCATTTAAGTGAGTTTCAAAACTGAGTCAGGAATGTTCTCTCCTTGATCTGATTCTGATGAGTTACAACCCAGGTGTGTTATTCTCAGGTATATGGCAGAGGGAAGTTAAGGGTCTTGCCATACCAAAAAAGTCCAAAAAGCATTGTTTATTTATAGGGATGTAGTTCAACTGCACCTAACTGGTTCATAGTGTGTGTCAGCCTTTCCAAACAGAACAGTTGGATTATTAATGCAGAAGCAGATTCTGGCCCCGTGTTGTATTGCATGGCCAGACCCTGAATGATAGGACAGACATGCTCTTGGGTGGAAAAAGGGTTTCTTTTCCATGTTGTGAATGCTGTTTAATTTTACATGAATGCATTAAGGGTAAAACTTACTGCAGTGCAAGTACCCACAGCTCCTGAGCCTTAGTCTGAGAATCGAAGTGGCACGTAGCAATTCCTGCTGTGGGTTCTTTTGTTAATATGAGCCCGTTCCATGGAGGAAGTGGGACAACTTTTCTGCACTAACACAAAATGCACCCTTCTGTGCACTTTGTGCTCACACTTTATACAGATAAACACCCCCAGAAGCCGCTCTGCTGCAGGCTTTCCAGTCTGAATTCCAACTCCTCTCATTCCAGCCACAGCTCAGTACAACCTAGTTTCATTCTCCATTTAAGAAAGTCACATCTACAGGGAAGAAATCCACAAACAAACCAGTGTTGCTATACCTGCCTTTTTATGTATGACAGTTTCATATCATTTATTTTTAAAATATGTTTTTTAGGTTTTTCATTGTAATATTATTGTACAGTTTTGCATGGCATAGATGTAATCACTTTTTTGTTTTAGAGTATAAAAGCTGACAAGTGTGCGTGTGGGGGAAAGATTCTGCTTTTTGCCTCTTCTCACTCTTTTGTTTAATGCCCTCAATGTTGTAGGGGACATTGTAAGAGATTCTCTGCTACAGAACAATGATGTAGATTCTTTTGCACAGAAATATTTAAGGTGGAACAGTCAACAATGTAAAAATGACTTACCACCAATATTTTATGTTGGTAACACACTTAATATTAACCTCCTTTGATGTACTGCAATAAAACAGGGAACTGTTAGAAATGCAGATGTTCTGTCTTTTTTTCCCACCTCCCCACATTAAGCTTTGAGGAGGAAATGGAAAGGGGATTGATGGTGCTCTTGAAGATACAACACACTGGTTCTAACACATCTGCACAAGTGCACAGTGAGAAGAAAAGGAATATGTGAGAAAATCTATTTCCCTTTAACAGCTTTCAAGAAAAATGACCAGATCCTTTTGAAAATACAAAGGCACGGGATACTTTGCTATATTGAACTACAGTTTTCGTGACCTTTTCCTTAGGTCACCTGTGCTGTGATTGACCTAAGAAATAGGTAAAGAGTTGTGGTCAGTGCTTTTGATGTTCCTCCTTCATTTGTAGTTACACTTCAAACGTTTCAGCTGTCCTAGTGCTAGAGGCTGGATTGTTGGTTAGTTCTGAGCTACCAACATCACACTGACCTTCATACACTTTTAAGTAAATCTCAGAATACCTGTGAAGTTTTGCATGTGCCCTGACCCTTTCCTATAATCTACCAGTTCCTCACAAGTCAGCCTGGAATTTTCCCTGTACTAAAGAGTGTTGGTACATCTTCCTCTTCATTCATTCCCCTGTTGGTGTAATGTTGGAAATGGCCTCACTGTGCCTTGGGAAGTTTAGATCAGCTATTAGGGAAAATTTCTTCACAGGAAGGTATGTGAAATACGGGAACGGGCTGCACAGGGAAGTGGCAGAGTCACCATCCATGGAAGTGTTCAAAGGGTGTGTGGATATGGCACTTAAGGATGTGGTTTAGTGGTGAAAAAGGTGGTGCTGGGCTGAGGGTTGGTTCTGATAATCTTAGAGGTCTTTTCCAACCTTAGCAATTCTGGGTAAGTTCTGCTTTGGTATCTGCTTCAGTCACTCCCCTGCAGCAGGAATACAGGACCGTGCTGGTACTCATCCCACGCTGCCAGCAGTGCCAGCCTGGGCATTCTTCCATCACCAAAGCCTACCAGCACTCCCCTCCAGGAACAGGCACCATGATTCCCATTTCTTTCAAGGCCTTTGTCTGTCTTGCTCCTGTCCCTCTCCTTCACTCAAAATTATTACTTTCTCAGCCCTTCACTCCAATTCATGTGGATTTAAGCCCATGGCTCATCCCCTTCAGGCAGCTGCTGTAGCTCTGGGACAGACCCTGGGTCCTGTGCTCTGACTTTTCAATCAGTGCTTTATTTTGGATTTCCCAGGGGGCCAGTTGCACAGCTGTGAAGGTCTTGGGAAATGGGCCTTGTGGTGTAAGGGATCTGGGCATTAGAAAAGCAGAAATTGAACTGCATGTTCCACTCCTGTTCAGCTCCTCAGCATTCATTTTCTGTTTTAATGCAGCAGCCAGGTTGACTAAAGAAAGGAGGTAGGAAAATCACTGCTACCAGAGGTAGCCTGAATCTTGGTCCTTTAGAATGGAAAATCACTGTCACCAGGCGGCAGCTTTAACCTCCAGCTTGCCCTGTGGAAAGAAATGTTTTCACAAGAGATTTTTTTCTAGAACATAGAAGCTTCCTGCAGGACAGAAAGAGTCACATCCTCAAGCGGCAAGTGTACAAGCAAATGCAGTGGCTGGCACAGATCAAGTGTTCTGCTCACTGTACATTGTCACAACTTCTCTGAGCCAGAGGTTCCAGCTCACATTTTCTGCACGGCTGTTCCTCTGACATGCAATTCCTCCTGTCACAAATCTCTCTGGACAAAGCTACAGCCATTATTAATGCTTTTAGAGCATACACAAAAGGCCAGGAGAATTAGGGACTGAGAGCTCTAATTAGCTCTCCTAATAAAGCAACATCTTAGCTTCTCTGAGTTGCTACCCTCTTGCAAATGCAAAACAACTCCACTGTTCAGCTGGATGTTATTCCTAAACACTCTTGGGAAGGGGAATGTTTGCTAGGAGTTGAGCACTCTTGCCCCAGCATGGTATACACAAGATGTGGGCTGACGTGAATGAGTGCTTACTGGAAAAGTGAACTGTAGTGCTCCGGCTTATTCTGCTGCCTTTGCAAGTTCTCTGAGCATGCTGGCCTTGAATCTTCAGTTGCAGAAACTCTGCTCTGAAGCTCACCTCGTCTAATTCCCTTGTCAGCTTCTTATACTTTACTTTTTAAACTTTAACATAAGCATTTAACAGCTCAAACAACTCTGCTGTTTTTACAGCTGCAAGGTCTCTATCCAAAGGAGAAAAACTAAACAGTGTCTAGCAGAACTCAAAACAAGGAGAGTTTCTCTTTGTACACTGATAAACTGCTTGATGCAAAACTATTACTTCACTGAACAGCAGGGTTAACTCTTCTCAAAAGGTTAAGAATAAGCTGACCAGCATTTTGAATTAAACTGCACTGCATCTTGTTCAACAAAGTCTTAAATGAAGTGGCTTATATGTTTATGGCTTTGGAATAAAGATAATACTATACCCTGTCTTCCTGTTTCTCAGAGGTGCCTTCTGAGAGAGACCATTTATTCACTTACCTGGTTCTTTCGCTCGGGTAGTGTCAGCTGTCAGGATTGCACACATGCTGAAGTGTAAGATCAGACAACCTGGGCCTTCCTGGGCTCTGTTAACTGAGTAGGACCTGCTGGTAAATACCTGGCCCTTGCCAGGCAAGGACACCTGCCTTATGAGCTCCAGGTAAGCCTCAACTCCGAACAGCTTTCTTCACAAGTGGAGGAAAGGCAAAAAGACTTGTGTTCAGGAGACTGCTAACAGAGCAATTGAAACAAAGGAAGATTAGAAAACAAGTAAGTTACCAGGGATTTTCATGGCAAGACAGTGTTGTCAAGTGTTGAGGCTGATGTCCTGGCTCCCGGTAAATGTGTCACCATCACAGCCAGCACTAGTGCCACAGCTGCAATGATGGAGGCATCAACAGGCCACAGGTGGCTGGCCTGGCAAGGGCAGTAGCAATTCCTTGAGCAAATGACTGCAGCAAGAGGAGACCTGGGAGCTGCTGCTTCTGCTCAGCTGCTGTTTATGCCCCAGAACAGGATACTGCTCACTTGAGTGTCTGTTCCCACACCAGAAGATGACACAGCCACAGGCAGCAGGCCCACGGCACAAGCACTTTTTTATTGACATCAGTAAGTTGTACAGGGACAGGCTTTGTACAAAAACCTACAAAAGTCAATTTCCTAGCTTGACTCCAAGAGTTTAAAACTGTGCATCTGGTTTGAACTGTGTGACATTTCAGCCGGAGCTGGAGCTGCTCACCAGAGACAGGAGATGTTTGTCTGCCTTGCTGCAAGTTCTGCCTTACAGAGAAACACACAGACGAGGGTCTTAGTCAGGAGTCCAGCAAGCAGTCGGTGTCAGAGTTGTAGCTTATCTAACTCGCCCTCAGGAAAGCTGAGACCTACCAGACAGTGCAGAATCCCACTATTTGTGCTCAGGTATAGCTCTGCTGATTACATATTTGACTCCCAGAACTGAGATGGGTTGTGACAGTGTGTATCTGTGTGTGTTTAAAAGAGACTGACACTCAATTCTCGGACTTTTAAAATACTTCCTATGTTTAGCTTGCAAGCCAAAAACAAGCAGAAAGCATAAAACTTCTACTTACACACACGCCCCTTGCATTAAATCAATGTCAGTAAAATCCAGGAGGGTACTCAGACTGCCACCACTTGACTTGCAAAAACATGGGGGAGGTGCTGGATGTGTCTGTGGTAGGGAACACCTTGGTATTTCATTCTATAAATTCACAGTATGAAAACTACTTGAATTCCACCTCAGCTTGAAAGAGGGAAGGTTTTTAAAAAGCAATTTGTGGAGAATTACAAATAGATTTCAATATTAAATTCTGCTCTCGTCCTCCTGCCCCTACTTGTTATAAAATGCTCTCAATATGCAGCCACCATCACAATGTTAGAAATGGATTCAAGGTTGTCAGCTGGTGCCTTGAAGCAGCACAGAAGCACTCAGAGTTTCCTGCAAGCTGTGGGCTGTGCTGGCAGTCCAGGTGGGACAGACACAGCAGGAAAGAGCAGCTTTGTCCTCATGGAATGCCCACTTGGCTTCCAGAGCAAGGGGCTGCTGCATCTCAAGAGGATGGAGAGCTGGGGAGCAATGCAGGGGAGGCTTAGAACGCTCTCTGCAAGGCTCAGCTGAACTGGGCCCTCAGAACAAGGCAAGTTCATTCTTACTACTCCTCTGGCTTCTTACCCCTACTGCTCCAGTATTTGCTATATGCCTCTTGGAACATGTTTTTGCAGGGAATTTTGGCCTTCAGTTTGGTGCAGATCAGGAAAGAGCCCCCCATCTTCCGATGAAGAGAGTAGGTCTCCTCTGGTGGGGGGATGAGCCGATGCTTCAGCATGATTGGGATTAAACCATGGATCTTCTCAGTGGTGCTTTGGTTGCCAAAATCAAAAGGCTCCTCAGATGCAAAAGCCTCTCCCAAGATGAGGACAGCATTTAAGTGGGCATCTTCCATTTCCTGCCCAAAAGGAAAGAGGGATAAGTAACATCACTAACCATGACAAGCACCAGGAAGGAAAAGAAATGCTAGTGCTAATAGCAGCAGCTCAGGAGAAATAGCCCTGTCCATGACCAAGGGAACCTCCAGCCCCCAGCATGACTGAGGAACATTTAGTTCATACAGTTTTGAGCAACTAAGCCTTCCAGAAGACCATATTCCCAGCCATGAAATTTCAGGAATTGTCATCACCCACAGGGTCTTTCAGGGGGAGAGAAGGAAGGACAGTGGTTTTGGGGCCTCCTCATTACTCCTCCTGCTCCCAAAAGGAAGTGAGAACAAAAGCCAAAAGCTTTTTTACCCTCCTACCTCATCCTTATCAACAGGGCTTTTAGACTGACACTTTTACCACATCAAGAAATCTGGGGAAGTTCACAGACCCGCAACCACCTTATCTGTGGCCAGCACCAAAATCAGACCCTTCTGCTCCATACCTTGATTTCATAGCCAGTGAGGAATTTCATTTCAATGGACTTCTTCAGCACTCTCTCTCTGTCCATGTCAGCAGCTGCCTTGATTACCTGAGGAGGAGGAATACTTTCAGGAGAGCCAAGAGATGAGTGAACAACGCTTTGAGCACAGGACAGCTGCACAGGCCACAGGAGCACCTGGCAACACCACCCACCTGCTCACTTCCTTGCCTCTGTCCTCCCTTCAGGGGCCTGCATGCTGGGCAGGTTAAGAGCCATTGGCAAAAAGATACAGCTCTTTCCAACACATGGCCCAGAGAATGTAAGGGACAGCAAAAAAGCTTCACGAATAGCTCCTCTCCCAAAGAAACAGCAGAGCCAACTGTGAGCAGCTTTAGGTGGCAGCTGCTGGCCCTGGCAGCCCAGTTACCACGTGCAGAACATGGTGATCACAAATGTTTGACTTCGCATCAATTTATCTGTCTGTGGAAAAGCTAGAAACCTCTGGAAGAGGCAGGGAACAAGCAATGTCTGCATACCTTCATGTAAAACCCACAGAATTCTGGGTGCTCTGATAACACCCTGCTGCCCAAGCCCCCCAGCGGCAAGCAACACTGCAGTTCACTTTTGTGAACATCCCAACTCAGAGAGGCAGCAGCTTGCCGCACATGGGTAGACAGCCATGGCAAGGGATGAAACAGGAACAGAGATCGCTCTCTTGCCTCCAGCCCTGCTTCCCTCCACACCCAAAGTGTATGTGGGTACAAAGTGATAACAGCGAAGAGTATTTGAAAATCAAGTGCAGCTCTCTAGGACACAGTGCAAGTCCTCACCTCTATGTAGACATCTGTGAACTTCTCATCAAACCCTCGCGTTGCTCCGAAGTCCAGCAGGGCCACCTGGGAATGGACAAACCCATCTGTATTACAGAGCCAACCGTTCTGGTAGAACGTGATCTTAAGAATGCTCCTGATGTCTTCAGGAAGCTCAGCTGGCTTTCCCAGAGCTCTTCTCTGCATCCCAACTGCTCCTCACTCCTTTATTCCCGGTCTGCCACCTGCAGCTTTCCCACTGACCACCTTCAGCACAGACCCTGAGGCTAAGGAAGTAGCTGTGACTGACCCAGGGCCATGGGTACAGCAGCCCTGCTCTCCTGCTGAGCCCTAGTGAGGGCAAGTGGCAAAGGGAGGTTTCCCTGTGCTATCTGCCCATGCCTCAAGGACAGGAATCTGAGAGAACCTCAGTAAGGGCTCATTAAACTCTGGGAGTGGGGAATAATGAAAATCTGGTGAACACCAATGTTTGTATAGGCAGAACAGTGGCTGCTTGGGCTTACCTTGTGCAGCTGAGGGTCATAGAAGAAGTTTGACCAGTTGGGGTCAGTCTGCATGTACCGGAACTCAAACAGCTCCCGCAGACACAGCACCAGGATGTTGTGACAGATCTTCCAGAACAAGGAGAGACAAGAAACAAGTCAGGAGGGCAGCAAGCCCTACTAACACCTGTAACTTAGAGCAGGCATCAGCAAACAGGGAACACATCACCACACCAGCAGGAACCATCTCTCTATGCTGCCAAACTCCTGCAGAGGTAAAGGAGCACCTCTCAGCAACTCCCAGCCCACACCTGCCATGGGACATCCTTAGCAGATGGCACAGATGCTCCAGTGCTCATCCAACTGCATTTTGGTTGTGCCTTTTAATTTCCCAGCCTTGACTACACATGGGGTGGCTGCAAGAATGGGAATCTTGCATGATACACAGACCCACCAAGTACCCCTTCTGTGGGCTCAGCACTGACCCAGCATGAAGGGGGAGCAGCAGAGCCACACCTCGGGACCAACAGGCACAGAGAAGCAAGAGTACCAGTCCCTGAAGAACCCCCTGCTGAATTCCATACTCCAGCAGAACTTTTCTGTGAGAATTACTAAGCTGGAGCCTGTTCAGCAGAACTGCCAGCCACACTCTGCCCCTCTCCAGCTTCTGCAAAGCTGAGTGGAACATCACAGCCAAGGTGGAAGGAGGAGAGCACCAAATGCAAGCCAGACCCCGCTACAGGACGCTGCCATTTGGGTCAGAAGACAGAGGGTCAGCCAGGCCAGTTGCTTATAGGAAAGAAGGGCTGCTCATGCAGCAAGACCCCAGCTCACAGCCTTTTAAAATGAGTGCTGGTGATAGGGCAGCTCATTGCAGGGAACAGTCCCTAAGAATAGGCAGCCAGCTCTGGCACAGCTTCAAATCTAATGTGACATTGAGATTTGTTTATCCAGAGGAACAGACTCTGCCCTCTTCCCACGTAACCTGCTAACAGCTGACAGCTCACACCAAGAAACACACACACACACATATCCAAATACCAGGACAGTTATTTCTGCTACTAGAACAGCTGCTTGTCCCATCACAGCACTCCGATCCCTGGCTATATTCAACACCAACGCCTACCTATCCCCACATCCCTGCTCCTGTTTACTGACAGGTACTTTTCCAGCAGCCCTGTGCAGCACATGTCAGTCCTGCAGGAGATGACACCCAACTGCTTGCACTGGGATGATGCTGCAATTCTGCCCAGAAGAGCAGCTGCATAAGACCCCTTTTCCCCTTGCTGACAGTCCCTCCCAACCTTAAGGTAATCAGAAATGGCATCACCACACAGCAAGGCTACCTCCCCTTCAGCTGCCCTTGCCATTCACCCCCTCCAACCCCTCCCTGCTGAGTGCTGGTGCCTGCAAGGCCCAAACAAGCCTGGAGAGACTCCAGTGTTACTGCCACCTTCCCTAAACAAGTCTTCCTAGAGACTCCAGCCCGTCCCTGACTCCAGCCCTGCTCAGGGTTTGCCGTGCCATGAGGCATGCCCCAGTCTGGCAGTCACGGGCAGGCCGAGCAAGGGCAGAAGTACAACCTCCCCACTTTACCTCATTTCGGATCTCCTGGCTCAGCCCTTCAGCTTGATCCAAGGGAAAGCCAGACACCAGCTCTGTGGTGAGCACATGCTTGCTGCACAGTTCATCTATTACTCTTGGGACATAAAAGAAGGGATGGTCTTTCAGCAGCTCCCTAGGGATGGAGAAAGGAGAGCAAAAGGTTTAGGAGCCCTGAGAGCAGACAAACCCATCAGCAACACCTCACAGAGCCCTTCACCAGCCTCCCTCCACACCCTAGCTGGGGCTGTCAGGATGTTCTCCTCAGCAGTTACAGTAAGGATTAACTCAGCAGAAATCCTGCCAGTGCCTTACAGCTGCTGCCAGCTTGTGAGGTCGCATCTCCTGCCAGGGCAGTGATACTAAGAAAGCTCCAGGCCGGTGCATCAAGGGGCACTGGGCTCTTCTGCTCACCCCACTTGGCTTCAGGGCCAGACTGTACACATGGAAGAAAGGGCTTTGCCAAGGGGAGCCATGCCACAGGGAAGTTCTGCAGCAGGACAGGAAGAGCATCCAGCCACCACGTAAAAACAACCCGGATGCTATGGCAAGCCAAGGGAGCAGGCAGCACTGGTGGTGGTAACTGCTGTAAGAGAGCTGAACTGAGAAGCTCCTAGGCTGAAGGATGGGACAAGTTCACAACAGGTGACCTAAGAACACACAGAAGAGCACTGCAACCCAGCCTCAGGAGTTACTGCAGCACCTTCACGTGTGGCAGAACAGACTGACTTGCATGGGAAGAGAGAGGATAGGTGATCCCATTTCAGCTGACTGAAGCCATGCCCAGCTGAGACAAGGTGGTGATTCTGGGGGATAGCTCAGGCCACAACCACACACCCTTCCCGTGTGCCACATGGCAGGGCACAGCAGTCAGCTCCCCACCATCCCTGAAGTTAAGTAACCTCTCCTGCCTTTCACACCCACACACAGAGAAGGGGCTGAAGGCACTGGTAGGAACATACTGGAATTTCCTTGCGCAGGCAGCTTCTCTCAGGTAGTCACACTCCAGGGCCAGCTCTCTGCTTACAACTTCAATCAAGTGCTCCGGGAACAAACCTGAAGGTCAAACAGCAGAGGAGAGAGCAGGCTGAGAAAAAAGGATCTCCTCAGGCTAAGCTTTCCAGAGCTGCAGCTGAGGAGCAGCCTGCTATCCAGCCAACTCTGAGCTGAAGAGTACAGGAGGCCCCAGAGAGCCAAGGTGTATTTCCAACTGGATGCAGGTTGTGCAGTAATTCCAGGCCCAAGCTACACAGCTGCTCCTAAGTCAAGGTACATCCACACCACTGTTCTATGCAACAGAGCTCTGTCCTCTCCCAGCTCCCACCCCACAGCCCAAGCTGTCTGTTCCTGCTATCGGCATGGCTGTGCAGGGACACACACCAAAGACAAGCACCCAAACACTGGGCAAAAGCAGTAGAAAAAGGCTCCAAATTGTATCTGCCTCCAAGTGGGAGCAGGCACTGCCAGGCAGAAACAGTCAGCATGACTAATACAGTGCACTGCAGCAGCAGCACGTAGCCAGGGCCTGAGATGCCAAGCCCAGTCTTCTTAGTCTTGAAGTTGGAAAACCAATCTATTTCTTGGGCCAGACACAGCTGGGGCTGCAGCAACCCCTGCAAGGCCCTGCTGAGCCACCACAGAGAACAGTCCCAGATTTTGTCAGCACCCAGCCTGATTTTAGAGCAGCATTCATACAGTCCCACTAAGATTTACAGCTGCTGCAGGCAGGTATTTGGAAAAAGGAGTATTAAGTCCTGCATTCTCTGTAGGAAAAGGGACTTATCCATGTGCTGGGACACTGAGCAAGTTCTAAGATTGACAGTTCTCCACAACTCTGACTGGAAAGAACAGAGAACATCTGGGAAGAGCACAGAATGACACGTATGGAGGGCTCCAAGGAAACAGGGAGAAGAATGAGTTCTGCCAAATGTGCCAGAAAATCATAGGACAAAGCAAAACTACCTCACCTGAATACTGCCCACACCCCAAGCCTAGAAATGCATCAAAAGTGAGTATTGCCAGGCACTTTATACTTAGCCAAGAATCCCTATGGGTGTGTCTCTATAGAGAGCACACAGAGACAAGTGTGGGTTACTCCGACAGGTGTGTGCATACACATGGTCAGAAAAAACACAGGTGCACTTCCCACCCCACTGAGTGGGCACTGGAGCAGGCACATGTCCAGCAAAGGCAGCAGCAGCTCTGCAGCAGGACAGGGGAACAGAGCATGGCTCCCCAAGCTGGCTCTGCACTCTCTGCCCACATCTACTCCCTCTCCTGCTTTCTGCAGGAAATCTGCTCCTGTGCAAACTTAAGGATTCTAAGTCCTTTTCCCCAGTCTATGGAGGGACAAATGAAATGCACTGCTTGAAAGGAGTTGGCAGAACTCAACTTGCACCAGTGGGAACACAGGGCCTGCCAGGGTCTCTGTCTTTTTACCTTCAGGGAGAATATTGCTCATGCTCAGGACAGCCATCAGGTTGTTGACATCACTGTTGATGCTCTGGGCGACTCCGGGGTACTGTGGGACAGAATGGGAGATGGCAGTATTGAGATTAGATGACCTGGTTGTACAGGGCATGATAAAAGCACCTGGCTCAGCATCCACTGCCCCCACATCATAGCCACCTACAGCCTGGCAATGAGCTAGGGCATTCCTGAGCCACACATCCCTCCTCTAAAAGCTTATTCAAAGCCCAGCATCTAAACCAGGGGACAGACAGAAAAGTGAAGATGCAGCTCCTTGCAATCAGGATGGCTTGTTCAGATCCTCTTATGGGAATTCTCCCAACACACGATGGGTTCCCAGACACACAAATCCCACAACAGGCACGGCAGTCAGTCCTTTCCCTCCCACAGCTGAAAGCACACACCCCTGGAAGCCCAGAGTGTGTCATTCCCAGCAGTAGGGCAAGTGGTGAGGCCGCAGCCCAGTCCTGGCAAAGGCGCCTCCTCCTGTTCTCACCTTGTCTGTCAAGAAGGGAAGGAGCCTACACTGCTGAGGAGAATGTGGGCTGATGCCAGAGGGTTGAGATTCTGCTGCTATTACCTTGGCCTAACTTCAGAGAGTACTTAGGACACAAATGGCTTGAGAAGACATCAGCACCCACTGATACTATTTCTGAAGTCTTTCCACACTACAAAAACCCACCTGTTGGTGGTTTTTTGTTGAGTTGCCTGGGATACTGCTCAGTCAGCAAGGGACCACACTTCTTTGGATTATAAACCATGCTGTACAAGGAGCTCTAGAATTCAGTCTTGTTGGAAACAGCCACCTGAGGTTGCTGACACCCAGAAAGGGGCCTGGGGCATGTGCACATCCCAGGAAGGGGACTGACCTACAGAGCAGGTGGGACCCTCCCATACAGCCCTAAAAATACAAGCAGTCCCTTAGCACCGTTATGCCATGCTGCAGTGACGTACCTATGGGATGTCTCTTGCTCACCTGGACTCAGACTGGCTCAAGCTGCAAAACCTTTCCTGTCTTTTCCAGTCAGCTTGCACTAGGTAAGACATCACTAGACCCACATCTTCACTTGCATTAAAATGTTTCTTATTTGTCTAGCAGCACACAGGCAGTTCCCCTGTCCTTCTGTGGGCTCAAACAAGACAAGGCTGGTCTGTAAAGCCCACCTGGATTTTCATGGCAACTTCTTTCCCATTTTTCAAGCGTGCCAGATGAACCTGACCAATTGAAGCAGCAGCAAAGGGACGTTCTTCAAAGGACTCCAGTTTATCCCTCCAGTTGGGGCCGAGATCGTTGTTCAGCGTTTTCTACAAATAAATAGAAAGGATCAGGGCATGGGAAGCAAAGATTTTAAGACTTTCAGACTTGGAAATCTAAAATTCCTCTGAGGTGACTGAGTTCTGAGTACCTATAACCTGCTTTCTAGATCATCCTCTGTGCCTTGTCATTGCACACCAAGGCAAGGAATGGTCCAGCCAGCAATGCTGCCCCAGCACTGAACCGATGCTGATCGGATCTCTGTGAGGCTCTGCCCTAAAGGACAGAAATCTTTAACACAAACACCACTGCCTTCGCAATACAAACATCCCCTTTTAGGTGCCACTTGCTATCTTCCAGAAAATGAGCAAGGAGTTAGCTATTTCTCCTCTTTCATCATGCTGCCAAGCTGAACAGAAGCAATCCAGACATGACTCTCTTTAAGGCAATATTGACAATTAAACATCACAGCCTGCTTTAACAGCTTTTTTGCTACCCTGCCAGACTGCTATATTTAAGTTCTAGCTCTGCTTAGTGTCCTTCAGAAGGTAAGTAGTGCTGCCAGTTCCTTTTGCACCACTCTTTACATGTTAATTTACAGAGAACATATACACTGTGGAAAGCAGACTTAGTCTGCTTCATTCTGGGTCTTCTTGATGGCAACTTAACCAAAATGGTAAGGACAAAGCTGCTGTTAATTTTCCAGCAGACTAAGGCTTGGCATGTAGACATATCTAGACACCAGCTTAAGACCCTAAAAAATAGAAGAGAAAACAGAAGAAAAGGCTACAATCAACAAGACCCTGCAATCATATTTGTGTGTAGCATCCTGTTCCATCAGCATTAATCTTAGGACATGAAAAACTCCCACATTTTTTCCCCTCTGTCTAGACCCAAACTTCCATTTTTTTGAGAAGACAGCACATAATTGAGAGAAGGAATCACACGTTACCCACAACTGAAAACATTGGAAGAATACTCTTTAAAATCCCCATCCTCCTCCCTAAGGAATGTCACAGGTGACTTTTATTCTGTCATTGTCCCTTTCCCTGATAAGCACTCAGGAATATTCCTCACCATCATCTGCTTTATTGGCATGAAGTCAGCACTCTGACGCACACGCTCAAAAATCCTCTGGAGATGGGGGTTGATGAAGGCATCATCTGCCAAGGGAAAGCACACAGCAGTCAGTGCAGGCATTGCATTCTCCAACACACACACATGTGCACCTGCATTCAGACAAGCCAGGCTGTCCTGCCCCAGGCACACCCCAGGGAAGGTTTTGGAAGTAGTTCTTTAGTTCTTTTGGTGTGGTGACAGGTTGCACAGACCCAAGAGCAGAGTGCTCTGCCTCTGTCACACACCAGCCCATCTTCTGGCTGGCAGCACGACAACATCCAGGTCTAGGAGAGGCCACTGCCTCATGGAAACACAGGCCACAGAAGGGACCACTGAAGAGCCATCCCAACACTCCAAGGTTCCCAATGTGGTTTCATCCAGTTCATTTTAAGGGGCAGCAGCTCCTCTAGAACACTGTGCAATGGTAAAACAGCACTTACACAAGTACTGAACTCCTGGAGAAATCAGCATTCAGCATCTGCTATTGTAAACAACTGTCCAAAGGCAGAGCAACTACAAGTGGGCAGAAGAGAACATAGCTGAGCCAAAACTTTTAAGTCAGAAGGATTTAGCAAATATTTACACTCATAAGAAAGAGGAGGGGCTGGGACATCTTGAAAGATTAGTTCTCTGCTTGAACAAAGGCTTCTACAACAACTCAGAGAAAAACTACCATTTCTGGCAAACTTTTCATTTCATAAATGATTATGAAGAAATTAGATTTATCTGCTGCTCTCCCAGCACTGCAAAAGTCCAGGCTACAGGCCTTGATCCTGAGAACTGAACCTGCACACACACGACTGTGACATTCAAACAGAAATTTATTGTTCCTCTCCAAATACACATGTATGAACCACCTTACATCTATCTCAGGAAACAAGAAACAAACTGTGACCTTAAGAGGACTGTCCTGGGAAGAAGAATGGAAAGGAATGCAGAGAAAAAGATAAATAATGCAGAGATGTGACACTAACACTCAGAATTGTTTACAAATTCCCATTGAAGCCGTAATAGCATTTAAAAGTGGAACCAACAGGACATACATTTAAAAGTGGAACCAACAGGAAATACATTTAAAAGTGGAACCAACAGGAGGTTTTTAAGAGGAGCTCCCATTCCATCACTGCAAGTTGGAGATGAGCAGGCTTTGCAGGAACAGTGAGTAGAACCCCTGCTGTGACGTTACAAACCCGCAAGAAGGTGAGACATTGCATTTGCGTGTGCACTGCAAACACCAAAAGAAACACCTGCTCTGTCACTGATGGTGTGTCACCACCCAGCTTCTGAACACTCCAAAAACTATTCTCAGGGGTATGTGAAGGTATTAACCATCATGCTGCAACATGCAACCTGCACTGCCAAGGGTGACTGGGCAGAAGGAGAATGGATCTCAACCAAGAGCAACTCCTGCTCCCAGAAGCCATTTGTGTCAGGGCATCAGCATCTGCTACAGGCATTTGAGATAAACTTCTGTTACTTGCTTTATTGCTGACATCCATAAACTTCTCAAGGTGTTGCAACCCCTAGTCTGAGAGGGCAGCCATCCTTAGCTGGGGTGCTTGACCACCCCCCCTCTTTGTTCATGAGCACAATGTCAAATAGCCAAGGAACCTGCAAGTCCAGGTTGACTGTACAGAAACTCACCAGCAGTGTCAAAAATCAGTTGTGCGGTGGAAGCAACTCTGCCAAAGCCAGGCTTACAACATGCTGATGAATAAGGTTTTACATCTTTGTGGTCAACTGGTGAGGCCTTACTGGAACAAAACACGCAGCAGGAGCCAAGGCAGGGCACTCTCAGCTGGCAAATGCAGCTGCCTTTCCAACATCTCCCAGAACACAGGATGACTGGGAGCCCTTGGCATCTCCTCTGTGTAGGACCTTTAGGAATGTGGGTCCCTAACAAATCCACTGACTCCCACATCAGGGAGCCACAGCAGACATCAGGGCTTTTAAGGGCACTGCTGTAGGTAGCTCCTGCCCACAATTAACACCCAGACCTGCGGATAGAAGCAGTGAATTCAAACTCACCAGGCCACAGAGAAGCCCATGAAGTGGCAGGACCTGCCTGAAATCTTCCTGTCCAAACAGCCAGCCCATGAAACAGACAATCTGCATTGTTGATGGTGTCTGATTTATTTCACCACAGCTGTCCCCCAGCAAGGTCACCATGTGCCTGTGTTCTTGCCAGGCACAGCAGAGCCCACACACTTATAGCAAGAGTCCAAATGAGGGCTGGGTACAACCACTGAGGTTGCTGAAGCCCTGTTCTTGACACCAGAGTGAAGTCAATCAGCAAGTATTTGACACTCCTGCCAGAGCACCGTAACATTAGGAGACAGCAGGCAAGTTACAAAAATCCAGAGCATTTCTGCTCCTCAGAGCCAGCCTTTCACAGCTACTCCCTCTGCACTCACATCCAGGCCTAGGGCAGCTGTGACCAGGCTTGGGCACACATCAGGCACAACTCAGTCTGAAATTAATCCCACCTACGGCAGACGAGTTTAACTGCAGAGCTGATTTCCAGGTATGGCTTGCTCAGCCCACATACCAGAGGCACTGGAAAGCAAGGAGCTCCTCCTGGATCTGCACTGGGAGCCATCAGTGGCACCTGGCAGTTTCTAGAGGGTGAGAAAACAGCATGTGGGTGGCAGCCTTTGACACAGCAGCTGATGCCTCCCACTAGGCTTTGCCAGGTGGCCATCAGCCTGGCACCCACCTGAACCAACTGCTTAGCAGATGAAATGCCAGTCAGGGCTCTCTGGAACAAGGAGCTGATCTTGCTTTGTTGGCGAGCCCAAGTTATTTAATACTCTGCTAGATGCAGTCTCATCAGCTAATACCTACAAAAATTCAAGCAGAAGCACAAGCCAAGCAAACCAAGTACTTCAAACACTGAGACACTTACTCAGTTTCAGAAACATACTGAAAGATATTTCCAGACAAGTCTTACAGCTATTTTTGGCTGGTTCTTTCCTTCCCTATCAGGCTGGGCAGGAAGGCAAATTGGAAAGATCCAGATAAGGCTTGAACTGAGCACACCTGCCATCTCCCAGGAGTAACCTAAGAGTTCAGTGCAGACACTGATGTCACTCATGCCTTCACCTGTGGTCACTGGCCTCAGAGCTCAATGGGATAAATAGCAGTTTGAAGTCTTCTCAGGATGGAAACAAGTGTTTTATACCTGATAAGATTCAGCTGTACTGGCCTTTCCAGTAAAGCTTCAGTGCCCACAGAGCACTTAAACCACAAACAGGTTGCTATAATGGGAGAGCATTGTGGATATAACCTTGACCACTTTTGGTGAAGAAAGAACAGGATCACATTCTTCTTGTCACCCTCCTCATTTCTGGCAGGACACCTGCAATTGGAGTGTAATACAGCTCTGCTTCTCAACAATTGCTTGTAACACAGACACTAAAATTCACAGTGTCACCCTACTGTCAACCAATTTCAGTTATACACAATAAGGACATTGGGAGAGTGGTGGTGCATATAGTGCATACATCTATTTACTTCATACTGGGATTAGATGGAGCTCAAACATTTCCATCACTGCTCTCACAGGAGAAAGCCATTTGTTCGGTCTCCACATTCACTTGACACTGCCTCATGGCAGACAGCTGACCCTGTGTCACACCTGGCAGCACTAAGGACAGCTGAGGACTTGTGCTGCCACTTACCTTGAATGCTCAGCATCTGTCCCAGCTTTAGTGCTGCTCCCCGGACCTTGCACAAGGTTCTCACGATCCTTTCTGCATTGGCCTCCGACAGGAACGGGCTAGAATCCATCACTGCTTTCTTCCCTGAGGGCAAGGAGAGAGAGTATGAATGAAGAACACCCTTATCTTGACAAGTCCACTCCACTGTGCTAGCCCACATTCCACAGGAAATTTGCCCTTCCCTAGGGAAATCAAACCAGGACTACACTGAGTGCCTTCACTGCAACCCAGGGGCACGGACTGAAGCTGTACATGTGCCTTGGGACAACTTTGACATCGTTGGCTTGAGGGCCAGGAGCAGCAAGTCACAGTCTCCAAGAACGTCTGTGCTGCTCTGCAAACCGTCTGGGATCCTGAGCAGATGTCGGTGCTTGAACTCACTGTACCAGCCAGCACAGCCTACAACACTGTGCAAAGGTGTCTCGGGTCCCACACCATGGGCTGCAGCACAGCCATAGCCTCAGAAGGGCAGCAGGAGTGAGCCACAGCAAGGGGGAATCCTCAACACACCAGCATAGACCAATAACAGGCCTCTTCCAACCTCAGGGTGGAAGCTTGCACAGAACAAGACCAAAATATACACACTCAAACACACACATTCCCGTCCCCAAGAGTGGGTAAAGCCTGATGTCTGACAGGCTCAGAGAGGTCATGCAGCCATGTGCATACCAGTGCCACGGTTCCAAGTATGCAACAGGGGGATTGTGTGGCATAAGAAGCACTTCCCCTCCACTTTTACATTTTCTTTTATTAAGGGAGAGGGGAAGGAAACCCTGATGGTCCCTTTGGGAGAAGCAGCCCAGAACTACCTTCCAGGGCAATGCCCAGTAGAGCAGGGACCGAGGGGGCAGGCAGACACCCGCCTACCACTTCTGCTGGGGCTGCAGATCAGCTCCTGCTGACAGAGAGCCAAGCAGGAGGAAGGTCAGGCCTTGCAGCCAGGCTGCAGAGCTCACAGCTAATACACTGATCTTGCAGCTACATTGTTTTTAGAATACTTTAGGGGAGCAGAGCACAGAACAGCTGAAACCCCTATAAACAATAAGCAGCACCCAAAAAGGCACAGCAGATGAAAACAGCCCTGGAGATCTCAGGCAGATGGAAATTACTGGTGTGCTATGTGCTAACTGGAGCAGCCAGAGATCCTCTCCACCTCCTGGTAGCTCTCAGGAAGGGTCTTAGACTGGCCAGGGGACAGGACAAGTAAGAGACAGACTGAAGTAGCTGCTGTCTAAGAACTCTGGCAGCTCCCACAACTTGGTGCCATTTTCTTGAGGTGCCAAGCACGTTACTGATCTGACAGACGCCCTTCAGTCCCTGCAAGCAGCTGGAGTGCTTACAGACCTTCCCTGCAGAAGTGATTCCACAGAACTCTCTTCTGGCAGAGCACAGATGTGTGAGGTACATACTGCTCTCCTGCCCTTCATCCCCCCTCTTTCCTTCATCTGTTTTGTGGGATAGCAGCAAGATGGCACTGCATGTGGGACATCTCTCTACAAATCCCTGTCCTAAGTCAAGAATGTACAGGAAAAGGAAAGAGAGGAATAAAACCACCAGGAGTACACAGGACAACCATGCTGCTCTTGAGAGCAAGATACAGAAAAGCAGGAGGGGTCCAGAATTCACTATTTCCAACACACTGCAATCCTCAGAGCACATTTTGCTCTGGATAATGGATGGAAGGAGCCTTAGAGACTGAACAGCTAGAGCTACCCAGGGCAGAAGGATCTGGCTTTGCACACTTGAAAAGCTGTCTCTTAACTGTCCTATCAGGAAAACTGTGTCCTTAGCAATGACGAGGCAAATCCCTGTATGAGATGACACACAGGACCTAGGGAAAGTACTGAATCAAAGCCGTGCCTTCCTTCACACCACTGCACACAAAAACATCCTCCTTTGAGTCAGCAGCAGAATAAAGGAGTTTGTTAATGATTAAAGCCACCTCCAGAAGCCAGTGAACCCTGACAGTTTTAAGTCTTATCAGAGAAAGAGCCAAACACAGGCAGGCCCAAGTCCTCTTCTCCTGGCAGGCTTCTCACTGAAGTCCAGCCTGCAGGGGCAATACCTGATCACCAGGCAGCCCAATAGCATGTGAGCAGCTCGTGCTCATGTACTTTGCTACAAGCAGCATGAACAAGAAGGTGACCTGGAAGCAAGATTGAAAAGCAGGAGTACGTAAATGGCAAGCAGAGAGAAAACAGACACAGGCTTCCAAGGCTGGGTGGAAAGGGAGTGGGGATAACACCCACCACAAGTTCATGAAAAAATATACCAATTTTCAGTGAGTCAACATTTTACCCAAAAATGGCTGGCACCTTTTGGTGCCTCACATTATTTCCTCCCCATCTTCAGATCACAAAGTTGGTTTCACCTATTTCATCAGGGAAAGAAAAAGAGGCAAATAGAAGTCACATACAAGCTGTGGCAGCATGGACACCTCAGAAATTAAGGCTCCTGCAGCCACAGTGCCTGGGCCTGTCAGTTCTGCCACAGAAAAGGCAGCAGGCACACACCCTCACTAGTGCTTGACCCACTTTTTTTTCCTTTCCAAATTCAGAATCAGCATGAACCTTTCCAAACCTGTGTGCAACTCACAGCTGCATCACTCCTCTTCCACCTTCTTTGCCACTGTCAAATGGAGAACTAGTGACTGGACTTTGTGTATGTTTGTTTTAGGACCATCTGCCACAGAAACTTGGGGGCAAGGGAATACTCAAGAACATGGCCTAAGCACTTGGGACTGACAACCGAAGGATATTGCATTACTCCCTTTCATAAGAAAATCCCTCTGTGTTCAAATCCAGGCCAAGTGCCAGCCTGTCAGGGCTCTGTCCAGCCTGGCATTTGTGCATTGCCTGAACAACTGCCCAGGACAGGTCATTAATAAGTGACAAAGTTGTCCTTGAACCCAGAGTCTCTTTACTTGTAACAGCAGCTGTTTATCTGGGCACTCTCATTTTAATTGCTGGGAATTCATTCTACTTTCCCATTCCCACCCTGTGTGGGCCTTACATTGTAAATACACGCTTTAAATACTGAGGCTGCCATCAAGGTCACCAGCGACAGAGGAGGTTATCAGCCTACCAGGAAAATTCAAACTGGAAATCAAGTAAGTCATTCTCTTTTTAACAAAAGAAGATGAGCCAAACCCCTCAAAGACAGCAGCATTAAGACCTTAAGGCCTTTAAAAAAAAAAAAAAAAGAAACACAAAAAACCAAAGAAACCTGCACCTATTCACAAGAATTTGGCAGCAGAAGGAATTTACATTCAGGACATCAGGCTTGGATGGAAAAGGAAGAAATTCACCAACTCTTGCACCAGACATATTTCCTTTAGCCTAAGTCCCTGAAGAAGTGAATTGTTTATGGAAACAGAGACAATCCAAAGTAGAGAGAGAAGGGTCCTGTGGCTACTAGACAAGGATGGGGAAACTGAGCAGGAAAAAACAGATCAGCACTAGCACAATTACTAGAGAACGTGCAGGAGAGTAGGAATTTGCAGTCCCTCTGATAACAGCAATGGAAAGAAGAAGTACAAGCTGTGCTGTCAGGATCATGTGTAGCTCAGGAGTGTCTGGCTTAGGGGTTGGGACTAAAGGACCAGTGTTTCTAACTCCATTTTAAAGGCATAAAGACACTTTAGTTTGTACTAACTAGGCAAGAGGAGGGCAACCAAGAGAAAGCTCTTCCTCGTTACTCCTGGATGCCAGTGAGAGTGTGAAATTCTTAGGCGTGCCTTTGTGCATACACACATCCCACTTGTTTAAGTCTGGAGTGCCAAGAAGTTACTATTAATATTGCAGCAGTAGGGAGGGAAATTATATCCTCTATCAGCTTCCCAGGAACAGGACAATATGTCATTCTCAAAAGAGATAGGTCTTAGCCCAAACTCATGGTGCTGGCAGCCACAAAACCTGGGCACAAATGCCTCAAGCTATAATCAGGAAAGGGGCACAGAGGTACTTCTAAAGAAATATAGAGGTACTTATGTCAAGAGATTTGCTCCAAGAACAGCTCAGGCTGGTACTGTCAGAAGAACAGTAAGAAAATGGAATCTTGGACTCCCACTGTGTCAGTATCCTCTGCTGTGCATTTCTGCAGGAGCAGAGCCCATGGAGAGAGCTCTCATTCATGGAGTCCTACCCACCACTGAAATACTGTGGAAAACACATCCAAGGACACTAGCCAGAGGCTGTAGCTGAGTCACCTGGAAACCTTCCTGTGTCTTTGGCCTGAGAAACTCCAGAAGAGTTCGAAGCTTGCACATCTTTCACTTTTGCCTCACCTCCACACTTGCTGCTCTTGGCTCATTCTCAGTTCCACTATTGATATTATTCTCCTTTACAGCACAGCCACTACTCCAAGATCTTATCTAAGCAGACTTGACAGCAAAAGGAGAAGCAACAAGGAAAGACAAACAAACACCTAAAAATAAAAGCCAGGTCATTTTCTAATTCCCTGCGTAGCACTGAAGTTGGCAGTTCTCATTGCCTCATTTTTTAATCAAGGTTTGTTCAAGAAAATCACTCTTCCCAAAGCAGGATTCAAGACTATAGAGCAGGCTTCTGACACAGAAAAATAATAGTTTCCCCAGGAAGAAAAAGAAGTTTAGAGGTGCAATTGCTTTATTGCAAGGAGAAAGTGTCTGCTGCCCTCTAAATTTAAAAAAAAAAAAAAAAATCCTTCTCATGCTGTAAGAGAGGAACAAAGCTCATGTTATTCCCTCAAACTTCGTAGCTCTGCAAACTCCTGTTTTCACTTGGGGTGTGCCCAATTAGAAAATACTCTGGCAAGCAGAGAAATACCAACAGTTGTGCAATTCCACCTCTGTTACAGGCAACATAAATCATCAGCTTCCAACAGGTATCAACAACCTGTCAAACATCCCAAGTGCTGAAAGCAAAAACCCTTCAAGGATTCTCTACAGGATGGGCTGTGTTTGCCTGGATTCATGTTGTTAAATCAAAGCAAAGAAACCCACCCATCCTCACACACCTCAGGTCTTAGAGAGAAACAAGAACTCTTTGCCAAGGATCCTTTTTCTCTGCTGGGCTGCTCAGCACTGCCTTGCAGTTAATATTTGCATCTTGGTATTCCTAGTACAAGCAGAGTCCTGGATTGTCCACAACCTCTGCCTCCCCCTAATGGAAATACGTTTCGCATTCTACGGTGTTGTTTTAGGGTTTGGGAATTTCTTTTGGTTGGGATTTTTTTGTTCAGTTGCTTAGTTTTTTTAGTGTTTTTCCCCCTTCCAAATGTCTTCATTTGCCAGCCACTCCCGTACCTCCTGAAACAGAAGTTCAGTTTCCATCCTTTTTCCACCCCCAAAGATGACCACGGTGAAGACAGAAATTGGCTTTGTAGTAGAATACTACCAGCCACAGAGTAAAGTTACAAGGACCCAGCAGTTGTCATTATCTCAAAGTAATGCTTCTGAACCAGGAATGATTTGACTTCATTTTTACTTCTAGCTACAAGTACTTCAACCTTTCATCAGCTCCCTCCAGTTACTGGAAGTAACCTGAACACAACCATACCAGCCAAACCAGAGAGACCAGCTGAAGATCAAATAGCCTGCAGCAACTGTCACAGACATTGACATTTTGCAGTATCCCACCAAAGCTTTTCCTGGATAACAAACAAGTGAATGGAACCATAAACTTTAGAATAATCTCATGGTTTCTGAAGAACACCACCATGTATTTCTATGCCCTAAACCACTGACCCCCACACACCCCACCATATTTTACCAACACCTTTGCTTAGAAGAAAGCCACCATGACATGATCAGGTACAATTTCGGAACATTTACCTCTAACTTCAAATAAGCTGGGAAGGAAAGAGGATCAGGTCTATTTGCACAGCACAGCCTTTTGCATGTTATGAGGATCCTTTAGAAGGCAGCAAAAGACAGATATTGGAAATAGACAACTGCCATTTAATTTGAATTGCATAAAGTGCTTTGCCTCTCTTACACGACAGCAGCCATCCTCCAAGCTCCTCCTAGGCAGAACATCCTTTAATTTCAAAAAGACTACAACCACTAACAAAATTTTCAGACACACAGGCTCATCTAAAGTTTCTGTACTGATAGAAATACATGGTTTCACTGAACAGTTTAAAAAGAATTGTTAAGACAATCCAAGAATGGGCACAAGGATAGGATTCAACCTCAGGGTTGGCTATGGAAAAGTAAAGCTGTACAAACTGTGCTGGCACAAACACATTCTCTGGAATATTCCTCTGACCTCTGTCTATGTAGTGAGGCTGTGGCGTAGGGAGATGGGAGAAGAGCCAGGAGATGAAGGATTATATTGAAAATAGAAGAACTACCCATATCCTCCTGTTACTCTGCTTCACCATCCAGCCTTCAAAAGAATACAAATCTTGGAAACTCAGGTAAACTGTGTCTGGGGATAAAATAAAGAGGAGGAAAAAAAGAAAACAGAAAGAAATTGAAAGGGCTTACCACTGCGTTCTTCAGGTCTAAGGCTCTTCTTTGCCACTTCTGCCAAAGCCCCAATGCCAAGACCAACAGCCAGTCCTTCAAAATAAGGAGAAAAAGACTCAAGTCAGAGTGAAAAAAATACTTCCAAGCCACATACAGAGGCGTTTTTGGTAATTAACTTTAAGCCACACATTCAAATGCACAACAGCTCTATTAGAACATCCTGGGGTTTGCAATGGAGTCATCTTCACTTGACACTGAAGAGTTTTCTCCTATACTTCTTCAGCCCAGCATGCCAGGCAGGAATCATAGGCTAGGCCAGTCTGGGACATCTGGCTTTTATGAAGCATGTCACAAGTGTTACTCAGAGCTCTGTGCTCTGGCTAATGTCCTGCTCTAGACTCAAATCATGGAGCTTAAAAAAAAAGAGGAAAAAAAGATGCCAAAACTCTCACAATCATGGTTCTTAAAGTACAATTCTCAGGAGGGAACAGAATCCCTCTCACCCCCCACCACGCCACTATAGCAGGAGAAAAAACCGTATTTAGGATGAAGCCACTGCCAGTAGAGTGTGAGGTTTTGCAACCCTGCTGTCTAAGCCATAAATTTAATTGTGCTCATTAGCTATCTCTTCCTTCCATGTGCTCATTGACTGTAATGAACAGAAACACGTCTTGCCCGAGGCTCACCTTACACCAGCAGTGTTGCAACCTGCAGTCCCAAGGAGCTGGGCGAGGGAGTAATCCCACACAGCAACAGTAAGACCAGGAGACAAAACAGCAGCAATCCACATGAACTATCACCCTGGCAAGCAGTGAATTCCAGGGTGCTGTTTCACAGCCACAGGTTATGCTACAACTACAAAGGCAGCACTATCTGCCTCCACTAACCAGAGCAAAGCCACTGGAGATTAAATGAGGCACAGATCTAATCATGCAGCAATCCATACTACCAAAGTCTCACTGCCTTCCCAATATCAAATATTTCTTTTTTTAGATAATAAATGACATGGGTAACCAGAACAGATAGTGCTGCTTCATATCTCCTCAGCAGTGGTGCATCCTGCCATGCTGTACTCCGACACTGCTGACAGCACTGTTTTCCAAGCAGCCCAAGCCTTCCTCAAGGCACTACTGGAAAACTTCCCAGGTAAAACAACCAGGAAACAAAGTCAGCACAATGAAGGAAGCAGAGCTGTCCAGCACATGGCATTTTGCACGTGTGCAGAAGAGCCACATGCAAAAGTTTTGTCAACTGAAGTGAGAAAGCCTGGCCACAAACAAGGTGACCCTCATCCTGCACTGTAGTTTTTCCTCTCACCCACCAGGTAATTACAACCCCACCTCTCCCAGTACAATTTCAAGCTTGTATAGTTGATCTGCTTCAAAAACAGCTCCACTTTCAGTCTTACAGACTACATGCACTGGGCCAGAGAATCCAGCATAAGGTGAAACACAGGAGGCATCAGTGACATTACAAGGTGGTTGGGGTTTGGGGGTTTTTTTGTTGGTTTAGTGGGGTTTTTGTGGGGCAGTCTTTGTTCAGGTTTTTTTTTTTTTTTTTTTTTTTTAATTTTTCTATATTTTCTGCAAGTTTTCCTATGGAGTTGCAACACTGAAATGACAACTTGAAGCCTAAGAAATTCTCATGTTAGTAGCTAACCTGTGCAGACCCTTCAGTTGTGCCAAACCAGGCATCACCAGTGAGCAATTGTTTTGCACCAGAAATCCTGAGATTTTATTAGCTAAACAAAATGAGAAAAATACCCCTAGGCTTCACAGAAAACAAGCAAAAAAGCTTTTCAAACACAGCATAACACCTATTAAAATGCTGATACATGATCATTTCCAATCAGATCCCACATGCAAGAGAGTAACTTGGAGCAGGCAATGCCAAGAGTCAGACAGGAAGCCAATAAAGACATATCTCATCAACAAGATGTGATTTTCTAGACTAAATACCACTCACAGAACATTTCTGTTGGCCTTGATCCCACTCTCACCACCTCCAAAACAATGCTCCCCACTGTAAATCAGCTTGGTCATTATCAGAGCTAGACTGAACTGACTGGCAGTAATTGGTTTCAAATTAAAAACATCACATCATGTTCTAAAGGCTCTACGGTCAATGTTTCAAATTAAAAACTATGAGATTTACTGCTAGGACATAAAATAAAACATATCTGAAGTTTCTAATCTCTTCATCATTAAGACAAACCACTTCTAAAGTAAATGAAAGACTAGGAACCAGATTCTACTCTTCCAGAATAAAGCTGGAGAGGTTATCTCTTGTTTAAAAGCAGCTTGGGTTTACATCAGTGTGGGCAAGATCAGACTACAAATGAATGTGTTTTGCACCTTCTCTCTCATGGATGTGCACAGCTGAGCATCTGTACTAATATTGTAGACTGCACTAGAAGAAGAGCTCCTTTTTCAATAGGTGCTCTTACAGTTTCCTCACTGCTCCACTCTGTCCAATTTCCAAAAAAAAAAAAAAAAAAAACCCTCCAATCACCAGTCAACAAGTTTTAAATAAACTAAAGTCAGACAAAAACATGTAAAAAGACAAAAACATGGTTAAAAAGATCTGAAATTTAAACAAAGGCTTCAAGCATCTTCAAACTATAATCACAGTGTTTGCTGCTGCTTAGCAGTCAAGCTTGAAAAAAAACGTGTTTTTGTTTGGGGTTAAGGTGTTTGCCCTCCCAAGTAACCACTACAGATGCTGAGGTCCGGCTTCCCAGGAAGTAGCTGAACATCTGCCTTCCAGAAGGGAGTCATGAATGAACTCTTCTTGCTGCTTTGCTTGAACATGAATCTTTCTTTGCGTCCCATCTTAAACTGTCTTTATCTCAACACCCAAGTTTTCTCCAAGTTTTTGCTCTTTCCTATTCCTTCCTGCAGTGGGAGGAAATGAGTAAGCAGCTATATGGGGCTTAGCTGCTGTTCTTTACCTGTTACCAGGAACAAGTCATCCCTCTGAAGAATCTGTAGTACTACAAAAACACTCTCTTCCTCTGGGCCACTAATTACTTGCACAGGTCACTCCTTGTGTCCTTCACTTTCCTTGTCTGCAAGATGTGTATTTCCTCCAAGATTAATCATTTTGGGACAGTTCTCAGCATTACTCAACAGCCATGGTACAACACCTTGAGAAATAATATCCCCAAGCACCTCTACAAAGCCCTTCTCCTGCATTTTGCAGATTATTTCAGCCTTGGAAAAAGCCACTTGGTTCTATACCAGCAGAATGGCTCTTTAAGGTATTTTCCAGGCATCTGCAGCATCCAAGACACTTCAAACCAAGCCCATCAAGAGATGATCTGGAACCAGTTTTGTTCAGGAAAATCCTCTGGCCCAGCAACTGACACAACAAAACAAACAGGAGCTGAATGGGCTGTTATCACTCTGCTAAGCCTGCCAAGTGAGGCGAGACCCTCCCCTGGAGCAGCCTGTGCCCTGTTTTTGGTCATGTAAAACACCACATTCACCACACAGCAAACACTGCAAGCTCCTCAGCTGGGCAGGGCAGAGAAAAATATAAGGAAAGGCTCATGGATCAAGATAAGGACAGGGAGATCCCTCAGCAATCACCATCACAGGCAAAAGAAACTAATTTCCCCAGGCTGAGTTTAATTTATTACCAATCAAATCAGAGTAGGATAATGAGCAATTAATACTAAATCATAAAAGACATTCCCTCCTACTCCTCTGTTCTTCCTGGGTTTAACTTTACTCCTGAATTCTCTACCTCCTTCCCCTTCACAGCAACACAGGGGAAGGGGATAGCAGTTATAGTCAGTTCAACACACGTCGTTTCTGCTGCTCCTTCCTCTTCAGGAAGGGGACTCCTCAGGCTCTTCCCCTGCTCCAGTGTGGGGTTGCTCCCACAGGAGACAGTTCTCCACAAACTTCTCCAGTGTGAGTCCTCTCCATGGGCTGCAGTTCACAAACTGCCCCAGCATAGGCCCCTTCCACAGGGTGCAATCCTTCAGGAACAGGCTGCTCCAGCACAGGCCCACTGCAGGGTCACAAGTCCTGCCAGCAAATCTGCTCCAGTGTGGGCTCCTCTGTCCACAGGCCCTGCCAGGACCCCGCTCCAGTGTAGGCTTCCCACAAAGTCACAGCTTTCTTCAAGCATCCACCCTGGGGTCCTCCATGGGCTGCAGGGGCACAGCTGCCTCACCATGGCCTTCACCACAGGCTGCCTGAGAATCTCAGCTCCAGCATCTGGAGCGCCTTCTCCACCTCCTTCTTCCCTGACCTTGGTGTCTGCAGGGCTGTTTCTCTCACTCCTCTCTCCAGCTGCAGTTGTACAGGTTTTCTCCCCTTCTTAACTCTTATCCCAGAGGTGCTGCCACCATCGCTGATGGCCTTGGCTTGGAGCCACCTTGGAGTCAGACACGGGGGAAGCTTCTGGCAGCTTCTCACAGAAGCCACCCTGCAGCCAAACCCTTGACAAGCAAACCCAATACACTCACTTGTCACTCACATGACAATCTGAATCCTGCAGCTGTCAGGCCTGTATATACTTTACTAACATACCTCAGACTAGGTTTTTGCTTTTTTGTTTTCAAAATTGTTAAAATCACATTAAATCTAGACTTTGCCACAAGCTTCCTGAATCTTCTTTATTGCAAACGGACCTTATTATATCATTAAAATAATAAACTTAGAAACCAGTAATATGATTAAGGGAGACAGGAACAGCTTAGAAAAGTCAAATAAGGCAAGGAAGGGAGAATGGAAATAAAGAAAAAAATCAAGAACTGTGTGGGTGGAACTGATGACCCATCAGGCTACAAAACAAGCATGGAACAAAAAAAACTGCAGAAAAATCTGTTTTGTCAATTACAATCCTGGGAAGAAAAAATAAATAAAAATCAAGGATGCTATTTAGTACTATAAATACACCCATCAGCAGTCACTCTTGCAAGAAGCATACAAAAATACCTATAAAGGACAAAAAAGTTCAATAGAGGATCTTGTGCTGATCACAGAGCAATATTAGCTCAGTATTACAGGCAAGTGTTGGAAAACATGATCTTCAATCTTTCCAGTAAAACGTTCTTTGCCCCCAGAAGAGGTGAGAAGCCAAGGCAAACTCAGCAGTCCCAAGTATTTTTGCCTCCTGCTGCTAATTTGTCCATCACCCAGCACAGTGTCCTGACATCATGGCACAGCTGAACACTCCCTATAACACTGGAGGGGACAAAAAAAAAAAACCAAACCCTACAAAGAGAGGAGGAGGAATGGGATCATGCCAATAGCATGGGAATTCAGCTATCTGAACCCCAGGAATAGTTACATGAACTCTGTTTTTGACCTACTCAACAACATTTCCATCTTATCCAACCCTAAAATAATACTGTTCTAATATGGAAATAAAGGGGGAAAGTGGACTTTATCCAAAAAAAAGAGTGTAAAAAAAAGTCAGAATCAAATGCTAGTTTGACTGGTGTGGAGACTGTAGGAGAAGAATCCACCTCAGCCACTTTATTTCCCAGAATGATTTCTTGGGGTCTTCAAATGAAGATGGCATCCTGAAGCACACAAGAGAATTCCTGCACAAAAAAAACTTACTTGCTTTAAGCTACATTCCCTCATGGATATGGAGCAGCCTCCTGCTCTTAATTAATTTTAAGGCAATGTAAAGAGCCAGGTGGTAGAGCAGGAAATAATCACCCCCCACCTCTGCCATTCCTTGTTTGATTCTAATCATTTGAATGTCCTAGGAAGCAAGGACATAGCTGGGTCACTAATATTCCACAGGTTAACAGTGGTATTTCCTACAATATTTCCCCATCCTCCCCCATCCAACGTGGCCTTGAACACTTCCAGAGATGGGACATCCCCACCTTCTCTGGGCAGCCTGTGCCAGCGCCTCACCACCCTCTGAATAAAGGATTTCTTCCTAACAACTAATCTAAGCCTGCCCTCTGTCAGTTTAAAGCCATTATCCCTTGTCCTGCTACCACAGGCCCTTGTCAAAAGTCCCAAAACATTACCAAAGGATATCTTAAACTGAAATAAACTACCTATAGACTACATTGTTGTTTGCTAAGCCACTGTACTGACAGTACTGTTTCTCTTTGCTGTTGCAAATTAAAATTCAGAGGGAAAGATAAGCAATGAATGCTAACAAGAGATTGCAGAGACCAGAGAATCTGAACACCATTTCTGCAACACAGTTTTCCCCCAGAAGCACTCTGAAAGCAAGCACTCTGTCTTGCCAGCCATTTTAATCATATAAAGCAGACAGCTGGAAGAGAAGAGCAAGAACAAAAAGAAAAAATTATACACAGAGGTATGTCTGGAGATGCTGCTTATAAACAATCTCTTTCCTACTCTCCCTTAGTGGTTTTGGTCTGATGGGGCTATTTGTTTTGGTTTTTACCTTGAGGTTAGGAGAAGACAGGTTATACCTCCCCTAGAAGCATGAGTCAGCCTTCCCTCACACAACAGCCTTGGGTGCCAAAAAGCTGGAACAACAGCACTAGAACCCAAAGTTCACAGAAGATCTGAACACATCCACCAGCTGTCAGCAAGCAGCAACAGGTGAACTCCAGAAGATGACAGCAAAAAGTGCTGTGATACTTGTCATAAAATTCAAGGCTAGATTAGAATGGAGACCTGTGTGCTACTAGAGCTCAAGAAAACAGCCCAGTGAGTTTTAAAGTGATGTTACTCCAAAAAGCAGATCATGAACCCTGCTTCCCTTTAAGAAATACTAAGCATGTTGTAAAGCCAGAGTGCCTGCAATAGGCTACAGGGTTAAAGAGATCTGACAAGCATGAAAAACTTACCACAAAACTCACTTGCTGTTTATTCCTGCACTGCATAGGATCAGCCCCTGCCCCAACTCCTCCTAGTGTGCATATTAGTCCAACAAAAGGACACACAGAGAAAGAATAATTGTTTTTTTATACAATAGTTGATTTGAACTACATTTGACAGGCTGTTTTTCTTTCTTCTGGGATCCGTAACACAAAGATGTCTACTTTGTACATGTGCTTCTCTATCAAATTTTGTGGAAGAGAATCACAAGAGCCACAGGAGACTGTTCACAACCTAGATAGATATCATCTCGAAACACTACAGTCACAAGAAAACCCAACCACAGCAAAAGACAGACTCCTCACCTAATGATTACCTAAGTAGCACTAGCTGTGTTCATCTCTCCACCTGCAATACTTTGGTCCCTTTCTCCTCAGGAACACGTTAAGTCCTTTGATGGCTTTGGATACAAGACATTAAATAAGCATCATCTATCAATATTACTTAAGATATTTAGTTACTTTTTGACATAGTAAGGCCCACTCTGCATGTAAAATTCATTTAGGTTTCAGCTAGCTTGATTTTACAAGCTCAGAATTTACATCCTTCCTGGGAGAATATGGTCTACAAGCAATGGCTAAGTAAATCAAACCTTGACTGTTATCATCTCCCCGTGCTCAAAAAAGAATACTAGGAAGATATGTTTTATATTTAAACACTGTTCAGAGAAGTAGCAAGGGTAAGATTGGGAAAAGATTACTTGAAATAACAGCTGCTGCAGCTGACTCTGCTTGACAGTAACAGCACACCGTAAGGACTGGGACAGTCTCCTCCAAGTGCAATCACATGTGCAGAACCAGGGTATTTGTACAGGCTGGGGAACAACCTGCACCTCACTCTCCCACTAAAACAGCACAGCCCACACTGTATGTGTCACCATGAAGATGTGCAGCTCTACTATGCACCCCCAAATCATCTGCCCCAAACTCTTAAGAACAATGAAAAAGCCCAAATCAAGCTCTGAGCTAACTAAGCTGTTAGTGGGAAGGCACTTTCCTATTAGCAAGCTGAACCAGCAAATGGAACCACCCGGTGCTGCAGAGCAGGAGCCCTGTCACAGCCAGCCATTAACCAGCACTGCAAGTGCTGTGGCAAACGCAGGAGTGCAAACTGACCTCCGAAGTTGGCGAGTCGGCCGATCCTGGTGACAGGAACCTTCCTCTCGCGGGCCCGTTCACTGAGCTGCAGTGGAGAGAGAGGGGAAAAAACAAACCAAGAAATCCACAGATTAACTGGGCACATGGTCAGACACCTGCAAAGTCAGAGCACAACCCAGAGCACCTAACAATTCCATGCTGCAGAAAGCCTTCCTTGAACCTGAGCCTTGTATCTGTTGGGGGATTTTCAAGGGAATACAGTGCAGAACAGACACACCATGAACTGAAACACACACTGAGCAGAGGAGAGGACAAGAGGGTGGGAAAGACAGAAGAGCTGATAACCATGCTTGGAAACCCTATTCTCACTTTCAACTCAGCAGCCCTTGTATTTTGAACTTGGAGAAGATGCACAATGCTAACCCGAACTCCCTTCCACACATGGAATTCGAACTCATGGAGGGTCATCAGATTCACAGGACTGTAGACAGTTCCTCCGCGCACAGCAGCAGGAGTGGCTGTATACAGCAATGCCCTGAGTGAGTGAGCCCACAGAGGCATCTGATACTGGATGTGGGGAAGGAGGCACAAGGTCAGAGCAGATGACAAGTATCTGCACTGTGAGTTCTGCTGTGGGTTCTGCACTCTCACACAAGGGTATGAAGCACTAAAGCAACAATAGTGAGCTATGCTACTCTCCAATCTAATTATGCTCAGGGCAACATTGCCTCCACTTCTACAACTGCAAGACGCCACACAGAAAGCCACAGCCTCCACTGTGAGGACCTTAGGTCCAATTCTAAGACTAAATACACTTTTTAAACATTTGCTCACGTCAGATTATCTGACAGAGGGAGCAAGTATGAAAAGAGAGACTGAAAAGCTATTGACAGAACAAATATCACAGTGATAATGAGCACTGACACTTCCCTCTTCTGCCTCCCAAAAAGGGAATAGCAGAAGAGGAAGAAATGAGAGAAACAGAGAAGAAGGTGAGTAAGGACAATCCAGCATAGAAACTACAGCACTGAGAATCCTTAATTAAAACAACATACCATCTGTTTGTAGGGTTTCTGCCCTGAACCTGTTTTGGCCTGTCTGGCTTTATCAATATCTTCAGCTGTTAATCCACCAACAGAGGAATGGTCTTGGTGAAAAGCCCTATTTTGTCCAAAGGCAGTAGCAAAAGGATTTCCAGGGTCCCTAACACCTCCAAATAACCTTGCATCCATTTTGGGAGGGAAAGGCTTCTGACCAATGCCAGAATCTCCAGTTTCATCAATGTTTCTAAAAGGTCCATTTGTTGTGTAGGAGTAAGCAGGGCCTTCAGCGCTGCATTCCTGAGGCTTGCCAGGGGCAGTGGAGAAGTCCATTGGAGGATCTGATGGCTCTCGGGCTGAGAAGTCATAGTCTTTCCCAAAATCCTCACCCAGGTCAGTAAAGTTCTCCTGCTGTCTGCCTAGTTCCTGCAAACAATAATAGAAATACTTTAAGAAAAGATCTTAAACCTTGCTCCCTACCCACCCATGGTCCTCAGAGATGAGCATGCAGCTAGGTGTCATGTCTCCACAGTAAGGAGTTGTAGACACTTGGAGACTCTACACTGCAGACGTTCACAGTAAGAGACAATAAGGATGCCTGGAATCCCTGGCAACCTTTTAACTCCACTGATGGGACAAATTCTTTAACAGTTTCTCAAATATCCCTAACTGGAGATACCTTGTTTTTACATACACTGCCAGAAAGGGTCACTAAATGTGGAGTTCACTAGAAACAATGCACTGCTCAGAAACAACAGCTGATGGGAGCTGCAAGATCATGTAAGATGTACTTAGGAGGGATAACAAAAAGCTGAACCTCATAACATTCAGTTTTCTCTCCTCCCATCCTGTCCCCACTCACACAACATGAGCACTTCCAAGCCCAAAGCCACCTGAAGCAACACCAGATACCTACTTACAGGAAGAATAAGCTCACCCTTTCATGCCATGTCACCACCAACTGCAAAACACAGTCCATTATTCAACCACTAAACTATGTGTTGTCATCCCAAAATAAATAAAATTCTGTGCCTGGAGCAAGGATAACAGCATTGGGCACAGCAACACTCCAGGCAAGCTTCTCCTGACACTTTTCTCTTTTCTGTCCTAACCTTGCAAAAGCTGCCCCACAAAGTCCAGATATTTCTTAACACTTTTCAACCAAAAAAATAAATAAATAAGAGCCAACAGAAGAACATTATGTCCTGTTCACTTATTCCTTGACATATACTAGTTACCTATCTCAGCAGTGGCAATACCATAAAATAACTGATGACTATTACAGGCAGTCAACAAGATTTTAAATCCTGCTGTGGTCAGGCAAGCAGGCAGCATATTTCAGGCTCTTTCCTAAACACTAATTAAATTTCCCTTCCTTAGAGAAAAAAACCAGAACATGGTCTTTCCTGTTATTCAGCAGGTCTCATGCTATTCTGAACCTCAACATTGCAGCGGGGGAGGGGAGGAGAAATGTTTACAGATGGGGACTGTGGCCCACAATAGTGACCAATGATTTCAAGCAAGAAGGCCTCCTTACTTCCATACTTAAATTTTTAGAAACATGACAGCTAAAACTCTGTCACTTAATGTAAAAGATCTTCATCTCTTCAAAACAGAAGATGCTGTACATTTAGATTTCTTACTGAGCCCTGCTTTGGCAGCAGCGTCTCTTGCGATACATTTACAGAACACAGGGCAAGCGTTCTGCAGTTGTGCTCACCGGGCTTCTCTTGTGCAGAGAAACATGCACAGAAACAGGAGAATATTATCTCTCTCGGGTGCAAGAGGAGGACAATAACAAAACACTATCCCCATAAGCAAACACACAAGTTAGTTCTACTGCAAGCTTAACCAGAACCAAGAAAACACAGGCCCAGATTCTAGGACTGAAGCTATAGATTGCCATGATAGTCTAAGCTCATTGCACAAAAACCATTCATTAGTTTCTGCTTCAAAAATCATCATCTGAGCTACACACTCTTTTCTAAAGGATGATGAGAGAGAAGTACTACAGACAAGCCCCTTGCTTTCAAAAGATGGCAGCACAGCAAATGTGAAGCTCTTATAAATCTATCCCCACCTCTGATGAGAGAAGCTGCTGTCTGGCTTTCCTTATGTTCCTCATTTGAAAGGCAGTTCTGAAAATCCAGCCTGGGCTGTAAGTGGTGAACGTGCAAACACCTGACCCTGAGCCACTCTGAAAAATATTACATGCACCAATTTTGCCAAGAAAGGCAGCAGCACTGAGATAAATCCAATGCATTCTAAAAGAGCTCCTTCATTCAGTCAAGGAGAGGTAAATCAATGCCTGAAGTTTAAAGTACACTCTAAATAACAAAGCTGCTGAACAGTCTTAGCAAGAGCTTGATCTTTGACAAGATGAGACTAACAGAGCACTTTTCTTACTCAGCATGTCTTAAACACTCAGTAATGGAAACAGAAACACTCTGCAGTAACATTCCCCTCCCATTCCTGCCCAAGCACCTTCCACACCCCACAGATTCCAAAGAATTCCCAGAGCATTGCAATATTATTATTATTATTATTATCATCATCAATCCCGCACTTCAGAATTAGGCTCTCAATCAAGATGTGAGTTCACAGACACTCGCACAACAAAACCAAAAAAGTACCTGGAGAAAAAGCAAAACATCAGACTAGACTGTGCACAAAGAGTTTTGCTTACCTGCACTTTCCCCAAGGCAGAACTGAACTGTTCCTCAGCAGTGGCCTGGAGAGTCTTCGCAATGGTAACTGCATCTCCCCCGAGGAGCACCTGCCGAAGCTGTCCTGCCTGGGTTTCCAGGATCGCTTTACTGAGCTTGGTCAAGCCCCTCATGACCATGATGGCATCACCCGCCATGACTGATGTCTTTCTGTGCTGAAAGATAAAAAGGGAGAGGGGGCAGGGAGACAAGGTGTCAAGAACAAATCTGCAACAGGTTTCACATCACCTGAGAGTCGATAGCACGTCCCTGGGAAACGGCATCCTGCTTTGGCAAGCAACCACCATGGGAGCTTGTCTGCAGCCCAGACAGCACCCAGGCCAGCCTGAGTGACAGCTACTTAGCTGACCTTACCAGGACTCCCCACAAATATCCAAGTTACCAATGACCAGGGAAAGCAAAGACAGGTAAATGTCAGTAACACTGCAAAGATGGGCTTGATTCCTTCCAGATGTTAAAAGTGGATTAAAAACATTAGCATTTGACCTTTAATTTTTATGAGGCCCTGGAACGTGTTCTCAGATCCTGATAGCACCAATGAAGCCCACTGTCACATTCCATTCCTGCCCTGGAGCTGTGCCTGCTCATTTTACATGGCCAAATTTCTTTACTCCCACACCAATGATTAAGCTTCATCCATCCTCCAAAGTAGTCTGCTCCATCCCCAACTTGTAGCTCACTCTGCTGCTTTTAACTGGAAACTTAAGCATGCTCACAACACCTGCCTATCACAGCATTTGCAAAGTGCTGCACTACAGTGCTGAACTTTTGACTCAGTCCCCCTTCCTTTTCAAGGGGCTCCATCTCAGATTTGTAACAGCCTGTGCAATTTCAGTGTCTTCAAATACGAAGTGGACTCTGCAGGATGCAGGACAGAGTGTGTCTGACAAGAGTTAATGTCCATCGACTCCTTTGGCTCAGCCTAGATCCAAACTAAGGCTCAGGACACCGCCTCTCCTACATCACTGTGGTTCACACAAAAGAAATCCAGTGGCTGGGGTGCAAAACCATTTTGCAGGGAAGATTTTTCACCTGCTTATTTCACTCATCTTCTATACCTTTAAAGCACAGACAGGGTCATGGTGCCAGGACTGGCTCAGCTGCACATGTTCCCATCTTTACTGACACAGAAGACAGAGGCACGCAGTTGGAACAAGATGCTGACTAAGGTCCAACCTTTTGCCTACACAGCATTCTCTGTAATGATCTGAAGAGAAAAAAAATTGTCCTGACTGCAGTAGGGATGGAGCACTAGTCTAAGGCCACATATATAAGTTACTTCCTAGGTAGGTACACAGGTATCAATTCATTTTTAGAAGATAACCTGTCAATGTGTACATGTACTCAACTATGAATGTTAATACACTGATGTGGCACAAGGGGTCCTGAGTCAACAGTACACAAGGCATTACACTGCAGACCACAAGCAACTGGATCCAGTTACCTTCTCAGGAAACACAAGGCCTGTCTCAAACATGTCAGCTGTACCAGTCATGAAGGAGAAGAATGGACTGCTAAAGCTAAATTTCTGTCTAAGTACACAATTTTGCTGCAATCACACATGAAATGCACAGATTATTACAGAGAGAACTTCAGAGAGACATTATTATGCAAATGCAGGATAAAGCCCAGTTACTGGGATATTTGTTTAACCACTGTTTTATCAGTGATCAGAATCAGGAACAAGCACTGCAGCCAGAAAGTGTTACACTTACTTGTTAAGTAAAAAGGACAGTCAAGTACTTACAACAAATCTGGGCATGACAGATTAGCTGTAAAAATAAAAACCAAGCCCACCTAGGTCATTATTCTGTGGTTCTCCTTACAAGACCTATCCATATGCTCCAGACCTCTAAGAAGTGTTACTCCTGCATCTCTCTGAGTTTAATCACTATGATTTGTTTTAACCTTGTATAATGCACTTTTAAACTCAAAAGTTGCCTGTCAGGTAAGGAAATCTACTCTGTCAACAGGAAGTGTTTTTCTACCCCTACATCTTCACACTGGAAATTTCCACATGGATCTCACTCAAAGCTTTTATTTGCAGGCTGTCCCTGCAATTCAAATAAGGCAAAGAAACCAGCCAACAACCCAGTACTGTCCCAGCTGAAGTGGGACCATTCAAAGGTTGCCACTATTAAGAAATAAGTGCTTTTGTGATCACAAGTATTAACAGCAAGGAAAGCTTGAGTGCAAAAAAAGTTCATTTCCTCCATCCCAAGAAGGGCAACAAAAGGTAAGCCAATACAGATTTAGACAACACACACACAAAAAAAATCCACTTTTAACATGTATTCTTACTAATCAACAGTAGTAAAACTATACACTCCTTTTACCCCAAAACAACCAAAGACCTTGTTATGAAGTGACAGTTATGATATGCTAAATATGCATTTTTTAAAAGAAATAAATCTCCAAACAAAATTTCAGGGAAGCTAATGCAGCCAAAAGTAGAAAACATACATTGCACAACACTCATTCAATCCTCCACTGCTAAATATATCAGCAAGCAAAGAGGACCTATGGCCCTGCACAGTTTTGGCTACAAGACACTGGACTGGGCACACTCTTACCCATATCCTTCTGACTTCGATGGTATCAGCCCCACCTCCTCTGCACAGCAGCTGTAACCACCTAGGTACCAGGTAAGTGGTCTGTTAGCTCAGAAGCATCAGGAACATGCTCCTATGCAGTGCTGCCAAAGGACAGGCTATTCTAAATAAAATATATGCAAGATAATCAAGAAGGTAAAAGACTACACACAAAAAAATAACCAAGCATTAGGAAAATTACCTTTTTCTTCAACGAAAAAAGCAATAAGCACAAGCAAGGACAAGAGACAAAACCTGAGAGAGAGGGAGCACACACTTCTGAGAAGGCTGGTACTGTACCCAACAACTACACTTGTGTTAATACCCAGCACAGATAGTAGGCAAAGCATTCTTTCTTTCTTTCCCCCTAAGACAAGTTCTATTCATACCCTACTAAACCAATAAATACAGTATAAGCAAGCTCTATCAGAAAGAGATTTAGGGAGTGGTTCCAAAGGGAATTAGTCCAAGTGTACAAAGTCTGTATCACACTTGACTTGCTCCCTGAGGATTCTTTATCTAGCTCTAGAGAAGTGGGGCACTGCTAGCACAGAGCATGGACAAGTCAGTTGTGTCTACAGAAGCTGTCAGAGTGCCTCTAACCTGGACTGAAGAGGGCTGACAAGTGTTGATCATGAGCCCTTTTCCAAAAATAGGCAGAGTCACAGACATGGCTTAGTAAGCTTCCCACAGTTGAACAAACCCCCAACACCTTCCAGCACGAGGAAGCTCAAGCCAAGCCATCCTCGGACACCAGGCAAGGTCTGCACAGCAGGCAAGAGGGGCTTCTACAGGTTAGATGCCACCTGATTCAGAGCCCTGCTGTAACAGCAAAACTAAACCAATGCCTGGGATGCTCCTGTGTGCAACAATCCTCAGCCTCACAACCCACCATCCTCTAGAGTGAATGACTGCCAAGTGTTTCCTCCCCTTTTCAACATTCCGGATTATTGGACTGAAGGTTTAAGCACGTGTAGCAAGATATGCAGCATATCAGAGGTCAAAACAGACACCAAGAGCCTCACTACAAGCAACAGAGGAGAAATCATGCATTTGTCCTGCTTTAAAAACACATTCTTCCATTCATTCCCTTTCTTTTCCATGTGCTAATACGTGCTCCTACAGACACACGGATCTGCTTCTGACTCCACGAGCTTTTTTCCAGATGCTTGTACAGTGAAATGTCTTAGGACAGACCAAGTTTAAACATAAGATTTCTAATCATGCAGACAAATAGCAGAAACATTTCTGGAAGCTTTCTGTGCATGACAACACAGCCTTTTTCACTTTATGGGAACTACTTCTACTATCAACACTACGCCAAACATCCAAACACTGCTGAATAATTTAGAAAACAAAACAACATTACACAAAACAACCAACCAAAGAAGAAACAATGAAACAAAACCCAGAGCAGTTTCACAGCAGCCCATATTCCCCCTCTCAGGTCTGCAGTTTTAACTGCCTTCTTTATCTTAAATTTTTATTTTAAATAAATGAAACAAAAATGAATAATATTAGTTTGGACAGGTAGTAAGGTAGATAATTAGGTATCACATTTCAGGAAGAGAAAGCAACCTCTACATCTTCCCTCTCTCCATTATCATTTATTACAATCACTGTTATCTTAGCTGTATCTAAACAAGGACTAAAACCCTGGCTTCAGTGTTATAACCACCCACACCATCAGAGCAAGTGTGGCAAGAGTATACTGAAATAAAAATAATAAACACCACAAACAAGATGCAGAAGGCCAGATACTCAGGACATTGTTCCATGGCCATGAACCAACAGTAGACTAAGTTCAATATAACTATTATTCATTAAGATGCTCTGTAACTGTTCTTTTACAGATTTTTTTTCACTTCGTTTTATGTTTGTTGCCATACCAACCCTTTCATGTGATCCTTTCATTCATGGCCTTTTTCAGTTCCATCACACACTTCCCCACCAGTTCCTTTGATACCAGATTGTCAGGTCCCTACCTAGATGTGTTTTCATTAGCTGGATTCCTTGGGTTGCAGCTGACCCAAATTTTAACCATGCAGGGCACAAAACCAGCATTTTAAAAGAAAGAAGTTGCCATCATCCTTTAAATCAAACTGAAAATCCACCTTGCTTATCCTTCATTCTTCCCCCTCCCCATAACTCCTATACATTGCAGCTCCAAAAGAAATGTCTTTTAAGATGTGACCTATAACAGAACTGAGGACCCCTATATTTGATCGTGCCCGTGGCTTGCACTCAAGCCCCCTTAAGCTGAATTCATCAAGTCTCTGAAAGCTGCTTTACAACCACCCTTACACAAAGCAGTTTGCCAATGCCATTTAAAACAAACACCTTTGAAGGGCAGGCGGACTGGTTTGCTTCCTAATCACTACAACAGCAGTACATACACTGATAAAAATGGGCTGCTTGGCAGACAAATACCTCTTTCCACCAAAATTCAGAAGGCTTAGCACTCATTTGTGGCAAATGACAGCTAGTTCAAAACCAAATTTTCCCCATAAATGGCTTGACACACATAAGAGTGAAAAGAATGCTTGGACACTTTAAAAGTAAGCACAGCCTGCTTTATTTTAGGCACAGATACATCCGTGCAAAGTGAATGCTCTGGACCAACAGCCCAGTTTACTTCTTTCTGGACAATGTCTGGGGACATGCAAAAGCATAGTCACAGCCCACACACCTGGAATTAACACAGCATCTTTCTACACACAGATGGAAAAAATCCACAAAGATCTAGAAATAATTTACCCACGATTAAGATTTACCACAGTTAAGAGAGCACGTTACAAGCCTCATTACACATCACCTCTGATATGCCTTGACATAATACCCTAATAAATCTGGTCCTGTGCACATGTTGTTTGCTGTCACACTGAGGTATATCCAACTCAGTTGCTGTGATTTTAAGGTCACTGCTTGTTCATTTTTCCCCAAGAATGTGATTTCTGTCTGCTCCTGAGAATTAAGTCTCCACAGTACGGGGCCCAAAATAATAGGGAAAAAAAAAATCTATTTATCTCATTTGCAAGGCAAAAGGTTTTGGGCCATTGGGATGGATTTCAATCTGGAGTTGTATCTATACCAAACACACAATCTTTGTATTACCTCTGTTACCAAGAGGAAAGGGAAAAAGAATAAGAGGACAAAAAAAAAAAAAAAAAAAAAAAGGGTTTTCTTGTCCATTTATGCAGTGGGCCATGCTTATGAGTGGACTCTGGATTAATGTTACTTCCCACGCATGTGGATCATCCTCTCAGCAACAAGGACAACAGTGCCTTAAAATCAAAATGGAGCATGACCTCCAAGCACACAGATTAATATGAGATTCTGGCAGATGCAGTATTTGAAGCATGTACTTAAGAAACAAAACTACTACAAGATGAAACCTTTATTTAGGTTCATGGCAAGTTTACACATAAGCACAGTTCCCAAGTCACCCCATCAACAGTAACATACAGCATTACTTTAGAAGACAAATCCCCTACATCTATATGGAATAACTCTACCTAGCAGTATTTACAAAAAGGTCACACTAAAGCTCTTCACTGATCATATCCAAACACTGAGCTTCAAACAAGATCTGAACATTACAAACACCTTCCCCAAGTCTCACCACTCCATTCTCTCAGTCACTTCAGCAGTTAGAGCAGAAGAGACCACCAAAGCTCAGCTCCCTCTGATGCACAGGGAGCCAGTCCCTGCCTGATGCACAGTTCTGCACAGGAATCAACAGAGCTCCCCACTGATCTTGTACTCTGAATCAGAATATAAAGTATAAATGAGGGAGATTATCAATTTGCAGCTATTTTTTTTTTTTTTGCATACACTGCTACGCTGCAGTTGTTTTTATTGGAAGTTTTGACTTTTCAAAAGCACAACAAGTCCAGTTTAGGCACTGGAAACCGATAAAGTGCTATAACTCACAAACAAGTGCAGATTCCTTTAGACTCAAGTACAGCACTACTTAAAGCAAAAGTCTTGAGAAAAATAGCAGCTCTTCCTCTTGCATTTAAACACACGCCCCTCTTCACTTATAAGTCTCAAAAAGCTAAGGAAAGGGGACTGATATCACAGCTGTCTACTTTAGAGGGAAGAGAGTAAGTGACCTACCAAAACTTATACCACTTGTCAGGCATGGGGTCCGGAACAGAATCCCAGTGCTCTCCATAGTCCACTGACCCTTACAGCACACAGCCTATCCCTACGAGTCCTCTAAATGCCCACCTCTATAGATCAAAGCCAAAGCAAGGATTTAGAGCCTTGGTTTGCTGACCACCTAAACAATATACTGCCAACAGTCATCATTAAATGCCACGCTGGCAACGGCTTCTCGTCAGACCCTTTCTAAGAACTAGACACAACCTGTAACTGTGCTGTACACCTGCTCTTCCTCAGGTATAAGCAGGTATTTTGCTCATCACCCTTTGTGTACACCAGGACAGAAGACCCTTGCACACCACACCCTGAGTCCCTGTTATCAAGTCCCTAAGCAGTGCCCCCGCAGGTCTCTCTGGGTGGCAAACACACCCCCTGTGCCGAGCACAACCCCTCTGCCACCACTGTGAGCAGCAGGCAAACACCACAGCCACTGATCCCACTACTGATCCTGCCCTCATATCTGTATAGATCTCTCATGGCTTCCAACCTTGCCCTGGAAGCTGGGGTGAGGTTCCAATTTAGCAACTTAGAGCACATCCTAGTCTATTCATAGCCCCCTGACATGCCAGCACCCTGGCTGTGGAAGCTTTCTTTTTTCTGGCTGTCCCAAAACCTCCTTGCAAGAAGAGGACCATAGGCAAAAAAAGACTACCTCAAGAAGACATAAACTGATCTCTGTGCTGCAGGGGAACAGATCTATCAGAAGCAACAGTTCCTGCACGACAGCTCTGCCACAGACAAGTTATTTCTGTCTGCTCCTGCTCCCCACACATAGGTACTTTTGAGGGTAAATGAAAGTAATGAGCTGTATATTTCTCAAAACTTACAATTAAACCTAACCTGCAAGCTCTCAAACCTGATACAGAATCTGTAATCTACAACTGTTTACTCTCTCTATGTACAGGTTTAATGAAAACACACTCTACATAATATAAACATACTGCCTTTCCAAACTAGAAAAACCAAATCTTTTTGCAGCTTATACAGTTCCCTTTGAAAATCCCCAAACTCCCAGAGTGAATTCTGAAAGGCCATGCCCCACAAAGCTTTGCTATGCAATGTAAGATGCTAGGCTTACTGATTTCAGAAGGGTCCTCTAAAGGAAACACTCAAGCCACATGCAGTTCACTGCCCAGTCGTTCTCCCTTCCATCTCTTCCCTAATCCCGACTACTCTCTTGATGACCACTTTGACCATATCAAATTACGAAGAGGATTTAATCCTTCCAAATGGCACAATCCAGACAACACAAGAGCTGTGACATTTCAGAACACTGCCCCAAGCCCTTTTATAGTTCATTTGTTCAGCAGACCCAGAAGAAAACCAAGGCATGCAACTAGTTTAAAAGGAGGCATGAATAGTAATGAAAGGGGCCACATAAAGATCTAATCTACACAGAAAACCAGGACAAACTACAGAGGCAAAACAAACACAGTAAGAGAACTTTGTAAGTGGAAGTTACCACCTGCACATCACAAAACAGTTCTAGGATCACACAGACCATAAGCAGATCGTCCTTCCCGGTGTCTCTACATACAGAATCTACAGAGTCTTTAAGAAAAAGACACAGTCTTATGCAGCTTCCAGAAAAAAACACCTATTTTTTAAACTCTGGATATGCATGCAGACTTGTTTAAGCAGACATATGAACTTGGAAAGTTTCCGAAAGCCAGCTCCACAGACTGACAGCTAAGTTTTTCCAAGCAAGTAATGTCATTTTCTATGCTGCAAGAAGCTCACAGAACATTTCAGAGACTGAATAGCTGGAACTGAACATGCTTCATTTAGCTCTACACCTCTACTGACTGACAAAGCACAAAAGCCATTAAAATAAAGTGCAGAAACACAACTGTGCAAAGAAAGGGAAAAACTTGTGTATCCTGTTATTTCTTGGTCTTTGCCACCAGCTCAGATTGATTTAACTTTGCCATCTACTGTATGGGGGGGAAGGGGAGGTGAAAGGAACAAAACAAGTGGCATCTAAAAAATTGAGAAGCTAAAGATAAAAAATTGAATGTGAAGATAAGAATGTGCCTATAAAATGAGCTTTCACTGCTGGGCGGGAAAGCAGACAGTGATTGAACTCACACCCTCAAACTACTGTGCTTCACTGCCAGCTTGCATCTTAGCTCCAATGCAAATAACCAATTTTCTTCTTCAGGTCCTGAAGGAGAGCAGGCACTCAGAGAACAGGGCAGCACTTTTAGCACTTTTATAAAACAAGCTGAAAGAAAAGCTATTCTTCTCCTAAAGCTGCTCTGTTCCAGAATATACAACTCCATAAGGCAAAAAAACTCCTCTTCCAGACTTCTTTCTTTAGCAGTTTTAGAGGGAGAAGACAAGAAGACCTACATCACACTGGAGATGTGATTCCTGAATACTGCTTCAGACTCACTACCTCCAACCTAGGCTGGACTGTTCACCCAGTAATACAGATTTAAGGAAAAAGAGAAATGCTTATTCATGCACCAAGCCAAGTCCTGAGATGCATTTGGCAAGCCACCTGGATCAAACAATTTATACCATGCACATTGACACACAAGATAACAGACCACGAGACATCTCTACCTAAAAAAATCCCAACTCCATAAGTAGTCAACTAGTTTCAACATAAAAAAATTAAGAACCAGGAATTCAGCTCCTATCCCTTGTCCCTTCTCAGATTCCAGAAAAATAACACAGCCTGACAAACAGGCTGTGAAACAACAGACCACCACTTGCCTGTAAAAGGACTACAAGCCAAAAAAAGTTCTGTTCTTGCTGCATGGAGCTATTATCAACTTGTGTTAGCTATCACAAATGAATTAACCAGAGCCGCACTGGCCAGCACAGAATTCCCCTTGGCAGGAGTGAAACAAGGTGATCAGCACTCAGACAGTAAAGGCACGAGGCAGTTCCCCACATGTGGCCTTTTCTTCTACTGATCTCACTCCTTCATTATTAAAAGGGAGACACTGTCAAAGCACAGCAGGTCAGCCATTTTTTTCCCCATTTCGAGTAAGACTGGACAATACAAAACTGTTTATTCTAAATGTATCTTATTAAAGGTTACCAAGGTCACTGCTAACTAACAGCAATGAAAAAAACATTTACAAAATACAAAATGAACTCTCCTAGTCTAAGAGCAAGAAGATTCTTGCTTGCTCTTGCTAGCTGCAGTTCCTGTGAACTGCAGCTAAACTCCTTCTGGTAACATATGAATGTTCTTATCACATAGCAGAGAAATGTAAATATACCAATATTCCCTTAGACACCAGTCTGCATTCAGTCTGTATAAGGAACAATTTCTTAATCCCTCCTGAAGTCTTGAGCTACTGTTGACTTTAGCCACTATCCTTCTGCACCCAGTGCCAAGACTTATTTTGCATATGCTCAATTAATACACCCGAGTGCAACGAGACAATCTAATTTAAAGACAAGCAACACAGAAACAAAAATCAGAAATTGTTAGGTTAATTCTTTTTAGGAAAACAATACTTTCAGTTATTGAAAGAAAAGCTTTCATTTCCTTTCATAACACTGACCACAAAGTCTGGATTTTCATTGCACAGAGGGGAATACAGAGAATCTCCCCACCTACATTCCTGCTGGGTGGAACATAATCTTGTTGGGCTATCAGAAACATTGTTATTTCTTATGATACAGTCCTGCAGAAATCAGAATGGTCAGTAACCATGAAAACAACATTATACAAGCCAAACTTTCATATTTGTAGTTATTTATAGGTAGCTTGTTCGGTGTCTGTTTAAAACTAAGTATCTCCCCATCAGTTACTGTTAACTTTGTTACAAAGACTTTACAAGCCTGTTTGCCTGTAAAAAAACAGATTATTTCCTCAGGCACCTTACCAGAGCCAGGAGGCTCACTGTGTGGCTTTTTTTTATCCCCACTTCAGCCACACGCAAAGCTTAAAAAACAGCTTTATTTTACATCCATCTCCAACCAGGTGCACGGATCGCTCCCAGCGACAGAGAGGAGTGAGGCTCCACGCCGGCGCAACCTGGAAAGCAGCACAGCACCAGATTTCCGTGATGTCCTTGGGCAAGGCGCATTCCCTACGGAACGGAACGGCGGATTCCACCCTTTTCCCTGAGCACTCTTGGGCGGCACTGCCGGCTCAGCCCGCGCACCTGCCCGGGTGCGCTGAGGCGCCAGCCCCGCTGCCGGCCCGGCGCTGCCGAGCGCAGGGCTCCCCGCGGGCAGGAGGTGGGACCCGGCCGGCCCCGCTCTCACCCCGGCGGGACGCGCCGCGGCGGCCAAGGGCACGGGAAGGCCGCAGCCCCGGGCGCCTCCTGCCCGGGGGCAGCCCAGCTGCCCCGAGGCCGCCATCGCCCGCCGGACCCCGCACACGTCCCCCCGACGGGGAATGCGCCCCGGGCGAGCGACCCCTGGGCCGAGGCACCACACTAGGCACGGGCGTCCCCCCCACAGCAGCACCGCCACCGCCATCACCCGCATCCCTTCCCGCACCGCTCCCCAGCACCGCAACGGACGAACTCCCACTGCCGAGGCACTGCCACAGCCGGGGGTACTACCACAGCCGGGGGCACGGCCACTGCCGGGTGCTCCGCTGCCCCCACTCTGCCGCCGGCCCGGCCCGTTCCCTCCGCCGCCGCGGCTACTTCCCATACCCCGGCACGGCACGGCACAGCCCAGCGGCCACCGCCTCGCCTCGCCTCGCCTCGCCTCGCCTCGCCTCGCCTCGCCTCGCCTCGCCTC
>NW_024582063.1:861751-988904 GCF_017639235.1 Corvus kubaryi | reverse complement strand
CCCCGCGCCTCCGCCAATGGCCGGCGGGCTCGGGCGGGGCTCCGCCCACTGCGGGGCGGGCCCGTCGCGGCGCGCGCGGCGGCTGCAGGGGGACGTGAGGCCCGTGAGGTCCGTGCGGCGGCGGGCGGGGGGGGCGCGGGGCGAGGCGTGAGGAGCGTGTGCTGCGAGCGTGGGCGGCGGCCTCCGCCGTCTGTCGGCGCTGGGCTGGCTCGCCCCCCGGGCTGGGCTTCTGCAGCGAACGGGCACCGACCCGGTCGTGGTGTCAGCCAGAGGTGGCGGCGTCTCGCCGCGGTCCCGGCTGGCGGGGTGGGGGAGGGTGGTCCCGCGGTGGGAAAGGACGGCGTGGGCAGCGCTCGCACCCCGCGCCTGAGGTGGGCTCGGGGAGGCCGGGCTGTCGCTGCCCAGGGAGTTCCACAGTCCCTATTAATATGCATGCGGAGATGGGCAGGAGCCCCGCGCCCGACGGGCTCCAGGGAAATGCCAGGTGAAGGGACCAACTCCCAATTCAAGTCGCTCCGTGTCCGGGAAACCTTTGTTTGTGGCTGCCTCTGTGTTTTTTCAAAGCATCGTCACAAAACGGCTCACGTAGGCATTGGGAATTATTCATGTTGTTGGGAAATGCTCGTATACACGTTGGAAACAGATCGAGTGCGTTGTTCCCTTCAGGTCGATCCCAGGGATGTGGCGTCTCACAGAGGCTGCAAGGGGCTCACAGCAACTGCCAGCTCTGTGCTTGTCTGGATGCTCTGGAAAGCGCCCGCTTCTGTCAGCAACTTTCCCGTCTGAAAAATAACAATATAGTCTTTATGGTGCATTTGCCACATGGCTGCATCAGTGCAGGAGTACATTTGGATGAGGTTTGGAGATTGAATCATCCATTCCTTCCTAAACCAAACAGGATTCATAATTCTTCTCTAGTTGTAGCATAACTTGGCAGGAGTGACCAACAAACAGCCCCGAGCTTTAATTTCACCATTGTCAATTGCTTGCTTTAGCCAACCTTTTCAGCTAACTAGTAACTTGAATTGAGCACTTAAATCCACACCAAAAAGGACCTCTATCTAAGTCAGTAGGAGCTGTGGATGCTGTAGATTTGTGAGGAAGGAAAATGGAGAAATGGTCTGCTGTAAGTGTCCAGAGGGGTTTAACTCTACAAAACCCGTGAATATTACTGCCAACCTGCTAGTGCCAAAGTTGCCCTCCTCCATGGAGGGAGACAATTATTATCTCCAGCTGCTCAGATGAAAGATTGTTTGGCTGGTATTTATGATCAGACAAAATTTTGTTCAAGTATTACACATATTCCTTCATGTTTTTAAAAAAAAAACCAAAAATATTTGCATCTCACCCAAGCCCCTCTCAGCTTCCCAGGTAGGCCATGAGGAGGTCTCTGCAAGGCACTGAACAGACAGCTACAAATGAATTTAGCAAAACTCATCACCCAAACATTATCGAATTAGAAGCCAGCCCCAGTCAGGACTGGAGAGGCTGTATTTGAATTTGAAAGGTGAAAAAAGAAAGAGTTCCCTGGAGAAGGCACATTATTGAATTAAATGCTCAACACACGGGCTGTGTGCAGGCACAATATATCTGAAATGAAAAGGGCAAGCACGACACTTTGATGTTGGATAAGGGGATGGAGACTCAAAGTGTAGATGAAGCAAAAACATGACTGCAATAAGATACCAGCCTTGAAAAGTTTTGTCAAAAAAATGCCTAGTTTTCTTAATTTCAATACTCACACCTGTGGAAATTCACACAAATTAATTGTTCTATTTGTGGTTAATTTCATACTACTTTTAATAAAGGAAAGATCATATATGCCCTCATCTACAAAGAGATAAGTTTCAGGTGTCTTTCCTAATGACATTTTTATCTATTCCTGTACTGAATTTGGATGTCAGTGCTCAGTTTCTGTGTAACGTCACTTTGCTTGCATCAGCTCAGCTTTAATTGTGAAACGTGTCTTACTCACTGTGCTGAGCACGGAGAACTGGAGGGTTGCTGCATGAGCAGGATGTCATAGTTGGAGATGGAGGCAGAACAAGCGCAGGATGAAGCTCTCCCCATCTCTCAAAGACAGGCCTGGCTGGTTCCCTTTATTCACACGTGGTAAACCATTGGGTATTTCTGCCACTGCTGTTCAATTTGCATCACACCTCCTCTTGCTAGGCTTTCTGCAGCCTTGAAAGACCCATTGAACTTGAGCTCTGGGCTAGCTCTTTCTGTACTTAGAGAGAAGTGCCTATATTCCCACCCAGTCTGGAGTGCAAAGAGGTAGGATCGAAAGCTGGACTGAAGCTGCTGGGAAAAATAGTGTATGTCCCTCTTTATTACTTTTTAGTTCTTAGGGGGAATAGGGACAGGACACCCAGGATTCAATCCAGAATCCAGAGGCTAATTTTTGTGGGAATGGTTGCCTACTTTGTCCCCAGTCCTGAATAAAAAGTTGAACATGATGTACGTGAAGCACTGGGAGAGCTGTTCCATTGCAGATCTCCCTGTAAACTGAAGAAAAATGGTAATAGAGAAAAAATTATGTCAGTATTTAGGATTGCTTTAGTGCTACCAATTATGAGATTTACAGCCTTCAGTCCTGAAAAAAAGAAGGAGCAGAGTGTTGTACTTGAAAAATAGACCAGGGAGTCATCCTTTTCTTCAGGACAGGTGTTGGTGGTTTAGGTAACAGCCTCATTGTTGGCTGTTCCTGTGGGCTTTGGGGCATTCCAATTCAGGTTCCCTCTCTGCTTGTGAAGACTTAGAGCACCCCACCCTCACACTGGGACTCTAATCATTATGCATGCTCTTGCCTTCTCTCTCCAGCCTTGCTCATATTCTTACTGTTTAATGGGAAAGTTCAGCAAGAGGAAATGAGCATGGAGCACTCCTCCAGTCCCATCCAAATCCCAGACAAATATGCAGTCTGGCCTTGTGCAAACTCTGCCTTGTTCAGAGGCAGGAGATGTGGACAGGAATCCTGTGGGGATGAGCCCAGGCTGCCCCATTCTGGTTTTGTGCCCTCCACCAAAGCAGTGTAGGTGAAAGTGACGCCTGCTTCATCCAGGCACTGAATCTGTGCAGGGTTTGTGTGGGAACTGATCTGCTAAATGTGCTATTGCAAACATAAAGCCCTTCCAAGCAGGGTAGAGGGAAGAAATCTCGTCCCTATAGAGAAGCCCTTTTTACAAGGGCCTGTAGGGACAAGACAAGGGGAAACGGATTCAGACTAAAAGAGAGCAGGTTTAGGATAGATATTAAGAAGAAATTCTTTACTGTGAGGGTGCTGAGGCACTGGCACAGGCTGCCCAGAGAAGCTGGGGCTGCCCCATCCCTGGAAGTGTTCAAGGCTGGGTTGGATGGAGCTCCGAGCAACCTGATCTAGTGGGAGGTGTGTCCCTGCCCATGGCAGGGGGTTGGAACTAGATGAACTATAAGGTCCCTTCCAACCCAAACTGTTCTATGATTCTATGAAACTTCTTTGTAAATACCTAAACATTGACATCCATCGGTGCTTTATTGCCTCCAGTGTGATGTGACAGCAGAATGAGGTTGTTGCAGATGAATAAGTTTTGCATCAGTGTCTAAATCTCATGTAATTTTTGTGTCATATACCTGCACTCTTTTGGAGGTATGTGCACTACAGAGCTGAATTTTCAGAGCAAGCCAAAGCAGTCCTGTGAAAAAGCAAGTTCCTAGACTTCGAGGAGTCTCTTGATTAGCTATCAGAACAAGAAGTGAACATTAAGAATAAATCAGCTAAAACACATTTTTGGCAATACAGGTGTCATTTACTTCTTACAGCTTGTTCGGTAGTGTTCTATTCAGTCAAATTTGAACATAGTCGCTGCCTTATCTAGAAACATTTCTGTGAGTGTTTCTAGCAAGAAACTTACAACTATGAGGAATATACAAATCAGTCCTTTAGTAAATTATAATAAAAGCATGATCAATTTGATTATAGTAATATTATTATAAAGCTATAAATACTACTATTATCTATCCTCATATATAAATATAGTGAAAATTATAATAAATTTAAATTATAACTAATAGTTACAAGTTAACTAGTGTGGGAGTCACACTCCTCCAGAGGCTTCTCCCTACTAATGTTAAAATGGTTTGTTCAAGATTATTGAATTCTCAAAATATCCTAATTTTTCAGGTCTGTGGGAAGGCTTGATGTAGCAGCTGGAAGTCCTGCCTCCACAGCAGATGCTTTAGTTGTGCCATCCTATCCTCACCTCATGCTGCTTGTTGATATTTAGGTAATGTAGGGCTTAATGGTGCAATTTCATGGGGTGCATATGATGCCTTTTAAAACCAAGAAAAGGCATCACATAAACAGCTCTGCTGCTGGCCTGGGGTAGCAGCAGCAAGAAGGGCACCGGGAAGGGCGAGGCCAAGGCTCTCTGGCTTTGACTTCCAGCAGGGTCCCTTGTCAGCCTTTGGCTGGGATTGCCTTCCTCCTCCTGTTCACTGTTAGTTCTGAGAGGAGTCTGTTTGCTCACCAGCGATCAGCTCACCATTTATTGGATGCAGGGAACACCCAAATAAACCTCTGCCAGTGCTGATGCTGACTGAAGCACTTGGTGAAAGCTGACTTCCTCAAAGCCTTGTACAAAGTGGGACACGTTCCCAGAGAGGAACACGGAGAGGAATGAGCCAGAAGGGCTAAACTTCTACAAACAGGAAAACAGAACCAGAGCCTGGAAGGATCTTTGGGCCCTGCAGTAAGAAGGGCTCCATTGCAACAGAAAATTAGTAGGCAGACTATTGACCTGCAGAAAAAAAGTTAATGGAGCCTCAATTAAGCAGTGATTGGTCATGTAATTAGGTTGACATGTATCCAGGCTGTCCAGAGAACACTCAGAAATTCTCTTGCATAGGACAGGCCCAAGCTGTTTCTCCAACCACAGTATGTATGGTTGAACTCGATGAACTTGGAGGTCTTTTCCAACCTTAATGATTCTAGGAATCTCTAATATACATGACCATCCTTCTCTCATGTTCATACAGCTAACCACAAAGCAAAAGCTGCTCTGGAATTGTTTCCCTCAGTCCTTCTCCAAGCAACTTCTGAGGCTCGGATGAGCTACCTCTTGGGGGATTTTGCCTTGTGTTCACTCATCTTCTCTAGAGGGTAATTTTTTCAGGGCAGATGGAATGTCTTCTCTGACTACGTAGATTTATGGCGTTCACATCACATCAACATAATAATATAGGGATGATGAAGTGGAACAACTCAAGTGGAAGTCACTGGACAGGTGGCTTGGCTGTAGTACTTAGCTTGTAGGTATTTCAAAACTTTGGCAGGTGACGCTGTATGTACCATATGTCATTTATATGGCTTTATGGCCAAGAATGAGAGCAAGAACTCTCAGGGAGAAATGGGATCTCTCTGACTCAGTCAGTGGTAGATGCACATCCAATATCATCATAGGATCCAAATGATGAGCTATTTTTGTTAGGCTTAGTACTGCTCTGTTTTCTGAACTGTGTATTTTCATCCCAAAGCATTCTGGCATTCATTGCACTTGTCCTTCCTTTTTCTTTCTCCACTCACTGCAAGGGGACAGAGACAAGATGCCATTTCAGTTAGCACTTTATTTTTAAGATGATTTAGTGCTGTCAGAAGGAGGTGGTGTGGCAGTTCTCAAGATGAATGTTTTCTGTCCAAGAGGAAGATACAGTGCAGGGAGCAGGATAGATGTTTCCTAGAATCACAGAATATGCTGAGTTGGAAGGGACCCATAAGGATCATTGAGTCCAACTTCTGGGCTTCTGCACAGCAGCAACCCCAAGAGTCACACCATGTGCCTGAGAGCATTGAGAAACACCTCTTGGATTCTGTCAGGCTTGATGCTGTGACCACTGCCCTGGGGAGCCTGTTCCAGTCCCCAACAACCCTCTGGCTGAAGAACTTTTTCCTAGTATCTAATCTAAACCCCCCCCTAGCATGACTTTATGCCATTCCCTCAGATCATGTCACTGGTCACCACAGAGAAATTTCATGATTCCCATGCCCCTATTTTCCTTCTGGAGTTTTCAGTGAGCAGCCTTGCTCTGCACAACTGGAGAGGGCAGGGAATGCCAGTGGGACTGCTGGAGGCTCCCAAGACCCCTGGCTGGGAGGAGGTGAGCAGAGGTGGCTGTCAGGTTCTGTGGAGGAGAGGGGACGGCTCAAGGGCTGTCTTGTCCCCTGACTGAAAAAAAGGGAGGGTGGAGAAGACACAAAAACCTCCCCTTTGCCCCCTACGTTTCTCCTTGCCTCTCTGTGCCCCTGCTCACACCTCCCTCCTTTCCATATCACCCAGAAAGGGGCTGCTTTGGGGAAGGAAGGATGAAGGGTGTCAGACCACTGAGGTGATTTATTATCTCCATGGGTCCACAGGGAAGAGCCTGAGAGGCCCTTTTGGTAGCATTTGTAGCAAAGCTTAGGACCCAATCATTTCTTGTCTCCTGCTATTACCTATCCCAAACAGGCTGCAGTGGCTCTGGACAGGGTTTTTGTGGTTCATACTGTACGTCTCCAGGGCATTGACTGTGTACAAGACTGAACTCTTAACAGGAGGTGGGTGCAGGCCCAACAATGCCAGAGTTATCTCTCAAAGGTAACAATTCTACTTTTCAGGCATTTTAAACAGTATGCTCCTGGATTTCTCTTCTCTGGGATGTGAGGCAGATCACAGCCTCATTGTCATTCACTGGGGTTTGCTCCTCTCCTCCACCCTCACACACATGCTCAGCATGCTGGATAACATGATTTTCTCTCCAACCAGGGAAGAAGAAGGGTTGCAATTGTGTTCTCACAACTGGAAATTTGCATATAGGTACATGGATTCTTTTTCTCACTTTAGGTGATGAAATAAAACAAAACTAGGTGCTACTGTCAGGGTGAGGTGGTGACAAGCCACAACAAGCCTAAGCCACATCATGTTCCTCAGTGACAGGAGACTGCCAGAAAGGGCTGTGCCATGAAAACACCATAAAAACACCACCACGCCAGGCATGGCTGTGCCTCGTGACACCCACCTCTGCTCCAAACTTCACCACGTGGGTGCCAAGTGGGTACTGGGTGCTTTGGGAATTGGAGACGTGCCCGTGGGGGTGGAGTATGTTAAGAGAAGGACAGTGCCAGGTGAAGAGGCTGCAGATACAAGCACTAAATGGAAGAAAAGGATACCAGTCCTTGTCTTTGGGTAGTGTGTGGGACAGTGCAGGGCAAGGACAGGCACTGTTGCCCCTGCCACCTTAGCAATTGATATAGTAAAACATTCACAATATTATACTTGCCAGTTCAAACTGTGTTGCACAACAGTGCTTTTTATGAGTGTTGAGCAAAGCCATTTTGAACGAGATGAAGAATACAGCAGCCTGACTAGCAGCTGTGTACCTCAAGAATATGACATTTCTGTTTTTCTGTTGGACTCAGTTAAACATTACCCAGTCTGTAATTCTTCTTTGTCTGGGCTAGACAGATCAGTTGTTTCTGCTCATTGTAAATTGCATTGGCTTGCATAGTTTGGTGTTTTGCTCTCTCGCCTTGGCACCTGATTGTTTACATGTACCTCAATCGATCCTGCATGGACAAGTGGAAAGGCTCAGTTCTTTGTAGCTTCCAGCCAGGATTCACGTTACAGATGTTAACTGGCAAAGCAATTCACCCCCTGGACAAACATGGCAAATTAATTTTGAAGCTAGGCAAACAGAAACAAGTCCTTTGCCTGCATTTAGCTGCTCTGAAAAGCCTTTTGCCAAGGACAGAAGGGTTATCTGAACAGTTTGGGCAGAGTTGTTCTAAGCAGGAAGGCGGGCTGGAGCCAGAGAACATGAGGGAAACAGGGTTATTTCTGAACACTTTACTGGAACTAAGAATTAACACTAGTCATCATAGTTCTGCTGGTTAATGGCAAAGTGTGCTGCCAAACTCAGCCATTGCCCCAGCTTTTGGCAGGGCATCGCCACGTCTCACAGAGCTGGAGAGCAGTGAGCCACCTTGCCCTAGCCTGGCATCATCCCCAAGACACCGTGTTTTCTTTCACTGCCCTGAAACCCAGTACTTGTTCTGGCTTCCTGGCCTCCTGCCTTGCTACTCCAAAACACAGCAAGGTGTGGAACGGAGACATGGAAAGCTGCAGGGTGTTTCTGAGTGCCTGTGTGGCAAATGGACAAACTCATAACCTCCATCCACTTGCCAGACAATGATTCACAGATAGTCATGACAATTTACTTCTAGCAGTCAGTCTGCAGGGATGTTGTGGCTTCAAAAACCAAAAGCCAAAACCAGCACAGGAAAGCAGGATTGTTGCTACCTTTGGATGCTGACTGACCCTTTTCCTGCTTTGTTGTGGCTATCAATCCAATTCCAGAGACCATTTGAGCAGGACTGCATAATCTAACCTCTGCTATCTACATCTGTGTCTGCATTCCTGGACAGAGAGACCCAGTGGTGGCAGAACATCCTGACTGACACGTACCAGAGTGCAACTAAGAGGGAGACACCAGCAATTAACGAGCCTCTGGAAGGAGTGACTGATTGAGAGACGCTCCAGACATCCAGGTTAAGCCCTTCATTTGACCCTGAGCAAATTATTCAACTCCTATCTGTAAAATAGGGCTAATGGCACTCTTCTGCTCTGTCGTGCTCCTGATGCCTGAAGAAGTGCTTGGAAAGCCTCAGTGGAAGCACAGCAGAGTAATTTCAGTGTGCTCTGTGCTAGTGTGCAGGGAAAATTTTGGGGTTTGCCTTCAGGCCCAGCAGTGCTAAGAACCAGCACTGCAGGTTCACTTTCCCATCAACTCTTAGACACTTCTGAGATTGCTAGCCTGGAGGAGCCCAAGGTGTGAGCACAGAGATGATCCTTTCCTTCAGCAGTCCCACCAGGTACAGTATCTAAGGATGCAGCCCAGACAGTGACTACACCCTGCACCATCCACTCCATGCACTGTAGCAACTGTGGCTTCAGTTCAGCTGGTGGTCTGCTTTCCCAGCATTGGAAATGGGGTTCCTTTCCTGAAATACAGGTGTTCTCACTGTTGTGCTCTGCAGCAGCCCTCCTACTTCATGGCAGTGCTACCTACCACGGTTAGCAGAGAAGGTGCCTTAACCCTTTACATGCTAAATGCCCTCATTTCCCCATCCTGCTTAAGTCCTCATTTGGTGCATTTGCCATTTCATTCTTGCTTGCCCACCCAAATCACACAGGGACAGAAATTAGGACAATTCTTTTCCACATTAAAGAAGAAAGTTAAACAGTTTTCATGCCTTTTGAAACTTCAACAGAACACTCGGGAAGAGTATTAGCACAATAGCTGGGGAACAAAAATAGCTCAAATCTGAACTTCCCAGAATGAGACAAAGGCTGTATTTGGTAGGGGCTTAAAGAGAGGGCATGTCTTTTCTGGCTTGATAAAGGGATGACATTCCTGTTCAGAACACTTCTGTTAATGCTACTGGCATTTTATTGCTACTAACTATCTGTTGGTACACAGGATAGGTAGCTTTTAAAATAATCCTGAATACCTACCTTCAGCTCCAGGGATCTTGCTTGTCTTACACCAGTTTTCAAGGAAGGCTCACATTCTTTCATACACAGATGCAGCTCCGTGAAGTCAGGGAAAATTTTAAATGCTTGTATTAAGCTTTGTAGAGATTGAAGATGGTATGGCATAAGTTAAAAAGGCTGGATCAGTTTTCCACACTTTCACTTAATACATTTTTCCTGGTCTGCTTAAATGCAAGTTAGCTGGTGAGTTACTCATATTTTATACCAGGGTGAGCAAGGTCTCCTTCAAGTCATAGAAACCAGTGATCCAGGAGAAAATAGGCCTAATGCTTTTCCTACTCCACCCCCTTCTGCAAGGCAAGTTCAGCAGTGCCAGGCTTCCTGGCATTTATTTCTGCACAGATCTAATCCCGAGTTGGCCTTGGGAGCTGTCACTTACATCAGGCTGCATTTGATAGGGCTCAAACAGTTCCCAGTTTTGGAAAACTTCCATTCCAACTACTTGGCCCTGTACCTGTCTCTGGTTTCTGTATCAAGGAGTTTAGCTAGTTCCACTTCAGTGTCTCTGTTTATTTATATCTTTTTAATACTGAGTCACAAATAGTGCTGAGCACTGACACCTCCCAAACTGTGCTCTTGGGCACCTGTCAAATGTGTTGCACAAAGAAGACAACAGTTCATATTTACTTAACTCCTTCAGTGCTCAGGGCAAACATCTTGCATTTAGAGTGGCAAAAGATGGGTAATAGCAAACCTGCAGCAAAGGAATATGTAGAAAAGAAATAATAGTAACATGTGTGATGGTGTTTGATGCCCTGATCTAACTCTCTGTGGATAGATCTTCCTTATGTATCCAAGCTTAAACCCAGCATGGTCATGTGGCTTTCCAGTACCCGAGGGAAGCCCAAAAGAAAGAGGGAGAGGTACTTTGTACGAGGGCATGTAGTGATAGGACAAGGGGGAATAGCTCCAGACTGAAAGAGGATAAGTTTAGATTCAGTATTAGGAAGAAATTCTTTACTGTGAGGGTGGTGAGGCACTGGCACAGGTTGCCCAGAGAAGTTGTGGATGCCTATCCCTGGAAGTACCCAAGGCCAGGCTGGATAAAGCAACTTGGTCTAGTAGAAGGTGTCCCTACCCATAGGAGGGGGTTGGAACTAGATGATTTTAATGTCCCTTCCCACCCAAACCATTCTGATTCTATGATTTGCTCTCTTGTTTTGTTTCCCACTTGTAGAATGGGAAAAGCTCACATCACTTTATCTGACTGAGGGCAGGGGGAGAAAGGATAAATTCAGTGAGGAATGCAAGGTGTGTTAGAGGGCATACAAATAGTGTGGCGGGACAGCTTCTGGCAAAGATACCACATCTCTCCAGGCTGCTTTCTTATAAAACAACTGAGTTCAAGAAAATTAGATATCCCCTGGTCCTCCTGAGGATACAGAGAATCATAGAATAGTTTGGGTTGGAGGGGACCTTAAAAACCATCTAGTTCCAGGCAGGGACACCTTCCATTAGACCATGTTGCTCAAAGCCCTGTCCAACATTATCTAGCTTGTCCCTAGATTTCCCAGTGCCAAGAGCTGGAATGACAGCTGTGTACTCTTTTTTCCCCCCAGATTAGCAAGACCTACTGGGATAGGAGACTGGAAGTGAGAAGAAGAATGACAAATCAGTAAGTGTAATTATTCCTTTTCTTCTTGAAGATGCTCAGAAGAAATCTTTATGTAATAAATTGAATTTAGCAATGCCTGGAGGAGCCCCTGACTTATGCTTGGGGCTTTGAGGAGTCAAACTAGGACTGGATACTTTATTAAAAAAAAAGGGGGGGGGGGGGGGGGGAACCCAAACAAAATGGAGTGTGCAATGTCACAGCAGCACCTCACCCAGGGCTGCAGTGCTGAACATGGCACCACACTGAAAACAGCTGGTTTTAAATGAATTCTGGTACAGTGTGAGCTTGTTCTCACTGAAAGTCTCTCCCATGCTGGGCCAAAACTGCAGCTGTACTGGGGTGTGGGGTGCCTGCCTGGTTTTTTTCCTGCCACGAAAGAGACTCCAGGGCCTTCAGCCTCTCTGAAAAACAAAGGGTACAGAGCAGAGTACTTCAAAATGGCTGGTACTTCTCCACACAGACCTACTGCCCTCCCGTGGCTGCCAAGGAGCATTTCTAATGCAGAAACGGAGATCAGGGACTGAGGGAAGCAATTAAAAAACCCCAAACACCTATATATTCAATTTAAACCAAAACCCAGTTTGAGTTACAAGGCAGAGGAAAGCAAACACAGTGGGATTAACTGAAGTACCTATGAAGGCAAGAACAAAGAGCCTGAAGTCAGGTTTTATGAAAGAGACCATGGGTATCAAATGAAATCTGTGTGCTTCTGCAAGAACTATCCTGTTTCTGGTTTTTTCATTATGACTGTGCTACTTCTTGTGCATCCTCGCAGGGCAGAGCTCATCTCCAGTCTTTGACACACAGCAGACATTTAGACAAAACAACTCCAGACCTCCCACCAAAAGTTTCACTGGGGGGCTGCATTAGGCAGGCTCACCACTACATTTTTGTTCATGGACTTAGCTTCAATCTTAGATCTTAAAGACTGATGTATGCCCTAGCTACATTTGAGACCAGATGCAATGAAACACTCATTTCAGACTGGAGAGGAGGGATGAGTGTGACTGGGATCACACAGGAAAATGCCAACACACGGCACCTCCTATAGGACTTCAGATGTTGGGTGACACCAGCATCAAGAAAGGTGTCACCCCAGTGTACCTGGCAGCTGTGCTGTTTCAGGGATGCACATCAGTGGGACAGGAGGATTTCTTCAGAGCATGCAGCAAGTGGATACCGGTGAATGAACACATTAGGCAGACAAATGCTTTGCTCACTCAAGATGCCAGCTCACTGAGTCAGTATCTCACGTAGTAACCAATTATGAGTAGAGTAAATCCTGCCCTCTCCATTTCACATCTTAGGCCACGCTGCACAACGTCAGCATCACGAACAAAACTCCACTTTATGCACAGGTGAAAATGTCCAAAGAGATGAGAAATCGGTCCATGTAATTTTAAAATTTGCGTGTCTGGGTGTATATACACACACAAACATAAATATATATTTGTAGTAAATACATATGAACTTTTACACAATTGTAACCATTCCAGTATATCCATGAGATACTCCTATCACTCACCAGGCCAATACATTCTGTTGCACTGCCAGAATCTCTTGCTCAGTTACCTTTTAAATTACAACTCTTGTGAGTTCTGCAGAACTGCTCAGTGGAAGGCCAGTCTTTGGCAAGCTTGTTTTCTGCTGTGAAGGTTTCCCTCCCAGTTTCCTTCAAGTACCAACTCTGCTTTCATAGAAATAGCTTCTAACAATATGCTACAGCCCTGATAAGCCAAGCAGGATTTTTCTTTCAGTATATACAAATAATTCACATCCTCTCTACACCATGCAATGCAAAAAGTAAAATCGTGTTTGCCAGTGATTCTAGTCCCATTTGGCCCCATAACTGTTTTAGTTAAAAAGAACAAACGCAAACAAGCAAACAGAAAAAGCAACTCTCACATAAACCATAAAAATCAGCAAACAAAGCTCTACTGATTTACATTTCCAAAGGAAATATCTTTTAGTAATAGTTAACTCTGTCTGCAGCTGTTAAGTTCAAACATGGCAAATGTGAGAAATTAAGATGGAAAACAAACAAAGAGCAAGAATTACACTTGTTCAGACTGAGACACACACAGACACACACACACACACCTCATAAAAACCCTTACGCACTTTTTAAAAATTAGTCTGAATCACCTGTGTGATGTCCTTATTAAATATCAAAGCAAATGAGCTTGAACAGGTCTATTGGAAAAAGCACTACATTAAAAATGTGAAATGTGTAATTCCAAGCCTTAGCTAAAAAGTATTTCCAGCAATTAAATTCTATGTCTCTCAAGGACATTGCATTATTCACAAAATCTCACATAATGTTACATTTACTGACGTTGATCAGCTGTCAGAGAAAACTGAGCTTGTTTGAGGAACAGACACAAGTAAAAAGAAAAGAAAAAAAAATCACAGAACTTTGGCTACTATTGAAAAACTGACTCGAAAGAGTAGAAATAAAATTATTTTCAAAGGTGGACAAAACATAAAGGTTCAGTGTTTCCTATATATATTTTTACTGACATCAAGCACTGTGATTTTCTTAATGAACTCACTTGAGGGTGTATAGCTATTCCTAGAAGTAATGCAACAACAGATTAAAGTTTGCACCCCAATATTTTGATACAAACTATGACTGGATATTTCCAAAAGAGTTCCTTTAACACTAAATAGCTATTTTGAGATTTGTAATTAAAAAAATAATTTTTAAACAGTACAAAAACCTAGGTAAACCAAGTCTCAATCAGTGTAAGAGAGGACCTCTTAATAAAGGGAAGGTAAATCCTCCTTTGGAGTAGTTACAACAATGCACAGAAATGAGACCAAAAGCACACACAGTAAGTTACAGGTCTGATTTACTGGAGTTCTTCAGTCATTTCTACCTTCAGGATTGTAGTATGGACCCAGAAGAATATTTCCTAAAAAATAAAACGCTGTGAGCAGAGAGCAGTATCTGTTTCCACACGCTGCGGATCCGATGCACTGGAAGGGGCAGCCCTGCCTGCACCAGCTGCTTGCTGCAGTGGTGGATGTGCTGAGAGCCAGGAGCCTGATGTTCCAAACACCCCACCACTGACATCCTGTCTCGATCCCTCATGGCTCACTATGTCTAACTAAGGTCAGAATAAACAGGCCTTTGGGGTAATTTCAACAGATGCTGTGTGCACAGCAGCCAGTGTAGGAGGTTCAGCCTCACTTCTCTAATGCTCACACTGCTCTGTGCATGCTGCCTGCTGTGCTTTTCCAATCACTTGCACCTCGTGTTTGCACAACACTTCAAATGTGTGAAGACTTAGAAATTCTAGAGTATGGTTAAAGTTGACTGCAGTTCCAGGGCTAAAACACCTTACTTAGCTCCTGGAAGATCAGACCCCTCACCTCTCCAGTGTTCCATGCCACATACAGGTTTCTGTGCTCAAAACAGCCATTGTGCACATCAAATAAAATAAAAGTAACACTCTGACATCAGCAAGGAGCCAGACTTTTCACCAAGAGTCCTGTGAAAAATCTCAGTTCAACACGTAACTATTAGATTTTTAGTACACAGCATGTCACGGAATTAGTGTTTTCCTTACAAATATATGGCACTAAGTGTAAAAACTTTATGACCTATTCCAAACATTGTACCATACTTCACAGCAAAGCTTGAAAAAGAATCCTCTAACTCCCACTTCTTCTAAATATACAGCTGGTGGGAGGCCAGGGTGTCCATGAATGGTCGCACAAGGTTGTCTGTTGAGAAGTAGAAGATCAAGCCAAAGGTGATGGAGATGGGAAGAGCAGGCAGTGCTTTCTTAAAAACAGCCAGTAGTAAAAGTGTTAGGCATAAACCCTGTCAGAGAGAAGAGAATAAAAAACACAAGGAGTATTATAATAGTAGGACAACCAGAAATATCTGTCACCAACAAGCCAACATACAGATAATTATCTATATGCACTGTAGCCAGCCTGAGCTACCAGCAGCATTATGTGTATTTGCCCACAGCTTCATCTTCCACACAAGTTGGCCAGGTTTCTCCTCAGCAATCTTGAGCACAGCTCTCTGCTGAGAAAGTGGTATAAACAGCAAATGCAGAGGTACAGCTGACCCTGAGAGGTTAACTGCTTTACAGATTATTTTACTGCTTATTCTGTGCCATTATGAATGAAGCACTGATCCAGCAGACAAAAGCACTTAAATCATACTTATATTCCCAGCTTACAAAGGTCCCTTAGGGTAAAAAAAGAAACAACAAAAAAACCCAACCAAACAAAAAACCAACCAAGCGATATCAAATATCCACTGCTGTTCTTTTGTCTGGATTGCTTACTACAATGGGTGAGTTCTGGTTTTATCTGGGTAGCAGGCCAAGATCTGCTTTATGGAGCATGTGAGGAAGCTGTTGTATATTCTGGGTAGATAGTATGGCTAAGTGCCTTTAGATATTAATTCCTTCTCTCTTCAGAGCCCTTTTTAATTCTTCCATGATGACAAAACTTCAAAGACACTGGGCTCCAAAAATATCCACTAGCTAAAGATCAGCAGACAGGATTTGAAATTTTTTTTTCATCAGTGTTTCTAGACTGCAAATTTGTTTACAATCCACCTGAGCCTGTAGTTCTTTTCTTACTCTCTCAGGGACCACATCTGGCCTACACCTGCTCTTTAAATCTCATCTCCCTTTTAAGATGTGCTTACTGCTGGGAAACTGGAGGGACATTTTTGGGAACCAGAAAGTCACGTAGCAGCAAGATTATGAAACTGCAAAAGGAGACAGAACAAGTTTTAACAGCACCAAAAAAGACACAGAATGGGGCATTTGGCCTCCCAAGATGGATGAGCAAGAACATTTCCCCCAGCAAAGGGACTCTGTGCTGGACTACAGCATATGGAGCTTGGTGATCCTATGGGTTTCTCTGATCTGTGGGGTCAGCAAGCTACACTGAATGCAGCTCATTTCTAGTTTTCATGCTTTTTGGTGCACAGTCTTCACAAGTGAAAGTGTCACTTGCACTGTGTGTGGGATCTAAGTAGGAAAATGGGGGCCAAAGAAGGACACAGTAATTGATTTTCTTTTACCTTCTAAAAATCCTGCTGTTGCCTTTCTGGTTAGTTTCCATGAGGATGTTGAGGTAAACAGCAAGTGCAGAGTAATTATTTTCCACCCAGGTGGAAGCTTGACTGCGTGTTCATTAGACCTGGCAGGACTGACTCCTTTAGCAGTTAAGAGTATGTTAGTCATCTGCTCTTACTGATAATTTCCATGGATTTAAGTCTCCTTCCTTCTCATTTTTTCAAGTTCAAATAGTAGAGTAAGAGAGGTTTTCGCCCTCTTATCTATCAGCTCCCCTCAGCATAACAGAGTTAACCTTTTCAACTACACTTGCTAATCAGTGTGGAGTTCCTAATATTGACTCTTGTGGCTGCAGCAAACACACCAGCAGTTCCCTGGGGCTGCTTCACCCCCACCATCTCCACGCTTGGTTCTGTTCTGATTAGCCTGGATCATTCTGCTGCAGTGGCTGTTTGAAGCCTAGAGACAGAGCACTCCTAAATATCTGGCATGTTACCTGGACTGATTTAGCAGTGCTCAGCTGCTGGTACTGCTGTGCTGAACAGGGTGTGACAGACCTTTTAAAAGCTGCTCACTTACTATGAGAATGGCTACAAAGCAGGCCAGTGTTGTATTCCAGTCTCCACTAGCTGTGGCAGCTGCTTTCCCAACAAGCACACTGTAAAATATGAAGTCTCCAAGGCCCAGTTTCACACCCCCTGGAAAGAAGTGGAGAAAGAAAACAAGTGTTAATTCTGAGCCTCCTGTTTTGCTTCCTCCCAAACAAATTCTTGTCCCTTGGGGAGCAGGTAAAGGTTCCTAGTCCTGGCTACCAGCCTGGACCCACACATTCCCAAGGAGACTGAGACTTCCAGCCCCTCCTCCCACTAATTGTTTTTGTTCTCCCTCATTCTCTGAGGTGCTTCCCTGGGTTGCTTTACAAATAAACCAGCTGAGGAAGCACAGGGACAGAGAGGGACAGGAGTCAAGGGGAAGAAGGAACTGTTTCAATTGTACACGTAGCCAACAGATGTCACTAGAACCACAATCCCAGAACAGATCCTGCAGCAGCAAGAGGTAATACGCAGTCAAGACTCAAGATCTTTGTTGCTCAGTGAGCACAACTCTTCAAATTAACTGTGATTAGACCAAACTAGGTAACAGAGTGTTAACCACAAAGAGTAAAAATGTCAGGCTCTGACTGCACTGCAAACAAGGTATAAAGCTTCCCTTACTTTCCTCCTCCTCGAGCTCCTCTAAAGAAGTGACGGGGCGGGTTGGCACCGGACTCCTCGTCTCTGACATCTGGGACTCTGCATGTGAAGGGCTCCTGAGGTGTTCTCTCCCATCCTCAGCTTGGTTCCACAAATACAGGCCAAGAGTGGATTACAAAAAAAAAAAAGAAACACAAGAGACAGCTACGTTTATAACGTGTTTTAGTGCATGAAATCCACACTCCTGTGAAGCTGCCCTGCAATGGATAAACCCTTTATCTCTTGGAGATGTGACCATCAGGACCAGTTGAAGCAGAGACATTTAGTGGCTTTGAGGAAACACGTTGTGTTATTGCTTGGAACAGTCAGAAGGGTGCAAGTTCCCAGCTTCTCTGGCAGCCACCCAGGAGCTCAATGGCTTTAACAAGTGAGCACGTTCACAGACCTAGCACTGCTCTGCACAGGCCAGAATGACAAGTAAAACCCACTAAAGTTAATGTGCATTCCCACAGTGTTATACCTTTGGGGTGGAGGTGCTCAGGTATTCCCTAACTAGTCATATGATAAAAATGGATGACTAAGAGGACTGCCATTTATGAGAGAAGTCCTGAGTCACACTGACATTGGAGCTGACTGTTCACATGTAGAAAGCAGACACATTTCATTGTTCACAAATGTAACTTTTTTTTCCCCCCTGTTAAAGCACATCTGACAGAGCCTTTGGCAGTACTTTTGCAAGCAGCCAGTCTGTGATACATGCCTCTATCTGACAGTTCCTATTTTTCAGTAGCTCTTACAAACACTTCAGTCCCTGTCAGTCTGACAGGTTGCTGCTGCTGCAGGTGCAAGCAGACTGTGATCTGGGACACACAGAGCTTCCACAGAGTGTTCTGTACCCCTCAGCATGTAGTCTGTGCCTGCTCTGTGCCCTGTTTCACAGCAGGATTGTGTCCCTGCCATTCCTTGGTATGTCAGCTGCTTTATCCTGAAATAAGCAGCATGTTCAGTTATCAAACCTTTGCACACATGTATTGCTTTAACATTCAAAGGTATTGTCATCTCTGAAGTGCAACAGGACTAGATGGGAAGTCCTCCCAAAACCACAAGTAAGATTTTATTCACTGACCTTAAAGCTGCAGTTTAATTTGCATCTCAAGGAGATAAAAGCAAAGGCACCCAAATGACCACAGAACCAGCTACAATGTAAACTTGGATCACAACAGCTGCTGGTGGGTAACTGTCTTAACACAGGACTGTACCCAAGGGTAAAGAGCCATATTGCACTTACAGGGAGGTAAAAGTACACTTGCTCCATGGCACTGGTCTGAATGCAACACACTGAAGTTCACCAGCTCATCACTATCACATTTAGGAGCCAATGTTGTAATTTACCACCCCCAGTGAGGAAAATGATAACCCCCCCCATCCCACTTTCATCTTTGACTTCAGTACACCAAAGGTGTGAGTTGAACATCAACTTCTGTTTGAGTTGTTGTTTCGTTGGGTTTTTTTTAAATAAAAGTGACCTGAATAGTGGAGCTTCCTACACTGTCCGGTCATCTTAGCTGCCAGTCCTAACAGCAGGTTTCTGAACAACACTGAGTTCTGCAAGTAACAACACTGAAAAAAATGCATCCATCAGGATTCAGGGGCTTATGTTTACTTTCAGTCTCAAACATATTCATTATTTCTGTAGGACAGTGCTCTGTATGGAAGAAGGACATGCAAACAAACCTGCATCCCATGTCTGCTGACTTGTTCCTCTTGCTGCTGTGTCTGGCTTTGCCATTCCAACTGTCCACATCATAGCAGCTGGAAGAAAGAAAGTAATTGGCTGCATAAAACATTGGCCACTATAGCTCAGAGGAAATAAGTATTTAGCTGTCCCTAAAAATACAAACCCTTGGCCCTGTAAATGCTTTTAAAACACTCAGTTGGTTTCCCTAGGCACTGAGACAGCAAGGTGGGAGAAAGCCAAGGCAATGCATCCATTCAGTCTTTAAGAAAGTCCCAGAGCACAAGTAGCTAAGAGTCAGTAAAATCTTCTCTGTGGATTAAAGAAAGCAAAATTCCAGAACTAGCGTCCTCATCTCCTTTGTTTTCTTCCTGATTTCTTGCTCTTTTCTTCAAAGAAAACAACTTCCCAGGGAATTATGGTAATTCAAAAGGTAACCAGAGGTTAACTAACACAGCTTACTTGTGTTCTGCTAAAGGTACAGCACACGAGCAAGGGATTACAGGAGTTGTCAGAGTGCAAGTTTTCTGTCTGCCTGTTTTGGTTCCATCCTGTCAAAATATTGCCTATTTCTGTTTTGGTTCCAATAGCAACCGATGTTTAGGGGTTTATTCTTGGGATGGATCCCTAATTTAAAAAGGAATACACGTCATTCTGAAATCAGCAGAAGGGAACTCAAATCAGCTTTTTATTTAAGTGTGCATCAGTCTCCCTGTTTTTATAGAAGCTAAGATAAACAAAATAAGCCAAGGCAAACATAGTGCCTGCTTTTCCACAACGAGCTCAGCCAAGGTGATGTTTTTGCATCTAGAGGGAGCCACAGAACATGGTCTTGCAATGGAGACACTGATGTTCTGCACAACAACTTTTTGTTCGGTATTTATCATTTGCTGAACTGCATTCTCCTTTAGGAAAACTCTTTTTGTTAACTAAAGTATGTGAGAGATTTCATCTAGATTGTCAGTGTGACAGAATCTCCTGTAAAAGGGAGGGCAGCTGAGGTGAACTGAGACTCTGCTTGGAACACATAAAAGCATTTATGTAACATTAAATGCTTGAGGAAAAAAACAGTCAGGGTGTAGGCATCCTCAACTTAGCACCAAACATTTGGGAATAACCCTTCATCTTAAAGGTGATGTAATGAAAAAGTCACTGAGGTCCATGAAGCACTTAAGTCCAGGTCGCATGAGTGTTGAGTCTCCTGTCTGTGGACACCTCTGGATAAAGGCACCAGACACTGTGGTAGTTAAACAGCCCAAGAAAGCCAGGAAAGAGATGACTGATTCTGTTTGGAATGGAGCCCTTTGATAAGCGAGGAGCCAAACAACGAACAAGCAAATAAATTCTAAGCACTGCCATCTGTACAGTACAGAGGGCAAGAGGGGGCTGCAGGAAGCATGGAGCTTCATCACATGTTTAAAGTGTGTAAAGCATACCCATGAGGAATAAATGTATTGAGGGAGCATCACCTAATCACAGAACTTAGCAAACACTGCTGCTCACCTCACACAGGTTTTTGTCTGCAGGAAGAAAGAGGCGTATTCTGCACTATATTCATGAAAGGGTAAATGTGCTTCTGAACATGCAGCTTCACAAGATAAATGTGGGCTCCCTTTGGCTAATTAGAGTTAGCAACATTGTAACTGATACACAAGGCCTTCTATAAATGGTCTGTTCCAGAACATAAAGTGCACCATTCTTAAGGCAAGAAAGAGCTAAGATAGTGCTCTTTGCTTTGACACAGAAATAGTTTAATAATCTGGCTAAAAACATTAACATTGTAATCTTACTCACAGGAATATATTAATGCAGGGAAAATGGGCTCATTTCTCTCCTGTGCAGTTTCTACCAGCATCCTCAGTGGCCCCTTGGGACAGAGAACAGCCATCAGATCTGCAGAAAGAAAAGGACCAATCTCATCTTGAACTGTCATGCGTGTTTTACAGTCTTTATCTTTAAGAAGACATTCTCCCCTCAAATTTACATCTATCCATATAAACCAGATGATTTCCTGAATGGCACTTTCTACCACTTTGCATAACTCTTGCTGTTCTAGTCCCTGAAAGTGCTGTTCACTTAAAATACCATCTCCAAGCCTTAATGTAATAATAAGAGTTTTCACTGTGCTAATCCTATAAAAAGCCCCTTGAGAATACCACATGAGTTCTTTGAAAGCAGACAGCAGCATTTCACTGACATGTTAAATTTAATTAGAAGAGGAGTGGGGGTGCTTTGTTCACATTCCACAATCCATCACTGCATACACTGGCTCTGTGTTTCACAAGAATGAAGGAAGGCCTTTGGTCCAGTACCTCTTTGCCTACCCTCTCTCCTCCATCAGATCTCTTCCCTCTCGTTCTGCAGGTTCTCTTGAAACTTTATAACTCATACCAAAATCCATGATCTCTTGATAACAATAAACAAAACCTGCAAGACTGTCAGGCCTGCTACTGATAAAAATCCAACCACCCCTACCACACAGTTGGGTGAGGTTCAGTCCTTCAGTCCTTCCCTGACTTGGTGATCCACTCTGAAAGACCCAGTAGAAGTACACTACCTACACAATCAAGTTAGCAAGAGACAAGGCAGGGAATCAACTTAATTGCCCATCTGACTCTTTCTAAAGCTCTTAGCACCATTAAGTTGGGTTTGGTTTTTTTTAAGAACATACAAAGTCCTGAGATTGCCTCCGAGTAACCTCTCCAGGAGCCACACCTTGAGAGTCACAACCCAGACTTACCATAGATGGAGATTGCACCTAGAATCACCCATGCTGACCACTCAGGTAGATATTTAATGAACACCAATGCCATTAGAGCACTGATCATAATCAGATAAGCTTGCTGGAGCTGCAAGGGACCTTTCCAGTGGATGCAAATCATTCCAACAGCTCCAAAATTCCAGATGACTATGAACAGAGTGGGGTAATCCATGGCCACGTTGTACGTCTTCAATACTTCACTGGAATACAACAAGAAAATTTAGCTATAAAAAGCAGTAAAAGCAAGTGACATGCGAAGCATCCCACTGGCTGTACTTAAACAAACAAGCCCCCAACTACACCAGGAGGAAGCAGAATAGAGCAACTCTCATCATGAAAGGGGAACCTGCCCTTTGGCCAGTTGCTGCTCCAAGCTCTCTGTTCCTCCTGCCTGAGATGAATGCTGTGTGTGTGGATGCAGACCAGCACCACACCGCCTTAGTCCTCGGTTCAACAGCGATTCCAAGGGTTTGCACCAGCAGGATTTCAAATCTTAACTGAGCATAGGCCTGTGGCTACATGACTGTCTAGAGGAAAGAAGTCCTGTCAGTGTCATCTGACCAGGTGCAATATGCTCACAGTTAAAAATGAAAAAGTCTTAACAAATGTCACCCACAAGTTGAAAGTTTCCTTTCACCTGAGCTGGGAGCTGAGGGAGTGAGCTTGAAACAATGTTGTGTAAGAAAAAAGAAAGACAAATCAGAGAAGCAACTCAGCACATAAAGTTCCTTTCCACGTGCTTCTCAATGTATAATCTAGGGCCTCTGTACCAGAAGGTTCAGCCTGTTCATTTCATGCTCATGGTATCACTTCCCAGCAATTCTTGTAAAATCAAGCATTGACTATTAAAGACCTTCTTTTCCACTTTTTAAAAAAGAAAGCTGTCTTCTTCTAACAGCACTTAAATGTCCATTTGGAGAAGGGGAGACATTCCTTTTCTTGTTCAAAGTGGGAATTCTCAGCAAAGAGGTGAAGGAGCCCTGAACTGCCAGGTTACCTGCACCATTCCCACTTACCCGAGGTATATGTAGGTAAAGAGGAAGAGCAGCATCAAAGAGGACAGGATCAGCCAGCCATGGATGAACTATCAAGGGCAAGAAGAGACAGTGATTGTAGGGGCTGTTACCCCTGCACAGGTCACAGAACTGCAGCCTGACAGTCTCCTTCTGCACTCCTGTTCCAGTGTCCATAGACCCTGCCTTCCCTATGGTCAGTGAGGGAGGAGGGACAGCCAGTTCCTGCCAGTTCTCCCAGTTTCATTTTATATTCTGTCTCTTAGGGTTTTAGTTGGTTTGGGTTTCAGTTGGTTAGGGTTTTTTTCAGTCTCTGTCCCAAGCATTTTCATGGGTATCCATACTGGCTGCTAGCTCACACAGGTGAGCACATTCTTTCTGTTTGCTAGGAGGGAGGAGGGGTTTGCCCAAGGCTGTAAAACAAAATCCAACTTTGGGACAAGCTTAAAAAGCAGGAATGGCCAGAGCTCAAATGCTGGGCTGGTACCACATGTACGAACTCCCTGGGCACCACAGAACCTGAATGTGCCTTTCCCTCCAAGCCTTGTGCTCTTCCACCAGAGCTTCTACAGGCAGGAATAATACCAGTTTCCACAAGGCTTGTCTGAAATGTCCTAATAGAAGGCATTCACAGTAAATGGTACAACTTAGTCCATAAGTACAAATGGCAAAGCATTTGGATCAGATGCAGAAAACTCAGACCTGAATAACACAAAGTAGACCTTGCTTTTAAGGGCATGCCATTAGCAACAAAATAATAGCAAAGCCTATTCAGAGCCACCACTGACAAAGGCTTCTGCACAGTCATTCCTGCTGTGCCCAAGATGAGGACGAGGCAGTGCAGTGCCTGTTGTTTCTCACTGGCATGCAAGGCCCTTTTGATCCCAGGCTCATAGCACATAGGTGGAAAAGGCTCTGGCATGAATGCTTTACCTTGTAGCAGCGATATTTATAGAGCAGCACTAGGAACACGGTCATGACAATGATGACACTGATCATTATGATGGTGTTCAACACCGAGTTCAAGAGACGCTGGCCCACAGATGGGGTATCCTCACTGAAAGGGGTGTAAATCCTGCAGGATAAAGCAAAAGTATGAAGTATATATATTCTCTTCTAAGCACCTGTCCCAGATAAAACCAGACCTCTCTGTGTGTGGGAAAGAAAGGGAGCTTGGACTGCCAAGGACAGCAAACATGAGATGTAGCCTCTGAAGGGGCTGGGCTCAAGTTAATTATCAACTAAAGATTAGTGGTCGCTTTCAAAAGCACATTCCTACATAGCAGCTGTGGCTGGCAGAGCTCTAAGCAAAAAGACCTAGAGTATAAATGCTTTATTTTAGTAAGTGCTCTGCAGGCCATGAATTTTTATTGCATGCTCTGGAACCTCTCCATGATAATTATAAGGATACTTCCCAGGTGCTGTTCTGAAATGGGGGACACCCTTTCTTTCCACACTTGGTAGGAGAGTCTTGGACTCTTTTATCCCTTCTCACCACCCTACACTCCTCCCCCCATTTTGATTTGTTTGATTCAGTTCAAGGGACCATGGTCCCCCTTTCTCCACCCCATGTATGAAGCACAGTCAGAGCCCCAGGAGCCAGGCACTGTCAGCAAGAGCTGGATGGAATTACGTATCCACACCATGAGTGTTTAGGAACCAGAAATATCACCAGGAAATGAGACACTCATCCAAATGAACATGCTATTCCCTGATTGCTGCCAACTAGTGGAGTGAACAGCCTAGGAGTTCAGCCTGGGCCTTTTATGTTGCAGAATGAAGCAGCTTCATTATTATGCTGCTCACAGGCCTCACTCAGGGCACCCTAAATGACAGTGCTAACGAATCAGTATAATGCAGGTATGGGAAAAACTTGCACAGGTGAACGTAGCGTACTTTAGTAAGCTCTCTGTATGTTTCTACAGCCACCTTTACCTGTGTAAAGCTTCTCCCAGCCTGCCAAGGAAGCACTCTGCATGCACAGAGCGTGTGTGTGGAGCAGGGGGTCCCACATACTCAGGCTGTTTGCAGACCCCACTTACAGCTGCCCGTTTTTCTCCGTATAGAAGCGCACTGACTTTATGGTGGCGACGACAACAATCATACAAAGGGTGACAGGCACAAAGAGCATGATTACATGCTTTGCTCCATATTTCAGAGTCAGTTCCTCCTCTTCATTTTCTAGAGCGCTTTCTCTCACTGGAACACCCGAGCCAGACATTTCTCCACCAGCGATATTGTTCGGGCCACGGCTGCTGCCTGCTCGCCTCTTCTGAAAAGAAGGATTAGCAAATATGTTAAGATGCTTCTTTTCTTTGTGTTCAAAGCTTCATTCCATCATATCTCACAGGGCTGCTGTAGGCCACCACAGCATAGCAGCTGAGTCCTAATAGACAGGTACCAACTGAACAATACAATTAGAAATTCCATTGCAAACAGGTTGCAACAGAGTTTTTAAACCAATACCATAAGTATCTAAGGGCCTCTTCCAATGCAAATATATAGATGGACATATGAACATAAAGGACAAGATGCCCAGAACTAGATAGAAAAAATGTCATCTGAAGTGACATAAGCTTGACATGTTCCTCATCTCCCAACAACGCTGTGCTTGCTTTATCCTGCTGCTTCACTGGCACCTGGACTAGATTCTATTCTAACATTAGCTGCATCTGACCAGAGCAGACAAAGGGTATCTGGCAAAACAAGGAGGCTAAAAAGGATATCCTGCAACAGTCTTATGTGCATCAGGTCCTGATTAAAAGCCTGTATCTTTACCAAAAGGAAGGAAAAGGGAGGAGTATATATGGAGATAAAAATGGGGAAAAAGTCAGAGTGGAGGAAATGGCAACAGGCAGTGCTGCTGCTGGCTGAGAGTGACACCAGGGAAACAACACTGACCAAAGCCAATCCTAGAAGCCAGTCTGGTAGGAGGGATTGAGGGGTAGCAGGACTACTTCTGTCACCACACCCCATGTCCCCGTGAGGGACACACACCTACCCTATGTGCCTGTGCTTCCCCTGCTTCTGAGGCTTGCAGGCCATCCTGGTAGGAGGGTACTGGAGGGCTCTCTGCAGACATCAGGGATGTTCTCTCATTGCAGGGCTCCTCCTCGCTGTCCGAATTGTTCATGAACGTGATCATCGCCGCTTTCCGAGGGAGACCTCAGGAGGGCACAGCCAAGCACTACTCAAGGCTGTGGGGACGAGAAGAGCAGAGGGGAAGAAAACAGTGAGCACCACACTGCAAAAAACTGCAAGTCTGAAGAGGATTCAGCAGGGAAGCTCCAGCATGCCATGCAGCTCCATCTTCTCCCAACCGCAGACTTATCCTGCCCCCACCCAGGCATGACAATCCATTCTGTTAAAGTGGCTGGGACTGCTGCAGGCAGAGAGATCAGCAAAATGCAGCACTGAAGAAACTTTGTATTTGCCACAGCTTTCACGCTTGCTGCCTCTATTTCCCCTCTCCCATCAGTACACCTTATCTTCCACAAAGGAGGTTTCTCAGCACGCAGTGTTTGTTTGGCAGGGGCCAAACACAGCTTCACCTCATACACGGGCTGCCTGTCAGGAAGCTCAGAGAGCTCAGCTCTTACACAACACTCCCGCGAGCATCAGCAAGGAGCAGAAGTTTCTTAGTAACCTGAAGTCTCAGCTTTACATAAGCCACTAATCAGGAGCTACATGCTGTCTTATGACTGTTTATTAACCAGATGAATTTTATTAGCAGTGCTTCTCTTTGCCCATGGACAAAGAGAGGTTTGCATAGCAAGGGAAAGACCAGTCTCCTATGGACAGCCACTTGTGGGTTTTCCCTTATCACAGAATCACAGAATTATTATGAACAATTATGTTGTCTTGTGATCAAAAGCAAAACTACTTGGATGGGCAAAACCATGGAAAATAAATGTGGGGGCTAAAAATGCTTGGCCTCTTTTCACCTATTGCTATGCAGAAAAGCAGACAAAGCAGTGACACAGTGCAGGAAGGAAAGGAACAGCTCTTCTTTCTAGACACCAGAGGGAGAAGGTACACTGCCCTGAACACTGCAGAACAGCCTTAAAAATCGGGATTTCAGGAAGTTTTAAATACAGCTGATAGGAAAATTCCTTCTAGCATTTATTACGTCAGCTTAACAAAGCAAGTAATTAATCACTTTCTGATACTCAGCCACTCGTCCACAAGTGAAACTATACCTCTAATGCACTGTAAGCAGTTATATCTACCAGAACACCTCTACAGAACCTTACCCAAGCTCCTGTGTCTCAGGAAATAGAAGAGGAAGCTGAAGAAGCCACGTGATTTGGATACAGTCACTTAAATCTGAATCATACATTCACAGCCCAACCAGCACACCCTACTGTCTTGAGACGTCAGAATAGATACTTTGAAGATATGTAAGATATTCTTGCTCCTCACTGAAGAAACTGAAATTCACTTTGGAGGAAGGGAAAGAGGGAGGAGTGGGAGATCCCCCTTTCTTTCACAGCCTCCTCAACATATCTGCATCTTCAAGAAATTTTAGAACATCAACTCAATCTACCAAAGTGAAACATTTTTTCAGACATCTGCACCTCCCCTGGCTTCTCATGCTTTTTCATATCATTTTGTTCCTCATTTGGTGATAAAACTGGTACAATTATAGGAAACAAAACAGGGCTAACCCTTACACCAGGCCTATCAGCTTCATAGTAATCCTGTGTTCTTACCAAGTGAGCTGCTTAACACTTGTGTGCTTATTTCTTACAGAGACCAAAATCTCCTCTCTGGATGCTTAACACACTCCTTTGACTGAGCACATGACAGCTCACAATTTACAGCTGGGTTACTAGACTCTCCTCCAGTTACAGGATTTAGGTCTTAAAAGAGGTCAGGTATATAAAGTCATTCCATCATGACATATTTCTGGATGAAGAACAGAATAAGTTATGCATGCCACAGGATCTGTGACCTATGGAATTTAAATAACTCAAAACCTTCTGCCCATGTCAGAGACCAGGGAGGAGATAAATAAAGATTTACTCACTTATAGTTTGGGATGAATATTTAGGTTTTAACAACCCAATGAAAATACTGAGTAACTTCTTCTCACATTATTTAAGAAATCATTTTTGCTACATAAAGAGAGCAATTCTGCAGAGGATTTAAAAGGGGCAGCCAATTACCCTACTTTCAACACCCTACTTATGCCCACTGGAGGGGTTAAACCAATAGCAAAACCACAGTGCCAATTACTAACCTTCACAGTTACATGGGAAGAAATAAACTCGTGTTGAAATACAGCCAATTTTAAGGACATTTCCTCCTTTGCTCCCCCAGCAAGTATATGGACATGCAAAGGTGCCATGATATTTCTGGTCAGCAAGCAGATTCAGACCTGAATACAGCTTCACTGTCCCTTGTTTACACAGTGAGGGTTGACACAAACACACCCCAGTAAATCCAAGACTTTACAGGAGCAGATGTGGAAGGTATCTTTTCAGCTTTATACCGGCTAGCGCTTGTATTTCAATGCCTTAGAAAGCCTCGAGCAGCCTTGAGAGGTAGCAAGGGCGATCTGGCAGCAACAAGCAGACACTGAAGTCACAGCTGCCTTAGATTGATCTAAACTGTCCTGCCAAAGGGGTTGTCCCACCACCCTCCAACACCAGGTGCTCATCAGCTGGGTAGTGCTTTTGAAAAGACAGTGAGGCACCTGTTTCCCTTTGCTGTCACAGAGCCAGGTCCCAGCAGGGCTGGCCCTGAGAGAGGCTCTGGGAGCAGCCCCAGTGGCAGCGCTCACACCAGGAATACAGAGCACTGTGCATCCCCCTTCCAGTAGGGTTGAGCCTTAAGGTGACAAGCCCTCTGCTCACTCCCAGACAAGCAGCCCACCCTCACCTCAGGTCTGCAAAACCCTTGGCAGCATGGCTTTGTGACTCTTATCTAAGCAGGGGCCTTGGACATATGGTTTACAGAGGCAGGAACACTGGCTCTCCCCCTCTGCCCCACCATGGACTCAGCAGGGATTTTGTCTAATGCCACTATTTATTCATCAGAGGTGCACTTTGAACCGGCACCAAAGCTGTGCTGGCTGCCAGAGAGAGCTGTGGTTTGATCAGTCTGACCTCCAGGGGAGGAAGGACCAGCCTGGTCACTGTCACACACATGCCCAGCACAACAGCACCCTTTGGGCTGAGCAGAGGGAAAGAACAGAAAGCCTGGGACTTGCTTGTCAAACAAAAAGGGAGCCACAGAGCACCAGGTAGCTAAGACATGGGTGTTACAAAGCCACATTGTTTTCTGGTCTCATTTAACTACTTAAACTGAGGAAAAACATCTTATGGAGATGATTTCCGCCTGCCAAAAGGATGCTGCATACACCATAATGGAAAGCAAGGGAGCCTTCTTTCCTACTCATGCACATGACAGCAAATACATCTGTGCCTATTGACTGTTTTTCCAGGCTGAGATGAAAAAGTGGGGAAGGACAGCTCAGGAATGGAAAACATGGAGCACTGAGACAAATGTAAGCTGTATCTGTATTCACAGAAAGCTTTAGAGCGTGGTCTACCAAATACATTGAATGAAGTCCCAGTCCATCATCAAACTGAAGCACTAAGTTATATCAGGCAACGTTCTCCTCTCTGCCTCTCCAACCATCAGGTCCCATTCAAAAAATCATACAATGCTTCAAAGCAAAATGACCCAACTCTCAAAACTGTACGGCAAAAGTGAAAGAGGACAAAAACTAGGTCAGTAGTAAGTGCTTCTTAGAGGAGTTGAGGTGGGAATACAATTACTCCTGCTTTACAGCAGTCTTGTGAATCCTGAAGGGAAGCAGGAGTCACTGATTCTTTTTCCAGATGTCCTTCATGCAAGAAACCTCTTTCCTCAGCTGTGATAAACCAGCTTATGGATTTTGATTAAACTGGGCCAGTTCACTAACATTAAGATCTAGCCTCAGTTTGCCTTTTATTTTCATACTGCAAACAATCCAAATCCTTTGCTTTGCATTTCATCCATCACAAATAATACCACTACAATGCACAGAACAGCTGCTATAGCCTGGCAGAATATTTAATTATCCACTTGAGAGTTAAAATTCCTCCTTATACATATTGTTCTCTTTGATGGCAATTAGATGAAGAGAATTGTATTCTCTTTGCTATGTTTAGATCAAGAGAAAGCTTTGGGATGATACTGACAGCCTGATGTTCTCCTAAGTTTTGGCTGTAGCAACCACTGCTGTCGGTAAATATGAAGAGAAGGAAACAAACTTATAAGAAATCCTAAGTGGTGGGGCCAAAATTAGGAGGAAGGATTTCTAGGTTCTTGCCAATAAATAAAGTCAGAATGGGCACGCTGCTAAAATGCCAGGGGACTTGGAACACCATCTCAGTGTGCAAATACCACTCACTTTCAGCCCCAGAACACAAAAATAACAAAACACAACATTATATGGGAAGTTGAAAAGATTTGTAGCTTTCTTTCGCCATTCTGGCTGAACTAGCACTGCTTTCTCTTGTCCCGCAAGAAAGGCGCAACACATAGCCCCAAAGGGCGATTCTGCTGGCAGAGCTGAAATCAGACCCTCCCCGAGAGGGTCAGAAAGATTATTTTGCCAGCACTGAGCCCAAATACTCTATCAGCCAACTGCTTGTCACTGCATAAAGGCACCACAGCCCTGCAGAACTACTCAACACAAGTAAAACCTCAAAGCCCGGCTCACACTTCACATGCAGGAGCAGCAACTCGCATTGGTCCCAGTACTGCTGAGGACATCGGAGCTAGCAGGGGCTGGAGGCGACACTTCGGGGACATCCAAGGACACCTGTGTTGGGGCTGAGTTCCTGTGTCCTACCCGAGTGGCTGTTTTCCCTTGGGCCCCCAAGGGGACACAGGCACACAGCGGGGCTGGGACTGCTTCCCTGCTTCCCTGTTCATCCAAGTGCATGGCCAGCCTGGCTGGAGACACAGACAACAAACACCTACATTTAAAAAAAGGGGGAAAAAAAACCCACGACAAGCCCCACCCTGCCAGGCAGAGATTTTGCAGGAGGCCAGAGGAGACCTTGCTCCCATGCAGATGTTCCTGCTCCCCAGCTGCCCTTCTGAACGCTTAAAAATCTGGCTGCCTCTGAAGGTTATGCCGGAGGCGCTTCCAAATGAAAGCCGGGATGGCAGGCAGCAACACCGCCACCGCCCAGGAGAAATAGGTGTACAGATATTTTCACACACGTACATACACAAACACACATGGAAGTATGTATTTTTATATATATAACATGCACCTATATAACAACATACATATGTACGTAGATACACACACGGAGATACGGGCAGCTCCGGGAGCGCGGCGATCCCGAGGCCCCGCGCGAACGCCGGCGGCTGGCCAGGCCCGGCCCGGCCCGGCCCGTCCCGCCCCATCTACAGCCCACAGCATCCCGCCGGCAGAAGATCCTAATCCCGACCCCGACCCCGATCCCGATCCTGCATCCCCATCCCCGTCCCCATCCCGGTCCCGGTCCCGCGCCCCGGCCGGCCCCGCTGTTTACCTGCTGCCGGCACGGCACGCGCCCCCCGCCGCTCCCATTGGCTCCCGCCCCAGCGCCGGCCGGGAGGGACGGCAGCTCCCGCCCATTCGCCGCCACAGCTGTCGCTCAGCGAATATCCCCGCCTACGGGCCACTCTCCTCCAATAGAAGAGAAGAACGGGAAGAGGCTCGGCCAATAGGAAGGCGTCTGTCCCCGCCCTCCCGCTGCCCGGTGGCGGTCTGTGAGGCGGGGGCGCCGCCATAGTGGGGCGGTGCGGGCGGAGCGGGCGGAGCGGCCGTCTCGGGTCACGCGGAGTCCTAGAATGGCTGGAGTTGGAAGGGACCTTAAAGGTCATCCAGTTCCAACCCCCTGCAAGGGCAGGGACACCTTCTACTAGACCAGATTGCTCAAAGCCCCGTCCAACCTGGCCTTGAACACTTCCAGGGATGGGGCATCCACAGCTTCTCTGGGCAACCTGTGCCAATGCCTCACCACCCTCATAGTGAAAAACTTGCTCCCTATATCTAATATCTAATCGAAACCTGAATCCATTTCCCCTTGTCCTGTCACTAAATGTTCTTGTAAAAAGTCCATTTCTGTCCTTCTGGTAGACTCCTTTCAGGTACTGGAAGGCTTAAAAGCTTATCAACTTAGCCCTTCAGTAGATTAAAAGATATGCAAGCATGCAGATCCTGATGGGAATAAAAGAGATAATAATAAGAGAGAAGCGTGTAGGAGTAAATAGAGAAACCAGAGGAAATGGCTAAAGAATAGTTCTGCTGGAGTTGTGTCTTACCTCTGCTCAGTTTAAAGATCAGAGGGGTGAATAAGGAAAATCACAATTTCATCCTATTTGCAATGGTTGTGGGGAGTTTTTATTTTCAGAGTGTAAGTGGTTTTGTTCAAAATTAAAAAAAAAACAAAAACCAAAAACCGTGATAGTAAGCAAGGTAATCCTGTAGATAGATGAAATTGCTCTTCAGTCAGCACACAAACCACTCCTGCCTCTGTTCCCATTGCTTTATCAAGCAGCAGTCAAGTGAAATGATGATTCTGGCAGCTCTGTAGGACTTGCTCATCATCTGTGAGGGCAGAGACATGAACTGCAGTCATGGCAATTTCCCTCTACCGCTGTTGTCATTTCAGGAAGAACCTCAGGCACAGACACAGGGAGTATTTACAGCAGAGATTCACACTCCTCTTTGCTCCATGCCACCTATGATGATCTTGTATACAAAGGGAATGAAGGGTAAGATGGTAATGAAGGAGACACAAGGTACAATACGTGAACTGCCACGCTATAAATCATTGGACAAAATGGAAACTCTTGCAGATTCCAAATCTTAAGTTGGCCATCACATTCTTTTCCCCAAATTTCCTACGCAACATCAGTGACAAGTGATAACACGTTCCTTGTACCCGTAATCCTTATTTTGAGCCACTCTGCACCCAGAACTAAGTTACGTGGAAAGTTCTTCAGAGCCCCGGAGAGCTGCCTATCCCAACATGGCCAGCTGGCCTTTGCCAAGGTAAAGTAAGTCTGGAAAAATTGATGAACTCTGTGCTTGGCTGTGTTCTTCATTAGCCAAGAGCTCTTTACTATCAGAGCTCTTTCTAACAGGTTTCTCTCAAAGGCTGTGTCTGCCTTTGGCCTTTGTGCTGAGCTGTTGAGTTCCTTTTCACCGAACACTCCACTTGATCCAGGTGGAGATTTTTTTAATGGGAATTTTTCTGATGAATTGAATCCTTCACACATTTTATGCCGAGCTGCTTTTTTAAGGTTAACATTAGGAGAAGGAACCTTTTTGGGTGCACTCAGGTTTTCCACGACTGACAATCATTTTGCACCCTTTTACATGAAGCATACGTATCCGACACAAATTTGGGACAATAGTAAAAATATTTAGCTGTTTTAAAACATTGTACAACTTCAAAGCCAAAGCATTGACAGTCTGAACTGTGCTGCTCTTCACCTCACTGGCAGCTGTCAGTCCAGCTGAGCCTGCCATAGATCTGTGCAGGAGATAGGGAAACTGTTCTTAGACTCCTTCTTCTAGGGGCTGAAGGGATGGGAACTGGTTTTACAGGCCCAGTTGCTCTTTATCAGCAGCTTTAGGAGCTAAACTTGCAGCTTTTTGTATCTCTCAAAAGTGCTGCTCTGCTGTATGAAGGGCTCACAGGTGTCTACTCTGGACTAAAGTTTAGAGACAAACAAATTCCTTGCTTCTTTCCACATTCCCACTAGATCCTCCCTTTTGCTGTCACCCTGATGGACAAAGGCAAAGAGGTGCAGGTCTTGTGCATCCTAGCAAAGGGTTTTAGGAAAAAATTGCAGGTACTGCAACCTTCACAGAAGCACAAGAACATGAATATGTGAAACCCAGCTGTCTTTCTGAGAATGCATATCCTGCCTGCCTCCTTTGTAGCATTCAGAGGCAAAAATCTATCTTAGCTCAGTGTTTCTCTTCTGTATGCTAAAGTGGGTAGTAGGGAGATGTAGTTGTTTTGGTCTCTCCATCCATGAGTGTTACTTCCATGCAGCTTTCAGTCAGAATGCCTTTTCACATGGTTTTTCCTAGCTGCATCATATGAGAAGCATCTGACTTGAGAGCAAGTTAACAGGCTCTTTGAGCAAAACCTCGCTCTGTATCATATGGACATCAAAAATATTTCTGCCTTTTTTTTTTTTTTAATTTTAACAGATCTGTGCAGTCATTTCCTTAAAGGATCTCTCACAGATAATGTAGAGTGTGCTCATTCCCAGGGAAATCACATGCCCAGCTGTATCACAGCTTCATGACTTGGGAGGTTGGTGTCTCTCTCCAGGCTAGTGGTTGTTCTGAAGTGCATGGGAACAATCTCTGGGATTGCCCTAATGTGTCCCATTTTGGTAGTGAGGTGTTTATGGCAGGATATCTCAGGGAGATATTAGTCATAAACTGTTGCAGTCCTCCAAATATATCCAAGGAATTGTGGCTGTTTTATTTCAGGAGATGTAAATAATACCCGGAAATAGGACTACTGGCACAAATCCAGACAGAGATGCTCCCTTGGTTTTGAATGGAAACATACATGACACCATCTGTCAAAATAACACTAAAACCTCTAGTGCTTGCACAGAAGGTATGAATAGGGTCAGGCCCAGCACATGGGAGTTTTGTTCTGGAATAGACAGTACTTTCCAGGAGTCTTGCTCAGTTTATTCCACTTTGTAGATCTGCAGTCCCTCAAGGAAAGGTCATTACTGAATACCAAAGCAAACATTTTTCTCATAACTGAAAGAGATCTCATTCATGAGAGGACTTAGCAAGCAGCCGGGGGTCATGACAGAGTGCCACCTGTGGGCAGGAATCATGTATTGGTGTCACACTTCTACGTGGATTTTTAAAGAGTGTTCCCACATGGGTGTATCCCTGATGCCTCAGATGTAACCAGACAGTTCAGATTTAAGCTCCAGTACTGAAGAGTGTGGTATATCCTCCTGTCTAAAAGAGAGCTAAGTACAGATCCAAAGTCCCCTAGACTGTAGGCTATGGATCTGACCCTTGGAAGCTCAACTTCATGCTAAAGGAATACTCATAAATTGTGTCATGAATGTTTGCACAATACAAATCCCCCATGCACAGACCTGAGATCCTCTCGTTGTCCCTTCCTTCCAGGTCGACAGCATCACAGAAGCTGTGTAGATGGCTTCTTTCTAAAGGATATAGAATTGAGCTAAAGATGAGATTCTCTCAAAACAGACAAGGCCAAAGTGGTGAGAAGGGTAAAGTGTGCAGTCACAAAGCAGTCAGTGATGCATCCAAATCAATGGAATGTCACTGAAGTCTTACTTTTAAGCACAGGTCCTTGGCAGGCCCATCAAGCAGGAGCAGGATTGCCCCAGTGGGAGTGCCCAGTGCCTGCCTGGGAGCAGAGCTCCTGCTGCCATGGTGCCCTCTGGACCACTGTCTGGCTCAGACGGCTTCTCCCACCTCCTTGAGTTTTGTACAGTTTTGCTAAAGGATGACATTTCCCTTTAGGACACAAATGTATCAGTCTGACAAGCAGCATTATGCCTTTAAGGTTATTGGTATCTCTTTGGCTTTTCAGATCTTGGGACAAATCCTTCAGGCAATCCCAGGCTTCAAGCAATCAGCAGACCTGTTCATGTGACTTGAAAAACTGTGAATTAACACTGCTCTGCTCTGTCAATGACTTCAACTGAAATGACGTCTGTCCTGGGACAAAGGAAAGCAAATGTCTAACATCTTTTAAAAATGCACATGAAAAGAAAAAAAAACTAAAAAGAGAGCAAAAGTTCCTCGTTAAGTTCCCCATAACTACTCAGATGAACTGTGTATTGACTTGGGCCTGTTGGTGGCCATGGCGAGGGAGACATGAGTAAGGAATGTGTACTATACATTCACGTTCAGATAAATCCTTCCCGCTTTCATTGGAAGGAGATTCCCCCTGCACAGGCTGTGGAGGAGAGTGTCGCTGTGCCCGCTAGGGGACAGAGCTCTGCCGCGTACATCCGTCTCCTCGGGAGCGGGACCAGCGCCGACACCTGCAGCTCCAGCCCGGGACTCTCTGGGATAAGCCTTTCAGGGAATTCTTAGAGTAATCAGATCCTTGCGAAATACATTCTCTGCTCATTTAGCCCTCTCTGGAGAATATATCTGTGAAATGACTCGTGCTGCGAAACTTCTGACACTACCGGAACGATTGGCTTGAAGCCGCGTTATTTGCTGGATTCCACCTCGCTGGTCAGGACTCAGATCGAGCCCAGCTTGTCTCTGCTGGCACAGAGTTGTACCATGAGCAGTGTTCCCACTGCTAGAGCTACAACTGTAGCAGCAATGGCAAGAAAACTGAGGAAATATAGGCAAAATTGTATTTTTCACTCCCCTAAGGGGCAAGGAGAAAAGCATTGTGTTTTGGTTTTTGTTTAAAAAAGATGCAAGGTTGCTTCCTGTTTCTGATCTTCCCTCATGTTCTCATGTTAAGCAGCAGTTTTACAAGGTCCATTGTCATAGCTCTGCAAGTTTTTCTGCACAGAAGCACTTAAAATAGTTTATCTTAGTAACTTTTAAAGTAAATTAAATGAGTTTGTTTTAAACTCCTTACCCTTCAGCAGGAGTGGCAATTCCTAAAATAGCTTTTACTGGCATCTAGTTTATTTAACTTTGCATTAGCACCATTTAATCAAGCCTTAAATTAGGTTTTGAATGAACTTAGTTAAACTAGTTCAAGCTAGTTTGATTCTCAATCATTCAGTAACTGAAGAGTTTATTACATATTAAGATAAATAAAATAAGAGAGTTTATACAGGGATTTTCTACTGATCAAATAAAGCAGGTTAAAGGCAAATCTACAGTTAAACCACAGTTAAACTGTGGCTTTTCAAAACCTTGAGGCTTTTTTTCCCCTCTTGTACAATGAAACTGTAAGTTGAAGAAAAAAACAAACTATTTATTTTATATATCAAAGTCATTCAAGCATAAATCTCAAATTAAGGAAATAACAGTAACTAGTACCTCCTCATCTTCTTCTTTGTAACTTCCCTCCTCTTTTCCACATCTGACGATCATCAGTTGCTTCAAGGAGAACTTCAGAAGTTAATTATTTTAAAATTCTGCAAGGTATTGTACTTGGCTGGTGAATAATACTTCTCATCTGTAACTTTTTGTAAGCACAGTTAAGCACACCTTTATTGCCATTTCATTGCCATACTTCATCCAAATCACCTTGGCGTTCCCATATGCCTCAGAGATGTTTCCATATAACAATAGTATGTGTCTCCAGGGCAACAAAACTTTGCAGGCAGTATGGGAGACACTCATCCTTGGTCAAGAACTGTCTTCATGAAACACAGTCATGCTGTAGCTCTCACAAACAGCCAGAGTTGATTGTTGCGGGTGGATAAACTCCATTATTTGTTCCTGCCTGTATTTATCTCCTAAAGTCTGTGTAGGGCCTGGATGTATATATATGTATAGCTGCTATTTACCAGCTCACAGAATGACATATAATAGTCAAGGAGAGAGAAATGAAAGAACATTACAGAGATCTGACATTGTCAAGGTGAAGTTAGCCTGTCCAAAAGTCATTATTCAATAGAGAATTTCAGAGGAGAAGACATTGCAAATAAATAAAAATAACAAAGATTCAATTGAATGCAAGCTACAGGTTTTCCAAAATATCTGTGGTGTCTGTGGAGGTGTATTGTTTTTTTCCTAAATCCACATGAGGAACTGGATAGTTGCACAAATAGAAACAGTGTGGACCTAATACATGGAAGCTGGGAAAATAGCAGAAAAGAGAATGCACTGTGGTAGAGCCAAAGTGAGCACCTGAGCAAAGGGAGGTGTGGCACCAGATTCTGGATTGGTGCTCAGTGATGCAGTCTGAATTCCCTGACATTTCCAACTGCAAACTGGCCCTGAGAAAATCTAGACCTGTGTCAGGCAGTCAGTTTGGTTTCCTCTTGGTTCAGTCAGGAGCTTTTCTGTGCTTGAAATCCTTGCTGAAAGAATGCCACCACTCTGTGGACACGTTGCCTGACAGTCACCAAGCAGCTCAACTCCAGCATCTGTGCTGTCACTGAAGGCAGCGTAAAACTCAGCAAGACACAGGGTGGGTGTAGTGTTGTCGGGGGAGCTGCAATACCCCTATCCAAAAGAAAAAATTACAGTTCTTCATGGCATGTAGGGAAGATGCAGTTTCCTCATCTACCCTATGAAGTCAGATGAGTTTACTCATACAAATGTCAGGAAAAAGCAAATGCAACTCTATAGATACCTTCACGTTATTTGTGGACAGCTTGTATTCCAATGTGAATACAAAAACTGTGATGAGTAGCATCCAAATCAGATATATTATTTAAAAAGAAGATTCCTCCATAATTTGGAAAAGGAAACATTAATCGTGGTGACTTTCTGTATGAGCTAGAGTAGCATTTAAGACACCAACATTTCCCATGTACCCATCTCAAATGCTGAATCTGAGACACCTTGGACCTCGTTTTTATATGTGCTGGGCAGACAATAGTCCACACTTGTGCAAGTCATGAGGTTCATGAAGGTTATGAGGTTCATGAAAGTCGTGGCTTTCGTTAAGGAAACAAGACTGGTTTCCTTTTAGATGCAGAAATCAAGCCACCAAAAATCAGCTTTTAAAATGTTGGTCTTGACCTTTCCCTGCCTTGGTTGTCCCATCTGCACGGGAAAGATCATAATCCCCACCGAGTGAGAAGTGCCTCGAGGCAGCCCCTCTAGGGAGGGAGGGGGTGGCAAAGAGCTATTCTGTTGATGGAGATGAGCAATGCCCACTGTACTGCACACAATGCCAACAGTTAGATCATTTCTCACCCACCTCTGCTTTCTTCCCTAATCTGCATTTCTGTCTCCTGTGTTTTTCTCAGAGCTTTTCACACTCCTGTTTATTGCAACATGTATACAGGAGGTTCCATAACAACGTGAGATTCATTTAATTCTTCCACCCAGCACAGCTATATTAGAAACCCGTTAAAACATTTCACCTCTAAAAGTAATTTCTTGTCTCAGACAGCCACTGTCACACTTCTTATAAACTCAACTCCTACTCTGCTTATTCAGGGAAGATTCCTTGTGCGTGCTGAATCAAGTCTAGCCTTCAGATCCCGAGCTGCAGTCAAAACAGCCAGTGACATAGCAGATGCACTCAGCAGGTGATGGCAGAGGAGTGCTCCTATACCTTGAAAATATGAACTTGTTCCTGCTGTAGAGGTTCTGTCTGAGCACAGAACCTCTGTTCGACTCTAATCCCAGTGCTGAGCTAATATGTCTAATGGCTTCTGAAGAGCTACCTTGTGCACACTAAGGGAATCAGCACTTCTGAGAGCCTTCAGCCACCAGAACCAGAGTAGCTTTGCTGCAGAAAGGAAGTAGAAGTGGGAGATTTGAGCAGCAAGGAGAGAAGAGCTTCTGGCTTAGGCGCTGATTTAGAATACTCATAGTCCAGGCTGGCTTCCCAATTCCTGCACAGACTTACTAAATATTCATAGAGATGAGAACCTTTATGATGCCTGACTTGGAGAGTAAACTCTTGGGCAGAGAGACATTATTAATTTTCCCTTTTTTTGATTTTCTCTTTTTTTGCCGTTTCTTTTCTTCTTTGCTTCTGTTTTGTGAGGTTTTTTTACTCAGTTTGAATTAAAATGCAGGAGACTGAGAATTCATCTTAGGACTTGGTTATTATATCTTATCTATAATACAGCTGCACAGAGTGTGCTTTCAAGTTAACAAGGTGGAACATGGCCATGAGTTCTAACTTCCAAGGTTTTTTAAGGTCTAAATTAACCAATTATGAAATACTAAGTAATATGTTTTTATTTATAATCCAATTACTAACTTTTCATGTCCCGCTGTGCGGGACTTTTGACCCAATAGCATAACCCCTAGATTTGTGAAGAAGAAGGAGAAAGGAGAAAGGAGAAAGGAAGAAGAAGATCCACACCCAAATTCCTCCATATTGTAACCTATATCCCCTAAACCTAATTTTCCACATCTCTACATATTCCACACAGTGATATAAGTTTTAATTGCACAGTAACAACCTCAGTGTTATAACACAATTTAGGGAGCTTTTCCTAAGGTTTCAGGTCAAATACAGTGTGTTTCTGAGGATCACTGCTTGTCAGCACTGAAAGGCTGAAATTCTCAGAACCCAGGGTTCCACCACTGCATGTTATATACATGTGCATTTCACTTATATTTATGAGGTTCTGACACATAGGGTAATTTGAATAAATTTTGAGTGGGGTAGCTGAGCGAAATAAATCAGAGTTGGGCTAAAATTGGTTTCAACTGATCCATAGTAGAGATATATGGGGTTTATTTGCATTCACAAGGAAAACTGTAAAATTTTGCTCTGGTTTGTGGAAACATACTTTAGTCAACTCAAAATGAAATCTTTCCTTCGTACAGTGAAAAAGCAAGTTAAATAGTAGATTTATAAAATAGCTGATGGTAGTGGCCACCTCTTCTGCAAACACAAGCACTCATGTAGGCAGTGTAAAACCCACATCTGAAAGGATGTGACCCACACCTCTCATTTCCCACAGAAGCATCTTCTCCAAACTGTTTTACATCCACCAGATTTAGTCAAAGAGAAGAACTGTGTCTAATGTTGTGATCTCTTTTGATCTCATTGTAAAGTGAATACATTTTGGACATGCTGAAATAGTTCCTTTCTATGTTAACAACATTAACATAATTTTTGGTTCAGCCAAACTATGCTGCAAAGTTGATGGACAGCTAATCACTCTAAACATGTGCTGAAAGAGGTCAGTTGTCAGCATCTCTTATTAGTGTTTGTGGTTTATTTGAATTGTTCAGTGGACTTCTATAAATAGGATATAATCTCCTATTGAAATCTATAGAGAGTGGAAAAAGCATACAAATGACACCAGCCTCCTGTGTACTTTTATAGGAGGACTTACAGTGATGGGAGTCTTTTTGCTGTAAAAATGTTTTTGTGAAGTCTGAAACAAGCATAAGTTGACTCATGCAAGAAAAATTGAATCATAAAGAATAGCTATTTAAACATACACAGAAATGAACCCAAACACCTTCATTAGTGTCTGCAAATTGTCAAATTGACTCTCACCACCATATAAGCTGGCCAGTCCCCACCAATGGAGAAAGAAGAGCTAAAAAGAGAAAGAAAGAATGGCAGATGGGACAAAGAATTGATAATACAAAAACTGTTAACTCTGCTGCATTCAAAACTAAGACTTTTTGGAGGTCTGCAGTTCAATTTATGTCAGATGTTCTGAGAAAACACATCAAACTTTTGAATATGGATCATGGTGCAACATGAAATTCTAAACAAATACCTGCAGTGGTGCATTGCCCATCTCATTCCAGAAAGGAATGCATCTTTCTTCATCTTTTCCTAATGTTCTTCTGTGCTTCCTTGTCCTCTTGTCATCATAATTCAGGGTCCATCCTGCCAGATGCTGAGCTCGCCGTGGTGCTCATGCTGCCAAGAGCTGAGTGCCCTTGAAGCCATTGTTCTCTTGAGTTTTGTCACAGGATCTCTGTTTTCCTTGGTTTCCAAGGTTTCCTGATGGCCAGCAATATTATATGGTGATAAACAATAGTATGAGCTGTTCTTTAGAAGGAGGGAGAGAAAGAGGAGGGAGAGAAGGAAGAAAGAAAGGAAAGAAGGAAAGATGGGGAGAAAAGGAAGAAGAAGGGTTACGGGGAACAAAGGGAGGGAAAGAGTGGAAAGGGAATTGCTTCCTGGACAGCATTTTTTCTGGCAAATCCCAGGATCCCTGATCAATGCCAGAGTTGAGCATTCAGCAGCCACTGAGCACTGGACTGTGTCATTTCCAGTGTGCCATGAAAGCATATCCACTCACCATGGAGACAGGAAGGACAGTGTGTGACTCCTGTAGGACAGCTGCACAGCTTTGCCAGCTGCAGTGCTGTCATTACACCCTGATGTAATGTAGGATGGACAGGAAAACCCCAAACCTGTTCATTGCACTCTTCCTTAGTCTGACCTGAGGGGAGGAAGGAGGTTTGACTCACCAGGAAATATGAGTGATATATTTTATGGGAATGGCCTTTGCTGCTGGTGCAGCTCCTGGATTAGCCACGTGCTGCCCTTTTTCTGGGTTTTGCTGAGCACACTGCTAGTGCCTGGGACCTTTGGCTTCCCTGGACTGGGACAAACCAGCTCATCTCCCTGAAAGTAGCCCCTCAGGATGTAGAGACTGGGAAGAAAGGACAAGCCAGCTAGAAAAGAGTTATTATTGTGCGGTGAAGTATCAGATGGAGTTGGACACCAACCAGGGCCTGTCTGCAGAGTCGTGGTGATAGGGAATCATTCTTCTCCACAGAAGCTGCTCCTACCACAGGCTGCATGTCTGTACTTCTCCTCAGGCAGCCTTCCTTCAAACCAGGGTTTGGTGAGAGTACATCAGGTGCTCTGTTTTTTACACCACTTCCAGGTTCGTGGCAGGTGATGTAATCTCTCTTGAAATAGGAGTGATAATAGAAGAGTACCAAAAAAATCCAGAGGAGACAAGTTAGTTGTCATCATTTCCAAACAAAGCTATGATAACTAAGCATTTGATTAAAAAAAAAGATAAAGATGGATATTAAAAAGGCCTCATAGGGGCATTTTAAATCTATAATTGAGGCCGAATAAAATGGTACAATACAGCTCTGTTAAGTCATAATCCTCCTTGTGTTTTTGTCATTTGGGAGCAGAGAAATGTAGAATTTTCCAAAGCATAAAAATGGATGTAGAAACTCAAATATTAGTTGTTTTCAGCCACTTCAGTGTGAAATGAATTTATAGGTACTATGATGATACTAATATGTATCTTGTCAGCATTCAGCAGATGCCACGAGAAAATTAAAATTTTTGGTACGGCAAGATACAGATCAAGGATGAAAAAAGCACAATATGATGACACTATATTTCCACTTCCTGGGCTTAAAGTAATTAGAAATAACCAAAACTTATTTTTTCAGTATTTCTGCTGCTAAGAAATACTGCGTCAAGATTTGCTGAGAATAACCAGAGAGACAAAATCAGGACATTCCCTACCGCCCTCATCTCCTACCTTGTAAAGGCTTACTGTATATGTACCTACATCTGTCCTACCAGACATTCTGAGAGTTATTTCATGTGCAAAGGAACTGATTTACTTTGCCAAAAGCTCAACCTGCTGCTGCTACTGCTTGAAGTTTGTCACATGAGGCAGATACTGGAGAATCCCTTTCCATTTTGCTGAATCCATGAAGACTAAGCTGAAAAATGAACATTTCCATGGACTCAGTTGCAAATATTTGCAGAAATTCTCTCCTTCCCAGCACTTTATTTTTGAAGAATCCTTCAGCAACCATTCTGCAGTTTCCAGCATCACCCTAACAAATTGACTGGAACCAATTGCTTCCAACAAATTTCCAAAGTTTCTTCAGGAAGAAGAGGGATGAAAAACTTTGCCAGAGCTCTCCTCAAAAAAATTAGCACCTATGCCCATGGCCCAGGGTTGATCTGGCAAAACTTGATCAGCTTTTTCTTCTAGTAGAGGCACAAAAGGAGTGGCAGCAGCAGCAGCTTTTCTATCACATACTGAAGGGACAAGAGAAGTTGAGACTGCCAAGTCAACTGTTGTCTGGAACAGAAACTCAAAATGTTTCTGAGGAGGAAGGCTCCATTTTCAATCTATTTTCTCAGTTTGACTAAAATCTCCAGCTGTGGCCCTTTACCTGACCAGCCAGGCCTTGTCCTGCTAGACAAGATGCAACATGAGAAGCAGTGGTGCCAGCTGCCAGGGGAGCCCAACTGATAGTTCTCAAATGTCACCACAACACCCATGATCACATCACAGCGTGGCCTCTGTCTTTTGGCAAAAACGAAGCAGAGGCAGAAGAAGTTGCTAAATCACAGTGGTTGTTTTTCATTTATAAAGCTGCAGATGTTTTGAGCCAAGGGTCAGGAAGCAAATAAAGCTGTGTTTGCATTTCATAAGTCCTGAAAGGTCGCTGCTGCATCCAGTTGTCTCTGGGAGCTGGTCCCACAGGAGGATGAGGAAAAGTGTTAGGAGTAGCAGTGCCCCAAACTTGAACTTTTTCAGCTGGGCACCTTTCACCCATGCAGAAATGTTTGTACACGTTTTGTTCTTGAGGCGAAGCTCCTGCTTCACTGCCTGGGCAAAGAGCTTTGAGCAGCAGGGCTGGGGCTGCAGCTACTGCCTGACTGCTGTGCTTGTGGGGCTGCTTCTCCTCGAGGCATGGCTTCCCCTTCTCCATGTGGCTCCCTGACTGGCACCTCCTGGCCTCCTTTACGTACCTACGGGTTCTCCAGCTAAAAGACGTGATGTTAAAAGAAAACAGAAATCTGTTTTCTGTGTCTCTCCATTTCTCTGTAGAATAACCCAGCTCTGTGGCTTCATTAGCACTGCTTCAGGTACTGAGGTGATGCTCTCAACTTCCAGCAGTGTCTCAGTGGCTGCTCCATAAGATTAACTGTGAATAAAAGGTTACCTGAGTACATTTTCAAATTTAAATAAACAGGAGCTACTCATGCCAGCCCTTTCTTGGGTGGGTTTCATGTGCCTTTATTTGATATTTATCCTTCAGGAACCCAAACAGCAAAACCAATGATGCTCCACTGTGCTTTTAGATTCAACCCTCTCTGCAAGACTGCATGTCTTTCAGTAAAGGAAAAATTTGATTCAATGCCTGCAGGAGTCAGTGCTTCTCTTCCCTTCAGCATTTGGGTCTGACTCCATGAGTTTTATGAAACACTAACAGCAGCGTGAGGACAAGAGATGTGAGCCCAAGAAGTACTGGAATAGTATGGGCAGAGCTAATAAAAGCTGGGAGTTTGGGCAGAGCAAGAAGGGTTTCCTTGAGCTGCCTGAAACCCATGGAAGGCCTGGCTCAGATAGCCACACAGAGCAAATTGTCTGGACTTTGCTGTTCACCTGCAGGGAGATGGAAAACAAAGGCTGCCCATGTGGCAGGGCCAAGCTGAGCTGAGGCAGCTGCAGATAAATTACTACAACAAGAGCTCGGACAGTAAAAGAACAGCCAGTCACAGGACAAGTACAAGTAACATACCCAGTGTCTTGGCTTCACTGAACTTCATCATGCAAATGTAACCATGAGAAAACAGGAATGAGGAAAAAGGCTTTAGCTATTTTTGTCAGTCCTTCTCTGTAAATACAAGAGCCAAGGCCATCAATGCAGTCCTGAGACCCCAGGGTGGTCCTGGCTTGGGCTTGTGGACAAGAAAACCCTTATTGCTTTCTCTGCTGCTGCTTCCCTGCACTGTGTTGGGCATCAGTTCTCTCTCCATTGCTCTCCATTTTCTGATTTGTGCCATGGGCAGGACTGGCCTCCCCACTGCCCAATGCTCGGAGCTCTTCCATCTGCAGAGAGTTACCTATTCATTCATCCTGTTTACATTGCATCAGCTTGTTAAAAGAAAGGCTGGTCCAGTATGCTTACCTTAAATGTGGATGGAAAAAATGATATCTGCCCAGTGGAAACTGATTTGAATTCAGCATATTATTTAGCACCTTGTATGTAAATCCTTGCTTTCGATCTCTGAATAGTACAAGTGAAAATAGGAAATGTGGAAAAAAGTACTTCCTCAGAAGCAGAAGGGATTTTGAACTGAATTCTGGAAGAGAGAACTTGATAAGTTTCTGTCCCAGAGACAGATGAATTTCTAATTTGGGTGTACAGTGTAAGACCTGATCTGTAGCCTATTCAAATCAGTAGGTATTTTTCTTTGGACATAACAGGCTAACATATGCAGACTATAATTTGTGTTTCTAGCTACAGTTGTTAGCCTTTTGGGGGTTTTTCACGGATTATCTAAGTGACAGAGAAAGAGCCAAGACTTATTTCAGGTGGGATATAATCAACTTTATGTGAGTCTTCCCAGGGATTGATCTGGTTTATTATTCTGCTTATTTCAAATGTAAGCAAAATTAATTAGAGGCTTTCAAATCCTGCTGGTACTCAGAATTGCTGCAATAATTTTGCACTTATTGATGAAAAGCTTCCATAATTTTAAATGCTTAAGCATATCAACATAAAATATTTGACTGTAAGCTCATCCTTCTGTAATGATTTGGAAAACTGAGTGCTGTTAGCTATTCCAGATTCATTTGCCAGCAATACAGCTAATGTCTCAATTAAACCAAATCAACCAAAACTCATCAACATTTATGCTCACGAGTGTGTTATGCACACTTTGAAATGTTTGAAAATGAAAATGAAAATTATTCCAAAACCAACCCATCGGGACTACCCTTCTAAAGACAGCATTTATCATTGAGAGCAGGTTAGACCACATGTGGGCTTTTTAAACCAGTACTTTGTTTGAGACAGAACTTGACAAACCCCCTGAAGTTTTTAGATAATTCAAGGCCCAACTTCCCTTTTTACAACTTACTGTACCAGGCAAATGGTAATATTCACCCCAAGGAAAAAAAAAACCCTCTGAGAATCATTTAAGCATTAGGAGTGGGAGAGCATAATTTTGAGGGAAAAAGATGAATGTCATTAATCAGGTTTTTAACAGAAAATGAAGTGCAGTGCTGACTTCAGGCATTATCTATCTCTGGTAAACCTGGTAGATGACATCTCTTAACAACTGCCAAGCAAATTTCATCAACAGAAAATTGTCCTGCACTCTTCCTGCAAGGATCATCATCCTTTTTCTGGATGTCCGGAAGCTGAGACACATTTTGTTTTCATGTAAATGCAATTGAAATGTGTGTTCATATTGACAGCCTGCATCTGAGGGACTCCAAACTCCTTCCATCCATCTTCCATCTAAAATGAAAATCTATTTGTTCAATTACCTTAGGACATGGAAGCTGCCCCAGCACTACTTTCCCTCTAAAGGAAAAGGGATGAATCCCTCTTTTGTCAGGCCTGTAAGGACTCCCCTGGTCCTTGCAGTATATTTTTCTTGGATGCATTGCAACTGTAGGTGCTACTAAGTGTCTCGCCAAGGAAGTAAAGTTTTCCATCACAGAGCAAACAAGTTGGGAATATGGGAAAACAGAGGCAAGGAGTGTTACATTTCTGTGGAGAGACTCAGCTGGCCACCAGCCAGCAAAGCCATCACTGCAGCTGTTTAGTTAAAAAAGAGAGAAATGTAATATTTGATGACAATCTAATGTCAAAGTCCATGACATCACCTGCCTCCAGCTGCTGATTAATCACGTGAAAGAAATTAGTTTGGACATGAAAGAGTGTGAATCTAACTACTGGGACAAATAACTGTGTTCAGAAAGGAAGGAGGAGGAAAGAACTTAGCAAGTGTTTGGTCAAACGGTTTCTTTTAGAACAGCCCCAACCCCGATTCTCTCTGTCCCTGTAAAATTTGCTACTAAATCCTCATGGTCTGATTTCACTCCTCTAAGATTCAGTCTTTTCACTTCCATGGAATTATTACAGGTTTCTCCATGAGCAGAACTGTCCATCAGCTTGATGGACTGGAGGTGAGAAAAAGGCATGGAGGGAACATTAAACCACTGACAAATTCGCAGTTTCAGTGAGGCCGAGCAGTGAAAGAGTCACTGGTGTGTGTCTCAAGAATTTTGGGAAGGCTTTCTAGGGCACTTACCACTTCCAGTAACATGGGCATTTTGTCTCTCATTCTCCTTAGCTCAGCTTTCAGAAGTGTTCCTAAGAGTTCACAGGACTTGTGTATACTTGTCACTTTCCATCCAGTTGATTTCCCTGGGAGAGGATGGGAATGTGACAGTGCAGGTAGTTCAGGGCTTTCAAGTTAGGAGTTGGGAAGTGTTAGAGGCCATGTAAAAATCTCTGCAGGTGAGATCACTGTTTAGGCAGTAAATCTGATGGCTGGCCTTTTCTTAGTTGTTAGAGTTCATCTCCTCCACTCTGGTGGTCTCAAGAGTGCAAAGGAAAGCCTTCTGCAGCAAAATGGAAGCTGACTTGTAGAAGACCAAAGTTTCACCTGTTATTCTGAAGTCCCTTCCAGTGTCCCTCCAGCAACTATAATGGAATGACATCCAAGGGAGAGCTGGGCCCAGCTTATTGAGCAGTGCAGTGAGGATGAACTCCATTCTCTGGTTCATCACTGATGCCCCACTTTCTAGATTGCTAAGGCAGCCTCCAACTGTCTTTCTTGGAGGTTTCATGTCTGAGCACACTCGTGATGTTTCCTCCAAAACCAGGGCCCTGCCTAACTCAACAGCCTCACATAGGATCTGTTCCTGCAAATAATCCAAATTTCCACTTGTCTAACTTCAAAGTCTGTTCCATCCACTGTAATAAATCTCAGCCTGCTCCATTTTCCTCTTCATCTCTCTTTGAAACAATTGAAATGGCAGATCATTCCCCAATGACCACTGTGGCTGGTGACGCAAATGGCACCTCACTGGATCCAGTAAGTCTTGTTCAGCCCCATCCATCATCTTAACAGGGAAGAAGAGATGTTAGGCAAACTGTCTCTTAATGAAAGATAGGGCTGTAAAAAAGGAAAATATTTCATTGTTTCAACAATTTGTTCCTTTTAGGAAATGCCACATATGTAAAACAGAAGGAAACAAAGTGGTTGGGTTTTTTTTGTTGTGTTTTGTTTGTTTGTTTTTGTTTTAACATAAAACATTTGCAATCCAGTCTAAAAAAATGATCTTGAGAAGACTTAAAGAAATTTGCTTGTGTAGCTAAGGAATGAAATTAGTGTCTCTGCCAAGTGATGGGTGTTTCCAGGATACTGTGTCTCCTACCAGAAAGGGTTATTCCAAGGCATTTCTCTGGCAGCTTTTATTAATCTCCGTCTCTCTGAGCCAGAAGACAGGAAGATGTCAGACATCTGTGCTCTTGCACTGTTCCCGTTTTCCTATTCAGGACAAGGCTGTCCTCAGCCAGTGAGAGAGAACGTAAAGGAACTGGCAAAGCTCAAACATTTTGTCAAAGGGAGACACATTTTTAAAGTTAATCCTTAGTGCTCTGTCCGGGTGCTCTCTTCCCGCTCCTCATAAAACAGTCCTGAAGAAAAACAGTTTCAGTCTGTTCCCAGCGGAGAGAAGATCACGACAGCTGCCAGCTTTTCCAGTGCCTCCAGCTGGGGGTGCAGGCTGTGTCCACAAAGGGTGAAGAGACATCAAAGAAGCCACCATCTCTGAGGGCAAAGCTTCCCACCTGGCACTGGAACCAGCAGAGCCTCACCAGCTCTCCTGGTCCTCCCATTTCCATGCTCTTTCTGTCCAGGCAGGTGTCTCTCTGTCCCACTTGCCAGACAAGTCCTGCTCTTCTCAAACAGCAGAAGCCCGTGGGCAGAGTGGCTGGAGTGTGGGTGCAGGCCCGGCTGGAGGGAGCCATGGGAGATCCCCACCAGGGAGCAGCTGAGCCTCTTTGTTGTGCCCCTCTGCAGCTCCATCTTCTGCCAGCTCTGCATGGCTCAGGCCAGCCTGAAGTCCTACTTAATCCAGTCTGGAATGCTGCTGTCAAGGATTGTGGGAGAATCTGGTTCAGACATCAAGGGCTACAGGCCCTATAGCTGTGCCCAGAAAGGAGGAGAGCAAAGAATGGAAAAGCAGCGAAGAACAAGTGGGAAGTGAACACAGCATTTCTGCTGAGGACATGCAGGCCCCACATCTCTCCTCGTCTGTACTTGCTTTTGCATCTCATTCAGTTACTTAGGCAAAGAGGTGAATTCTCCTGGGAAGAAAAGACCAGCCAGCTGGAACTCTGTGGTGTCAGTCCCCATCCAGCAGGAAGTGGGGAGAAAATACATAACATTTAGGAATCATTAATGCTGCAGTTTAGCTCATCAGCCCCCATTCAGCAAGATAGGAAATGCATGGTTAATACCTCTCCTCTGGGCCAGTTCTTCATCTTCCCCAGCTGTAGTGTGTTTTTAGTGTCCTAATTTCAAGCAGCCAGACCATGAACTATCTTTCACCTTTTGCAAAGGAAAAGAAGGATGGGGAACCGCTCCCTTGGAGCACAGAGAGTCGTGAATAGTGGCAAACTTCATGGCAGTGAGAGGGACCATCCCAGCTCTCAACATCTGTCTTCTTACTCAGGCACCTAAACATGGGTTTAAATTTCTCAGTTTAGTTACACAGAAGTGAAAACTCCAGTTCTAGTGTTGCCTGGTATTAGAGAGCTCACGGCAGTGGAGTGGGAAATGCCAGTGACCTGAAACTCTGCAGTGGTGACTTAGAAATCTTAGGCAAGTGCCCTCTCAGAGAGAAATAACTCTGCTGATCCAGGAGCAACCTGGAAATACCTGAGGGAGGAAGAAGGGCAGCACAAAAGGGAGGCTTGTCCTGGGCATACCAGCCAGAGGAGGTAGAAGCCCAGCAAGGGAAACTGCGTTGCATTGCTCAATTTGCTGCTTAAATCCAGAGCTGGGGAGGCAGCTCAGAGAGCAGTTCACAGCTCCAGGAGGGGATGTCTCCAGAGTGCTCCAAGAGTGGTTATCTCCAGAGCTGGGGCAAGGGGCTGCAGGGAGATAAGGCTCTGACTAGTGTTAGTTGGAGCTGGAGAAGCTGCTCTTGGTGCTATTAAAGTGCCCCCTCATTATGCCTGGGCATATTTGTGTGCCTGGATGTATGTATAGAAACTTGTGACACTTCGGAAAATATCCTAGGTGGACATGTGTGCTGTTTTTCTGTAAGGGCTTTACTTACCTCTAGCTGTTCAGAGGACAAGCGTGATCCAGCATGCAGATCTCAGTCTTTCTGGGAAAGATGTTCTTGCTTGAAGCAATTTTATGTGCAAGGACTGGTGTTTTCCAGTAACTGCTATAACACAGCTGCTTTTCAGGGTCAGGGTCTGCTGACCTTTGCGATTTGTTGCATAGCAATGAACAGTGCTGCATACAGAAAACAGCACAGATAATACTCTGCTGTCTGGCAACATCATTTAGGAATATTTTCATAACTATTGCTTTAGATATTTAAAATTATGAAGACTCGACCTAGACCTGCTGGTTTATTTAACTGTGCTGCACTCATTCAAAGTTCAGCTTTTTTTCCTTTCACAGGCATAGGAACAAAGATAAACATCTGTCCATTATAGCAGTATTATGGTAAATCCTTAAACTATATTATTATACCACGAGCAAAACTAGATTCCTAGAGAAAACCAAAATGCTTTATTTTAAATTAAATGGCTACAGCTCAGTATGAGCTTTAAAATTATTAATCATGTCTTCTTCAGTGCCCTCTCTCTCCCAGTTTTTCAAAACACAGATATCACTCATTGCAGAGTGGAAACTTGGACAGCATTTCTTGTGATTCCATGCTCATCTCATCCCTAAAAGGTGCAGTAGAATCTCACAGCCCCTTCATGTACTACTGATTCCAAAAAAGTCTATGTGACACACACTGCTTACTTGGAAAACAGCTTCTTTTTCCTGCTGTGATCATAGCTATCTCAAATAAATGAAAAGCTGCTCAATTCTGGCTGTGTGTTCACAGTCTAGCGGAGTAACTGTGGCCCATGAATAGGAAAAACTTCTTCAGATAACGAAGCAGTACTGGAGTTCTAATTGTTTTATCTACTCAGCCACAGTCCTGGGTACAACTTTCAGTGGCCTCAAGCCCCAGTGGGGAAGGATTCCCCTTTATGGTTTTAGTTTTACTGAACCTCAGTAAAACTCGACAATACTTACTTGATGTGCTCCTACTGCCTGTAGTTTGGTCTGTGCAAAAAAAAGGAAACATTTATGCTGAATCATGGGTTAGTCCCCAAACATGCACATATGTTTATACTCCTATTATCTGCAAATAGCAGCTGTGAGCCAAAGTGCCCATGTAAAGCCCTGCTGCAGCACAGAGGACCACAGCTGTGACACACACCACCTGCAAAGCAGGGCTCTTCCCTGGCATCCAGAAAAAACAGGAAGGGTGGCATTGAAACAGCTGGCTATACCCAGACATAAAACCAGGCTTTCACATCAGACCTTCACATCTTCACCCTGGAGAGTTTACTAGCTGAGGGAAAGGTACCACAGCCATATATGCATTGCAACAAGAGGAAATGTCATATCCTGTGCTTGTTCAAGAGTTCCTAAACATTCTTGCCTGTAGTGTGTGTATATAACTCCTTGTTAGAGTAATGCACTATGCATAATATTTTCCATATATACATCTTAGCCTCTTGAGCTCTGTAACAGTTCTCCAAAGTCCTTCTGCAAATCCTGAAGCCTGTGAGGCAAACTGACGTCCTTAGTTCAGTGCTAAAGCTCTGCATATGTGTGCTGGGCATGGATGCATGGGATGTATGTATCCCTTCCTTCAAGGCTCCCAGGTGTGTGACCTTCAGGCAGGTCAGACACAAAGTCCCCAGGAGACACAGGATGTCTCAATCCATCCTGCCTGTTCTGCAGGTGGGCAATCGCCTCATTGCTCAGGCCCCACAGCGCAGGAGGGGCAGAGCCCGGAACGGATCACAGAGATCTTTGGCTGCCTTTCCTGGCTGTGCCAAGCTGTAGGTCTCGGTGCAGCACAGGGCGAGGTGCAGCCAGGAATGCGTGGAGGAGGCTCCCAGGGAACAAAACTGGTTCCTTTGTGCTCTGGGTGGCTGTACAAGCTCAGGCAGATGTAGGTGCAGTACACAGGCTGCCCTAAATCACAGTGACTTGCTACAGGTGCCTTTGCAGAGCCCTGTGTTCTTGTTGCCTGAACAGGAGCTGGCACAGAGAATATTAACCAGTCACTGCTTAATTCTGCCCTTATATATGTTCCTGTGGGATAGTGGGAAACTAGCAAATGACTGGGTAACCCAGCTCCGAGGTCACTGAGAGCTGGGAAAACCAGCTTCTTTCTGACCTGTTTTACCACGGAAGAAAGGCAAAAAGGCTGATGCAAGATAAGCATCCAGAGGCCTTTTCTCAGGCCTCTGTTTCTCCTGCCAGCCCAGACAGGGCAGATGTGTGCCGTGCCTGTGACAGCCACCTGCCTGAAAACAGAGACAATTCTCAGCACATAATTCAGTGTTGTATTTTCACTTGTGTCTTCTGTGGCTCTTTTTCTTGTAAAATATTAGCCAGATTTATTTTCTGTCATGCTGGCATGGACACAAAATCAATATGTTGACTGTAGAATTACGCTGTATTTATCCATTTATTTCTGTATTTTACATAAGTCTAAGATTCAACCCACTGGTGAGGAAATGCTGTCAGATACTGACTTCCACTGCAAGGATGCTGACGGTCCTTCTGATGCTGGATGGGATGAACAGTGACAGTTTAGACAACTCATCTTTGAAACACAGGGAAGGCTGTCTTGCGCAACCAGTCCAAAACTTGACAGGGAGTAATAATTTTAAAAATGAATCTTATAATAAAGGAAGAATGGATGGAGGAGGGTACTTGAGGATTGTAGTTGCTTTTTGATTAAATTGTTGCGATTTTTGTTTTGTTTTTACAAAACAAAAATGGATTGACGTTAAGTAGATTTTGGTCCGTTCTGTCCTGTTCTAGCTTTATAATGCAGCCTACACCATATTAATTATGGGTCTTCAAGGATTCAAGTGATTACAACGACCAGTATCTACCATGCAAGTGTTCTCCCCTCTCCACAGAAGGAGGTATTTCTGCAGTACAGGATCTTGTTTCAGTAGGTGTTTTGAATTTGGGGTTTTTTTGCCTGTTACTGTGATTTGGATTGGGGAAGAGGTTCTTCTTCAATTCAGTACATGTGGACCAGGACCTCAACTCCACAGGAAGAGGGTGTATAAAATAGCAAAGGACTGTTCTACTTGTGCTTGAGAGGGTCACCAGCACTGTACTGGTCTGCCAGGGTTCCCTGGGCCTTGGAGAGCTGTGTGTGGGAGCAGGCTTGGACAACACTCAAAGCAAAATGTTAGCTAAAGGCTGAGAGAAGTAAAACAGCCTTGGCTGTATTGTTCGCTTTTGCCGTCCAGCAAGTGCTTCCTGTGCAGCTGATCTCCGCTCCTGCCCAAACACCCCTCTCATCTGGCTCCACTGGGCATAGGGGCTCCTGCTCCCACTGGTAGCCAAACGTCCGGTTCCTCCCACTGGATCCCACACGGCAGGGCTGTCCCATTGCTCCTACAAAAAGCCACCTCCCCGCGGTGATCAGCAGCCCCGGGCCCGAGGGCACAGCAGCTGTAGCCCAGCTGAGCCACCCATGCTGCTCATGGGGCACAGCGAGCACATTCGCGACAACTATTTTTACATGAAATATGATAATTAACGTATCACAGAGGTGCTGGGAGGCCGCTGACTTTGACAGCTGTGGTATTTCTTTCCCTAGACGCCTCTAGCCAGTGTGTCAGTGGAAGATGTTACACAGTTATGACAGCTCCATGCCCTTCTCTAAGTGTCTGTCCTCACTTTATTTCAGACTAAATACATTCTGCAGTGGGTATATGCCCTTCCTAAGTGGAAGATCCTGTTCATTTTAATGGCTCCACTCCCCTGAATAAGGACAAGACAAAAGTTGCCTGGATCAACTGTTTGCCCTAACCCAGCCTGTTTCAGTATCCTCAAGCACTGTAATGATTTTCTTTGGAAGCAGGAAGTATAAATTCAAATGAAGAACACAGCTTAAGGAGAAGCAAGATCTTTTAACACCCAACACTGGAGTTTTACTTGAAGAATATACACTGAGATTGCAAGAGAGTCAGAGTGGAATGATCTTTTTGTTCTCTTTGTCCAGCACCTAAGGCAACATTGCCAAAGCCACAGAGAAGGCTCTGCAGCAACAACAACTAACTACAGCAGTGCTAGTGCCCAGAGTCTGTGTCTGTGAAAGCAACTTTTCTCTTTTCTTGCTTCCATCCTTGTCCCTGAATTGGACTAGCAACCTGTATCATTTGTGTTTTCCATTTAGGCTAACCTCAAACACTTGGTTTCCACTTGATTGGAAACAAGTGTGCTGAAAGCTGTCTGCTCTTTCTTCACTACACAATGTGGACTGCTGCCTGGCTCCGGTCTGGAAACAATTATTTCCCTCATGTACCTACTGGTTCTGAACAGTCAAAGACTTATCCCTACACTTTCTTTTCCTCTATGCACTTTTATTCGCTGCTTCCTTTATAAAGAAAAGATTATCATTGTATGTAATGCCCAAAAAGCAGTTTTAGCAATGTTCCTTGACAAAATTGCTGCCACGTTTTAAGGCCAGGTCTCCCTTAGGGAGTTTTGTATCTGTAAATGTGCCACAACAAATTTGCCACGCCTTTGTCCTGGTCTGATAGAATGAATTTTTGATGGTGCTTGAATTTGTGGGACTTTTAGAAAGGGTGGGACTTCAGGTACACATTGTGGTTACAGTGGTGTAAATATTCTTCAATAACCCCAAAGAATGTTCAAAACATCCACACACAGATGTGCAGTAATGCTTCCAAGAATTTGCAGATGCTACCAGCATAGCATAGTGCAGCTGTTTAAAAAAAGAACATACCTGTTTATCTGCCTGTGTTCCTGGATTTATTCTTTCTTTCAAATGTTCCTACTTTTCGACGTGTGTATGCAGACACGAGGGAATGCGAGCAATGGATGACCAGAATCTGCAGGTATTTGCACACGAGGGTAAGCTTATGCCATGAATAGTACCATTATACTCATCAGGGTCACTTTTCTCAGAGAGATTGATCTCATTCTTTATTTCACAAAGACTAGTTCCCAACTAAGCGCAGACTGTGAGGAAACGAATTGGAGTGGAAAGAGTCTATAAATTTCTTTTCCTGCACTGAATTCAAAATAGCTTTTCTCTTACTGGAAAAACAAATATAAGCTCATTTTGGGTGTCTCTGTCTGCCTGCCTGTGGGACTGGCAGTCCACACCTTCTGCCAATTCGGAGACCTCTCTGCCCCCGTTTATGCTCTAGAGGTTATGTCTTAATTACAGAAAATCTGATCTGCTGTGACATCAATTTCCCTCTTTAGGGGAAATTCCTAGCTGTGAAATCCTAGCAGAGGCAAATTGTTGTTCTTTTTACTTTTTCTTTTTTTTTTTCCTTTGGCCAGTCCAAACCAACCCCAAAACTGCCATCTGGGTTTGACCTTGACTACTGCTTTGAGAGTGCATCGGAGAGCCTGCTCTCCTAAAGTGCTGACGTACAGACAACTATTTCCAATGAGTTATCTTGATACAGAACTCAGGCTGTATCACAGCCAAGAGCCTGCTTCTCCTGCCAAGCAGGACCCAAGCCTGGGGGCTGCAGGAGCTGAGGAAGTGCTGTGTCCCTCCATGAATCAAAAAGGATGGACAGTATCCTGAAGGAGTTAGCCGCAGCCCTGCCTAAACCTGGGGCAACACCACAGCAAGTCAATGTGCCAACAACCCTCTCCACAGAGAGGTGTGGGGGTCATCTTACCTCCCTTGGGATGTGCTCACGAAACGTGACAGGGAGGGCTTGGCGCCAGCCTTGGGCTTCTGTGAATGACCAACATGCTGAGAAGCAGCAGGACTGAGCCGTGGTGCCTGGGGAAGGGGGATGCCGGGGGAAATGGCTGGGTTAGTCGGTGCCTTCGAGCCGGGTGCCTGGGGAGGTGGGTGGCCTTTAGCTCCGCGTTCCTGGCGCTGCCGGCACCACCCTGTGCCTTGACCGCTGTGCCCGGGAAGGAACAGAGCGGCCAGCAGCGCTGGGAGGCCGGGATGCGGAGGCGAGGCGGGGGATGTCCCCCCGCGCGGGCGGTGCCGGGGCTGACCCGCGGCTCTGCCGGGCCCCGCATCGCACGCCGCGGCCGCGGGTGGAAAATGCCTCGTGTATCTTGAACCCACAGCCCAGCCGCCACAGCACGGCGGCGGTGGATTTTTTTTTTCTTAGTTAACAATGGAAACTTTTTTTTTTTCAGTATTTCCCTCCAGCCTGAGCCGAGCGAGAAAAAAAAAAAAAAAAAACTTGTTCCGCTGAGTTCAACCCCAGACAGGCTCACAACTTCCTTCCTGCTCTCCTACCCCCTCCCTCCGCTCTCCTCCTCCTCCTCGCCGCTCCTCTCCCTCGCCTCCTCCTCCTCCTCCTGCTCTCTCCGCCTTTCCAGCCACACCGGGAGCGGGCGCCGGGGCCGCGGCGCGGAGCTGCCCGGAGCGCGGAGCTGCCCGGAGCGCGGAGCCGCCCGCGCAGCCTTGGCCGCCGAGGCGCGGAGGGGCAGAGCCCGGCGTGGCCGCCAGCCCGCGGGGCGAGGAGAGGCGCTCGGAGCCGCGGAGGGAGCGGGACTCCCGGCGAGCCCCGGGCGATGGTTTCGGCAGCGCCCCGCGGCCGCCGGCGGGCGCTGCCGGGCGGCGCGCACTGAGCGCGGGCGCGGATCCCGACCCCAGGTAAGCGGCGGTGCGGGGGGGGGTCGCGGCCGCCCCTCTGCCGGGGGATCCCCGGCAGCCGTGCCGGGGGCGGTGCGGGGGCCAGCCGGGCCCCGCGGCGAGGAAGGGGCGAGTTGGGGGCAGGCAGAGAGGCAGGGTGCTGCCCCGGGGCCGAGCGGGCTGTCCTGCGCCCAAAGTCTGGCCGAGCAGCTTGTGCCGGTGCTCGCTTTCGTACGCGAGCCTGAGTGCTGGGAGCGTTGCTGTGCCGGGGATCCCTGCAAAGAGTGGCTGCCCGCGCTGCCTGGGCTCTGCTGAGCCTCGCACTGCCTCCAAGCAGTGCCTGAAGGGATGGGAAGCCCTTTGGTCACACCGTCAGTTGGGACTGCGCTTAGACCTGGGGGCATTTACCTGCCGGGAGCCTCACAGGAGGACGAACAGCTACCACTGATAGCATCACACACAAGTGCTTCCAGAGGCATGTACACCCATAGCCAGAGTTAGCGCACTGTGTGTAAACAAGTCTGTACTCCCATGTGGGCAGTGTGTTTGTGCAGATCTCAGGGGTTCCCATGCCCCAGCACGGGATGGGGAGTGCAACTCCAGTGGCACACAGCGCAAACAGACATGACGGAAGGCACACTGAAGTGCACAGGGTCACAGAGAGCCACCTGTGAAAGCAGCGTCTCTCTCACGCGCGTACACAGCCACACACTGGCCAGAACAAACAGCACTGCTCACCTCTGCATGTGGGGTCCGGGCTGTGACTTGGGGGGGTAGTTGCAGCGTTCAATGTCCCAGACGACAGATGTGCACAGGGGATACACATTTAGCCAAGGCGTTCATGAAGATGTGCAAAGCCGTGTTGTTGCACATGGTAAGTTAGGGGACTAACTTAAGACGTGGCCCTATACCGAACAAAACTGTGCAAGCAGGGAGTCTTCCTGTGTATCATACAACAGAAATCCATTCCTGAGACTTGGTCTTGCTATAGGTGACAGACTTGAAGGTGACAAATTTGAGTTGTTTGGAGTTTTTATCTTCCTTTAGAAAATGTCAGGGTTTGGGGCGAACACTTGAAAGCTGCCAACTTTCAGTTCACACCAGCTATTCAGTTGCGGGAATGGCTGCTGGCTGTGTGTCCTCTCGGACAGTGCTGCTGCAGCTGTTTCGATAGGCAACCTGGAGAGGGGGCAGGGAAGGCAGGGAAGAGGGGAAACAGCCCCAAACCTGGCTTCCCCTTCGCTCAGGTCGTTCTGATGACCAGGGTGGCCCGTGTCCCCACGGGTGGCACACTGGGGATGCACGCAGGTGGGAGGGGCATACGGGAAGGGAAGAGTCTGGCACACTGTGTGGCCAGCTGGATGGTGAGCTAAGGGAGGGCACAGAGCTACTCTCACTGCTTCTCTCTCCTCAGCTGTCCCGTTTTATGGAGCTGCGGGCCAGGGCCAGCCCAGCTCCCCTTTTTCCTGCTGGCGATGCTGCTGGTCCCGTCGTGGAGAGACCCTGGGCAGCCCCCCAGAGCCTGAGTGCCGAGGCGGCAGTGGTGACGGCCCCCCTGTGCTCCCCGGCTGACTACTATGGCTGTGTACTGCTATGCGCTCAATAGCTTGGTGATGATGAATAGCAACAGCGAGGTGACAAGCGGCACGAGCAAGACGCCGCCTCCTCCCGGACAAGTGCTGCCCAGGGGTCCGGAGACACCCGGCAGCTGCCGCTCGCTCCCTGTCTTCAGCCCGGCCCCGGTGCCGCCAGGCTCCCCGCGCTGTGGCCCCACTTTCCTCTTCCCACCACTTGAGGAGCCCCTGCGGCAGCCGGGTAGTCCCGGGGGCCGGCGGGGGAGCCGAGGCGAAGAGGGACAGCCAGGACCCCCCATGGCACGTCAGCTTCAACGGGAGCTGCACAATGTGCAGGTGAACCAGAAAGTGGGGCTCTTCGAGGCACACATCCAGGCACACAGCTCTGCTCTCCAGCCACCCCGGAGCCCCCAGCTAGCCCGGCCCCGTCCAGCCAGCCCCACGGTGCCAGTGGTGGCACTTGGAACTGGACCCCGGCCACGAGCCCATGGGGAGAGCAAGGCCCCTGATGCTGGTGGGGTGCAGGTTTGTCTGAGCACTGCAGAGCCCTCCAGGAGCCCACTCACTCCGGCAGTGATGGTGGTCCCAGCTGCAGGGCAGGCAGAGAGCAGTAGCCCCCTGGAGCAGTCAGGGCCTGCACCACGGCAAGAGGAGGTGGTGGTGGCCCCCACAGGACTTAAGGGCCAGCACCCAGCCATTGGTGGAAGCATCCCTGCCGTCATCGTCACGGACCTGGGGGGCCCGGAGGAGGAGGCGGGCGCCGTGCCCCCTGGCAGCCTGCCCGTCCGGAAGCTCTCATCATCCTCAGCATCTTCCACTGGCTTCTCCTCGTCCTGGGAGGAGTCCGAGGAGGACATCTCCAGTGACCCCGAGCGCACCCTGGACCAGGCCCCGGCCTTCCTGCAGACCCTGGACCAGCAGAAGCCCCGAGTGGTGAGTCTTGCACCAGCCCTGGTGAGGTGGGGTGAGGGGTGGGGGCATCCCCGCTCCAAGGCACAGCTGCAGCAGGAGGGCAGAGGTCTGATGCAGCAGAGTTCTGCAGAGAAACTTTACATGTGCTCAGTGGTGCTTGCTGTCCCTCACATGAAAAGCTTTCAGACTTGGGAGAGGGGTTCCTAGTCGGAAAATCCTCACACAAGAGAGTAGTGGTACCTGTTTCATTGTGCACAGTCCTTGCAGAGCTTCCCTGGTGCTGCAAAGCTGCCTGCCAGCATGCTTAAAATACATCCATGGACTGCAGCCTTCTGCTGACATGTGGTTATGAGCTTCAGTTTTATCTCAGCACAGCTTCCCTGGGTGCTGGAGGTTTCCCATGGTTTACATGAGCCTGAGGGAGAATTTATTTCCTCCCTGCAGTTGAAACTGTGTGGGCCAACTGTCTGTTCAGGTTTACACCGATGCCCATCACCACAGCGTCTCTGTCTCTCACACAGAAGCAAAATTCTCTAGAATTTCTGGTAATTCCCCTTTTGAATAAAACTTCTTGCTTGTGGGGTGTCTTATATTTTAGGTAAGTGTATTTTTATGAGGTATTTATATTAAGTTCATTTATTTCAGGATCTTTGTTGTGGAGCTGGTTGTGAGGCTTCAGGCGAGAGAAAGCATCAGTGTTGTGTTACCCTTAGACAAGAAAGGTCTCAGAGAGGAGAGCTCTGAGGCGTTCTCCAAAGGCATGGGATAGTCATGGGATTTGTTGTGTCACTAGAGGAGTTCATTCCATGTCTGAGTGCATCCCACAGAGCGTGCTTTGCTCTGAGCTGTCACACCAGTTATCCAGAGGGCTTGGAACCACTTTAATCCAGTGCAGGGCACCCATCACAAGGTTCTCCAAACCAGCACATGGTCTCTTCTATCATCCAGCTCTGAGACGTTACATTGATTTGAGCCTAGCACTGGAGCCTCCCACTGACAAACCCTGAAACATGCAGGACAACCCAGTGGCTCCTTAGTTTAAATAAAGGCCCATCGACTTTCAGTGATGTGTTTCACTGTGTTTAACTTCCTGTAGACACATGGTAGTGAAACTCTTGCTAAACTCAATGACACAAGGAAAACTAGTTCAGAGAAACATCTAAGTGCAGGCATCAAATTTGGAAGAACTGAGACTGTGGTTTGTAAAACACTCAGCAGGCTGAAATAAATGTCTTTTCTTTTGTACTGCTTTTGTCCTATTCCAAGAATCCAGGCTCAGTTCTGCTCAGGATGGAGCAGCAGCTGAGTAAAAGCAGTTAATGAAGTTACTAGTCTGTAGTTCATCGTGTTTGCAGACAGTTTTGTGTTTTGGGGCTCTCAACTGATGAATCAGCTTGTTCCCTTTGGGAGCTGCTACAATCCCTCTGCTGATTAAATTCTGCTGATTTTATGTGCATGAGCTGTAGTAATCTCTGCTCCATTCTCTGCGTTAATGACTGTTCCTAGTGCCAGATCCCACTGATTTGCTGCTGAAAACAGTTCATTGATGGGCAGAAGCATGCCTGATGCTCCTGTGGAAAGCTTCCTGGAGCCTCAAGCTGAGTCTGCACAACCTCCCATGGCCTCCAGTGAGCTCAGCCAGGCTAGTGGCTCGGCAGTGAACAGGCAAGGCTCCTTTGTAGTGCTAAAAGGTGTGGATGAGAGCGAGCTCAGATCAGGTCTAAGATCAGAGCAGCTGCTGGGCTCCATGGGACTACTCAGGCTAAAGGAGAGGAAGATCTGGTCCAAAATACGTCAGGCAGCCTGTGGAGGTGCACTCGATTTTGTGTTTCAGTGCTGGGGTCTCAGCAGGAACAGCGAGGCTAATTTGCAATGATACTTTCCACTGGGCTCCACAGGTCCCATGCAGGGCTGATCACTGACTTTGGCAGGTTGTAGTCAACTTCTCAGCAGGACCATGTGCAAATGCCCAGTAATTCAAAACTGATTCATATAAATAACACCCAACTTTGTGTACTGGCTGGCAATATCTTGTAAATCCTTAACGACAGCAGAAGGCAGCTACTGAAGGAGTGTCAGGTTGCACACTCATCTGTTTTCATGAACTCAGTATTTCCTTTTAACAATGCACACGGTCTGGAAATGAGTTGTGTAATGAGGGAGAATGTGTGAGAAGCTCTCTCCACAACTCGTGCTTTTAGTCAAATCTTGGGAGACCTCAGCCGAGGGAAACCAACAAGGTGCCTCTGGGTTGAGTAGATCAACCCTGGGCTGGCAGAGAGCCCTGCCCGTCTGCGCTGGGTGCTGCTGGCGCAGGGGAGGTGCTTGTACCTGGAGCAGAGGTAATGACGAGCGGCAGGGAAGCAGCTCTTGCTGCAGATACAGCCTGTGCAGCACATCCCACGTAGCATGTTTACAGATTTGATAAACAGCAGGCCTGCTCCTGCCCTTCCTTTCTGGAGGCCGTCTGGCTTAGCAGATCTGTTAGGGATGTCCGGCTGTCTATTGTAGTTCCTCCTGACATACTGGGGAAACAGGCAGATCCCTCCAGCTGGCATGGACTCGTCCTCCATTTGTACTGCAGGTAGGAAACTTTGTTTGTGTTCAGGCCTGAAAATTGGCCAGTAAGAAAAGGATGTTGCCAAGTGAAAGGGAGGGAGGTATTGTGGCTGCATTTTTGGACACCGTGACCTGGAGCAGCTCTGTGACTGAAACGGGCTCTGCCTCTGTTTGACACAGTTTGCTCAGTGCTTTCCCTGTCCCTGGAGTGCTCTGGTGATCACTGGGCTGCACAGCACCGGGGAACAGTGACACTGCCATGGTGGCAGATTTGTGAAGTGCAGTGACAGTAAGAGCAACGTGACGTTTTGCTGTTGTCTCAATGCAAATCCACTTAAGGCCTGAGTAAACTTCCACGTAAGGGCTTTTGCAGCTGTGGCTTTCCCCGGGCTGTGGGCTGCTGCCAGAGAAACCCCACGCTTGTTTATTGATGCTTGCAAGGTCTCAGAGACACTCGAGCGATTACACTTCTTGGGCTGTGTGGGAGGGACGGGCTGTCCAGGCAGCGTGTTGGGATGGGGACACTGTGGTTTGGAAATGCCGCAGGGGAGTACTCTCTGCACACTCCCTGTGACCAACACGGGCAGTTTGGGGAAGGAACTGATGCCTCTGCTCACCAACCACCTGAGGCAGGAGGATGCAGCGACTGTTGGAAGGCACCTGCCTCCATCACTGTCTCTCATGCTGAGGGGGAGAATTTCTCCCTTCCTGGCGGATCACACAGGTTGGGTGTGTAGGGGAGTGGGAAGGTGCTCCTTTGTTCCAGGTTCTGAGTGGCACAGGTAGCCTGAAATGGCAGCCCAGCCTCCTGAGGAGATTTCACACCTAAAATAAGATACATTCTAGCTGGGACTCCTGCTGACTTCTTGACTGGAAAAACAGCAGTGTGAGTTTTGATGTTTTGATGAGAGACTCTGTTGACTCTTCTCAAGGGAGAGCTGATAACCAGGGTGTACTCTGCAGCAGGAGGCTTGTCCCGCTCTTGGAAGCTGGCTGTGCCCCTTAAGCAAAAGATACTCCAAAGCTGGTCATTAGTGAGTCCTTGTCAGTGACCTAAATTCCCCAGTTTGTCAACTCCTCGGCAACTAGAGACAAAGCAACAGACAAGTGGGGGGAAAGGCAGAAATTGTGCAAGCAAGCATGTACTATAGAAAAATGACATGTCAGGGGGGAAAAGAACTCCTTCCTGGAAAAACAATGCAAGACACTGCAGTGTTCCTCTCCCTGGCTTTCCCACAGCCGCTGTGGAAACACGAGGATGTACAGCAGAATAGTAATCAAGGGACTTGGTACACTGTGAAACTTCTGCTCCTTTCAGCAGGCCAGGTAGATTTCTCAGAATTAAGAGACTTCCATTAACCTGTGCGAAATGGCAAGAACTTTTGGACAAAGCCAATGGCAGTGGTGATGACAGGCATTCTTTTAATTGATTTATTTGTTTGACTCACAAAGGGCTGTTAGTGCAGTCCTGAAAGGAGCCAAGTTTAGATAGGGTTAGTGTCAGCCAAGGGCCTCTGGGACCTTTGCTTGTTTCTGTTTGAGATGTTCCAAGGCATAAGCTGACAACAGGAGTCCTGATTTGTTCCTATAAAACTCAATCAAATTAAATATGCTTTCATTCCCTTTCCAAGCTGTTGCTGTGATCAGGAAGTCTCCTTGTAACAAAAACCACGACCACATGGCTATGGTGATACATGCAATATATCTGTGAATATATATCTTTATGCCAACTGTGTTTATGTGTTTTACTGCTTACTCCCACTGTGTTTGTCTTAAAAGCTCCTAAGCTTGTGAGCTTGTGAGTGGTATCTCTGATTTAGTATCAATATAATGTCTGGTGTATTAGGGCCCTGCTGGCTTACTCAGAAGAGCGACTGTTCTTTTAGTAATGCACATCATTGACCAGGGAAGGTGCTTAGCACATATGGTAAGCTGCCAAAGGATGGAGTCCCCCTGCTGTGGGAGGACTAGGGGGGAGAGGGGAATGAGGTGGACACCTCTGTGTTTCCCCTTTTCAGAACACCATGCTCAGCAGACCTGACAGCACAGCATGTTCTACCTGCTGGGATGAGATGAGGACACGCCGGTGCTCGGCGGACTGGGCAGAGCTTCAGGCTCTTTGGGGATGGAGGCTGTGCACTCCAGGGGCTTCACAAAGCATCACTCCCTATTCCGTAGCTTATCCTCTACCTACTCACGTGACCTTCTCAGGGAATAAGCAGCTTTTTTATGGGCTCCCACCCACGGAGGCTAAGTGAAGATGCTGCCATAATCGAATGAGAGACACATGGTGCTACTTCAAGTCTGTCTTCATCAGCACTTTTAAGCTCATTGGGAAGGGTTTCTTCTCTGTGCACATTCTCCATGATTGATGGGGCAGGAATTACATGGCACATAGCAAATCCTTTTCATAGAGGGCCTTACTTGCTAGTACAGCTGCTGTCTCTTGCATATTTTGTATCTCAAAAAAATTTCACAGTGAAAGCATCCATAAAAGTGGAAAAATAAAACCACCATATTTCTGAGGTGCAGGAAGAACAAACATTAGGCCTATCATCTTTACGGTCCCCAGCTCTGGAAAGAGACAGATTTCCACCTCTTCTGGTGGGAATTGCAGGATGTCGGGAGCTTGCCTGTTTGGATCCTTCGGGTGGAAAGCTGAATGTCCGCAAAGTGAATTTCACGGATCAGTGGAAACTTCTGAGTTTCGTCTTCACCTTTTTAGAGGCTTGCACTGACAAAACCCAAACTGTAGTCAGCACGTGTCTCATGTTTTCCATGTTATTTCTATAATGTGTTAGGACAGATTTGCATGTGAAGAAAATACTAGTGCAGCACTGAGCTCTCATGTGCCATGCGATGGCTAAAAGCCACTGCTGAGCTAATGTTTTCTTTACATGTAATTCTGTTCTAGCTCACTACAGAAATAATGGCATCTATGTATGACATTAAATGTCGCTTCAGCTAAGATTAGTCTTCTGTAATGGTTAGAAGATTATAATGTTTATACTGGTAGGTAAATTTGTGCAGTAAATTTGACCTGCTTTCTTCCAATGAAGCCCAGCCAAGCTTTCTAAGATATGTTAATATTTAACAGACAGTCAAAACTAAATGTTAACATTTTCAAATCACTGAGTAACTTTGCAGCCTAATCCCTGTTCTTAAATGTGACTTTTTGGGGAATGCGGGCTTCCAGACTTGATGGGTCACTTGAAATGGCCCTTTTATGGCATTCATCTTGCTTAGCCTTGCTGGGTGTCTCCTCAGGCATCCCAGGGTTCTCCTAAGGTATCTCTCTTCTCTGTAACTCTAATGGAATCTTGACAACTAGTTCAAGAGTGTGCTTTAAGACAGAGGAATCTATTTCTAAAGTACTCATGAATGTCTTCTATAAAATTTATTGGAATTTCATTCTTACTCCTACACATAAAAACCCAGGTCATGCATAGCCTGCACAAAGGCTTCAAGTAGTTCGGGAAGCTGATCCAGTCTGAGGTCCAAAAGCAAGTGCCTGTGATCTGGCGTTTTAATCCGTGTTTAGGCAGCAAAATTTGGCATGCTTTGTAACAGGATGATCATGCAGCAGTGCCTTTCAGCATGGGTATATTCGGGGTCTCCAGCTGCAAGTTGCAGTCCGGTGTGCACACTGTGAATGTGCTCGGAATTGGTGGAAGCCTTTGGAAAATGTAGACTGCAACTCCTTCTTTCCCAGGCACGGTGGGAGTTCGCCCCAAAGCTGCTGTCACGGCTGTGTGCCTGTGGAGATCCTCACTGCCTCAGTCAGCCATGCGTTGTGTTTACAGAGTGGTTTCTGACCTTAATTTCTTAGAGATGGGCAATGTTGGAGTCAGGAGCTGCTGCAGGCTGCTAAGACCCATGTTAGACTTCTCCCTCTCTCAGTATTTATTTCAGTCTTTTCATGCATTTCAGCCATGAAAAGAAAGAAGTGATTTTTTTTTATCGTAAAGAAAGGTCTTTTCATTAATGACATGGGAAAAGGGACAGCCAGTAGAAGGAATTCAATTCTTCTTTCAGATACAAGATTTGTTTCTGGGCAAAACACAAGGATTGCTTTTGGAAAGAGAACTAGGGGGTAAAACAACAAGTGCTTAGCACTTACAACTACTTGTAAGCAGTACAGTGTATTATCTGATCAGTGCTACACAACAGGAACTTCATTAGCATTCTGCACTGTTGTGGTTTTAAGTAATAGTAAGGCATCCCTCGTCTCTGTGAAAGACATAGATGTGCTCTGAAGGGACATGCCAACAGACATTTTAATGAGTCTGATTCAAAGGACAGAATCAGGTTGTCTCTTCACATTTGCTTCACACACTTGATTTGCAGAGAGGTTGGCACCTGGGGTTGCTGTGGCATGGACCTCGCTGAATTGATGTGAATTTTGCCCAGGGTTTCATCCTTGATTTTAAGTCTTGCACTTGGGATCTTGGACAATAGCGTTCCTGTACTATGCAAAGCAGAGGGAGGTCTCATGGGGCCTGCAGTCTTCACTGTCACAGAACTCCCTTCAGCCGGAATGAGGACCAATATATCAACACCAAGAGTAACCAGCACAACATTTTGGTCGAATGGCTATGGCAAGGAGGTGGCACAACTCTTTCCTCCCACCCCATCAGCGTTTGCAGAAGGGGCTGTTTAGCAAGGGCTGAGCAATGGCAGCACCTACCTTCAGCATCAGCTCCTTCTCCTCCCCCTTCGCTTCCTGTCCCTTTGCCCTTGCTTGGGCAATTCATCTGCAGCAAGATAGAATCAAAGAACCCTCTTCCTTTGCTAAACAATTGGCTCCTTTTGTTAGGGTCAGATAAAACGCTGATAAAAGCTGTTGTAGCTCCGCTGAAGCCAGCAGGAGCATGCTGCAGGTTTGGTCCTTGATCGTTTTTCGCCTTGCTCGCTCCTGCATGTATCCAGTTACATCTTGTGGCAAATCCAACCTTAAGCTGAATAAATGAACCAGAGATGCAGTCCCTGGGGGGGGGTTTGCCCGTTCATAGGTACGGTGCCTCAGAGCCTTTGGGGACAGGAGGTTTATAAATGGAAAGATCTGCGGGGAGGCTTTTTGGAAACTGTGTTTTAGGGTTGGGTGTTTTTCTCTCGTTCCTTGCTAAACAATCTCTGATCCCTGCCACTCGGGAGAAGGGTAGGAGCCAAGGCTGGCCTTCAGCTCACCACTGAGCCTTGTTGGTTGCAGACCTGCGTTTTGGGAAGGCGTAGGAATAGCTTTTATCCCATTGAGCTAAACGCGTTCAAAACAGTTTGATTAAATGGGTACTTAAGTACCCCTCAAAAGAGAGGGGACCGGGGCTCCAAGAAGGGGTGGGAGTGAGGGGGAGGTGAGTAGGCTCCTTCTCACCATGTGGACCATAGGAATTGCTCTGCTGGCAGCTGCAAGCTCCATGAGTTATCCAGGGGTATCCTCCCACTGCAGGCAAGGTACAGAGCAGCCAGTTGGAGAATTAGCAACGTGTCCAAATGTAATATGGTTGCTATTATGGGTAATATATATTTAACACTCTGCAGGGACCATTTAAACCTGCATCTGCAGGAAGGGGAAAAAAGTCAGGTTTGCTTTCTTGGCAGACTGCAGATGAGAGAGTCCAATCTGTAATCTCTCTTGGTATGTTTTATGTGGGTGGGTTTTGTTAAGTTACAGGCAAAGTTATTGCACCCCTAGGCTACTCACATTAAATGTTTCTCCAATTTTAGCAACATTCTTTCCAGACTCAGCTACATTTGTTTTTGTCTTCTCTATGGCAATTGATGAGCTCAGTCTGAAATGTATAACTCCACGGGATCTCCTGTTATATATTTCTTCCACAGTTGTAGCTGAATCGGGGCAGTGTAATCCAATGACTTGTTGTAATGCCTAATGCTTTCTTTAATACATTCCAGATTAAAGGAGTCAGCAAAGTTTACATATCCAAAGTAATAAATTTAAACAATAATAATGGCAAATCCCAAACCATGATTATATCTTGAAAATGTTGGGCTTTTTTTCCCTCCTATCTTCTCTCGTGTGGCTAAAGTCTGTTCTTAGGAAACTGAACAGGACAGATAAAAGATGATGAGACAAACAACTTAATCCCTTAATAATGTCAAGTGGAAAATCCAACAACAGATTGGCAAGAAACTGTAATAACAACTGCGAAGTGACCCTTACTGAGGACTAAAGAACTGGTTTTAAAAGCTGAACTTGGGATATAATTAGAGATGAGCCTGAATTAGTGCCCATAGGCTCAAGTATTTCTTTGAACTCTGAAATGGAGCCAAATTCCTTTTTTTTAATCCATGCCTGTACAGCATCAGTTTAACTCCACTGAGGCCAGTTCAGCATCACCCCGTACCTGGTTCTGCCCTGAGTACCCACACAAAGTGACCAGGGAAGGCCCCAGGGTGGCATTCCCACCTCTGGGTCCTTTTGCAGATGAAGTGTGGGATAACAGCAAGCGTGCACAGCCCGGGTAGGTGCTTGTCATGGCAGCAGGAGAAGGGACGGGCAGTGCCTCCCAAGTGGGAGGAGAAGAGATGGGCGTTGCCACACTGGCCTTTGAGTCCCAGCATCTCATCGTGCTCTTGCCAGGGACTGGCACACAGCTGCACCTCTGGGCAGCAACTCTAAGTAGTCTTGGGCTGCCGTTAATAGATACACCCTGGAAGCAAGGCATGTGGTCACAGGAGTAGGAGGCACTTGGAATTGTAATTGCCAAGCCGCTTCAGAAAGAGGGTATTAATTATTATCTCTCTCCTTGGAGCCATATTTACTTAGAGCTGACAGCCCTCCACCCTGGGGTTTGTGGGAGGAATGTCTTGCTGGGGTGGAGACCAGGGCTGCCAGAAAGGAAACAAAGGAAAGAGATTTTAGAACGGTGGCTTATCTCTATCCACCTGAATTACTGTTGTATTTTAAAAGAATACGTGAAAAAGGATTGTTTGAAAAAACCTTGACAAGTGTACTCTCCCAGCTCCATTGTTTTAACCTTCTCCTAGGAATTTGTGTATAAAATGTTCTCAATTCAGTTTATCTCTGCTTGACAAATCCTGTGTTTCCCTTCCGTGCTTTTAGTGGAGTGGGAACTAACCTTGATCTTTTTGCAAAGCGAACAGAGTCGCCGTGCTGGATGTCACATTCCCACCTTCACACGCAAACAGTGCGTGTCACAGCTTTTGAGCAAGATGTACCATCGCTGACAAAAAAATTGTGTAAAGTTCAGACATTCGAGATGAGCTTTTAGAAAAGCAGCTCCAAACTGAACCAGACTCTCTCAGAGGAGGGATGTTGTCTGGCTCTCATGGAAGCCACCTTGCACAGCAGGTTGAAACAAATGGTCTGAAGCCAGGACTGTAGCTCAGCTCCTCCATTAGCAGCCCCTCATCTATGTCTCACCTCGAGAACGGACTTGGCCTCTCTCCTCAGGTCTCTGTTTTCTCATGTTACCCTGTGTTGCTGGAATGGCTTTTCTGAGCCAGGGAAAGCAGCAGAGGAGTCCAGGTGGTCACAAGTGACCAAAACATTGACCAGATGCTGGGCTGGTAATGAGAGGGAAATGCAGAGGTAGCATGATGCCATCTAGTCTGTTACTGTCTTCCCTGTATCGTACATCCCAACCAGCTCTCTCATATTTGGTTTTTGAGCATTTGGGTGGCTCAGGAGGCAGTTCCAGATTCCAGGTTTGTTCTGGTGGATGGGAACCCTTCCCAGAAGGGAGAAAGCTCAGAGGAGCCTGTTTAATATAGGCTGATCTCATGCTTGAGCATACGCAGGAGTTGACCTTTCAGCGCTGAAATAAGAAGTGATGGGAATAGAACAAATCACAGTCTTGAAAGAAAAGCCAAGGAGCTTAGACATGCACCTCAGGAGAAGGAATCAAGGTAGGGAGGCTGAGGGCCACAGAGGGGCCAAATGATAGATTCAAAAAGCATTCTTTCAGCAGTGATTTCGATGGATCTTTGCAGAGCCAAGGCTGTTGAGATGTGAAGTTGGGGTATGATGTGATGAGCCCAGAAGGTGAATTTTAGTTGGGTGGGTAGGCTGGAAAGACTCTGTTAGGGATGCTATCCTGAAAAAATCTGCAAGACTTACAGATAGGTTGAATGTGAGGACTGAAAGAGATCCAAGTTTTCCACTTGGTAAAAGTTTCAGGGTAGGAGCAAAACACTCATAAATGGGAGCGGTAACATTTACACTTGCACTGCAAAGGCATAAATGGTTCTAGGAATCACCAAGGCTGCGAAGAATCAAACCTCTACATTGCATTGCAAGCCTCAGAGCTGTCGTGTCTTGACTGAATCCAAAGCCAAAATTTCTGTCACCTTGATAAGAGACAGCTCCAAGTCCCCATGGTACACCCGCTTAACCTTCAGGGACCTGGCTTTGAATGTTCCAAGAGAACCAAAACTCTAAGCACTCCCCTCACATCTGGAAGCCACAGCTTGATGAGGAACTCCCTCTGCCTGGTGGCCTCTGTTGGAGCCCGACTCCTGGTTCAATCTCAAGAGAGGGGGACTCAGAGCTTTTTCAGAGCCCATCACTGCCTGGACAGAGGCTGAGGTTTGCCCTCCTGGCCCACTCTTCCTTTGGACCATCCGTGCTGTGTCCCCTGGGCAGTCAGACCTCAGACTGATCCAGACAAACCCTGGCAGGACAGGAGATTGTAGGAGCTGGCTGGATCTGGAAGAACAGTTTTTTGGCAGAGAATAGATTTTCCAGCAAATGTCAGGGGAGAGGGGGAGTCAAAATGATTCACAAATTCAAACACATTTTCTGAATAGTTCTGGCCTAGAAAAAAATACAGAGGTGGGGGAAGAAGGAGGGATGTTAAAAATAGCAGTGCGTGTCATTCTGACACTTTCAGAATGAACTGTTTCATTTTGGGAACGGTTTGTTTATGTTTTGCAAGCATTAGAAATGTAGATTGATTCAAAATGGCATTTTTCACTTAAAAGTTGACCTCACCACTAAAACACATTGAGAGAAGAGAAGAGAAAAGGTTTTTTAGGACTTACATAACCTGAAATGAAACACCTCCTTTTGCTTGGGCTCCAGACGAGACATTTTGGAGTTTTCCTTTCAAGCCCCATGATTTTAGCTGTGTCCAGCCCAACCTGAACATCTCCTCTCCGCTAGTTTTTTGATTGAGCTCTGCATCCAGCTTCCATGCTGGCCAACCCTTAAGTCTAATGCCTTGGAGCAAGAACTTTAGTTTAATCTGAGGTCAACCACACATTGCTGTGATTCAGACTGAAACCTGTGGTATCAAATTAATAAGAGCTGTAGGTTTTGTAGATAACTGGCATCTTCCCCGAAAGATGCAGTGTCGAACCTCATTTAGAAAAATAACCCAAACTCCTGAGGCCCTGAAATCTGATCTAGAAATCTTCAGGGAAGTCGGGGTTTGCAGACAGCTGAATGACAGACTTTCACTCCCCCGACACTCACACTGGTCTCATTCAACTGATTCATTAAAGGAAAATGAGCAAATAGCTGGTAATGACTTTGCTGTAGCCAAAACGTGCCGCAGAGTTTCCTCGGGCAGAAGGGAAGGAACACACGTGTTTGCTGTACGATGAGCCACAGTCGAGTTTACTGTTCCCTGTTGTGTTTTCTGTCTGGCTGAGGCACATTGTGCCATTTCCTCATCCCTTGGTGACTGAGTGGAGCCTCCTTTGCTGAGATTTACTTTCACTGTCTCCTGTGCCCCTCTCCACCGTGCCTTGGGAGGGTTTGGGCACAAAAGAGGGAGAGAATAGATGCTGCAGTGTGGGATGGCAAACTTCTTAACATCAGCCCCTTTAGGGCAGGGGCCATAGGAAAGACCTTTTCCATTTGTGGGACAATCCTGGGTTTTACCTGAAACAGGCAGATTTGTAAGCATTTTTCTGGCCCGCTGTAATTTTAGTGTTGCTGAAAGATGGATCTCATAGTGTGGAAGGTTTTTATGATAGAGGAGAGGGGCTGGCAGTGGCTAAGCATGAGAGCAGGCTGTACTTCCTGCTGGGATGGCTCTGATACTTTCTGTGGTGGCTCAGGGTCCCCCAGCAGTGGAGAGGGGAGGGATTCATGCCTGTAGTGGGGTGAGGAATGAAGGCCAATGAGTGCATTGATGATGCAGTTCCCTTGACTGTGCAGTTACTGTTCAAACACTGACAACTCAAGCTCTCCCAGAAAACAATGAGGATTGCCTTAAAAACCACCAAATGTTTCAGGTTTTTTGGAAGTGCTGGGCTTGTTTGATTGTTTTCCTGGCTTCCATGCCTATAAGTCACACTCGGGACAATTTTTCAATCTGTTCTCTGCAAAGCAGAAGCCTAGAAATGTACTTTCGTTTTAAAAATGAAAACTTGGAGTCTCAGCTACGTGATGACTGCAAGAGCTGGGGGCTGTGAGAACAAGGCAGAGCTCACGTTCAAACTGCAGGAGTGGGCAAAGGGGCTGTTGAAAGAGCTGCTTCTCTGGGTCGAGAATGGGGCTGAATGGAAAGAAAGGCCAGGAGGGCAGAGCCGTAAGCCGATTCAGCTTTCCTGGAACAATCGGAGAACGCCAGCGCTCCCTCCCCGCCCCAGCTGAGACAAAAAGCCCATACACAACTACAGCAAAATCTGCCTTCCTGTTTGCATGCGTGTTGTGAGGCCTGGGAGGGCAGGTGGTGTTCGACTCTTGCATCCCCACCAAAACTCAAAGTCCTCTCCTGGCTGAATCCAGAGGTAGGGGTGCAGGAAGAGATACAGGTGGTCACTGAAGAGCAAGGACCATACAAACTGCACAAGAGGGCCCACACTCCTTCCCTGTTGATGGTTTATATAAAACACAATTTGAAAACTAATCACTTTTTCTACAGGTAGAAGTGATTCACAGATCTGTGACACAAGCAGCTGCCAGGAGATGGGAGTACAGCTTTGATTATGTTAAAGTGAGGAGGCAGGAACTTTCCAACTGAGCAACTGTATTTCGACAATTTGTGGAAGGTTGTATACATTTTTCAGCAAGGAATCTTAGGCTGTGATAGGTCCCAGAAAATACCAGGCAGGGTTGTTGAACCATCCCAAACCACATTGTCATTGGATGATGCAGAGGTGCTGTGTGAAGTGATGCCAAGCATTCTCTAGCAGCTCTAATGGTATTTGGATTTCAATTTACTCTCATCAGATACGCTGACGTGTTCCCCAGTTTGCCTCTTGAATTAAGATGCTGCAGTGTTCATTTTTCCCCTTTCTGGCTGATAGGTACGTGTCTTTGCTCCCCCATGGGGAAGAAGGCAAGTATATTCTTCTTTTTAGCATGCTCTTAGAGCTATTACGTGTTTAAAGGGAATTAATCCTCAGAGCAAAGGCCTGGGCATTGTGTGTGTCCCATTCCAGGTGGTGGGCTGTTCCCAGGTGCTCCATCTGCAGGGTTGACTTCAGTGAAATCACGCCAGGATAGCAGTTCTGAAGGTTGCATACCACATGCAGATGGTCTTCTGGACAGCAGTTGCCTTTGGAAAGCTAGCTAGAACTACTGGTGACGTAACAAACAGAATCTGAATATTTCCAGGGTATAAAATTGAAGGAGGAAAGCGGCTTTACTGGCTATTGTCAGAAAACAGAGGTTTGCATAGCAGCAACATTTTCCATATACTGCACAATGAAGTTACTTGCTTGGGAATTAAATTGCAAGTCAGTTTTAGACAGCGTGGCCATCTGTAACATAGCACACATTGCAACACACGTACTGAATGTTATTACTTGGTGTCAGTGTTTATTGAAGCAAGTGGGGATTTGAGAAGCAAGCTCTGGCACAGGAAACACTAACAATGTGATGGCACTTAATGTCTCAGTGAGTGTAAGAACTTTGGGGAATAAATTCTCCAAAGACAGAATACTTTGGAAAATACCTGCTAATCCCTTTAAACCCCTAATTTTTGTATTGGGTGATGATAAGCCACAGATTTCACCACTAATCTAAAAAATATGCTGTGATTTTTGGAAAAGCAAGGGAGACTCCAGGTGTAGGCTCAGTGGCAGATTTTGCAGTGGCAGCTCCAGCTGATCTCACTGGCAAGAGTTTATTTGCTGCTGTCTGCTGGTCCCTTGCTGTCTTCTTTTGCTACTGCAGGAACCAGGGTCAGCAAAATTGAACTGCACTTCCCTGTCACCTTTACGGAGAAGAGTCAGTATCCTAGAACATCGCTTTGTTTTAGCTGCAAGACTGGAATCAGATTGGGCCAAATCAACTCTGTTGTAGCTCTGCTGAGTCTGGTGGGCTTGCACAATGGATAAATTTGATCCAGAGTAAGAATAACACGAACCACAGATGGCTGGGTTAAGTGCATTGTTTATGTAAATGGCTAGACCATGGAGAGCTGCCCGCATTGCAACATCCCCCTCCCATCTGGCTCCTTCAAGGGATCTGAAATCACAGCAACAAAATGTGGCACAAAGACTGAGTTTTCCCTGTGCTCAGAGACGAGGACCTGTTGGCAGTGGTACATGGTCTCAGCTCACCAACTGTGCTGAACTGGCAGCTCAGGGAGCAGGACAGGTCACGTTGCTGTGCCCTCTGATGGCAGTGAAGTTATAAATACATTTTTGGAACAAAAATAGGAACCATCCGCCAGAGCTATTTCTGATGACCTCAGAATAAAGTTAGATTTTGGGGTTTTTTCCCTCTGTTTCTTAGCAGGGCTGCTGAGCTCTCCAGCAGAACAGGAAGTAGGCTGAGGAGCTGTTTGAGTAACCAGGGTCATCAGATCAATGGAAAAAGCGGTTTGAGTGCACTCTGTGAAAGTGCAGTCAACAATTTTGAAATTACTGCAGTTTCTCTTCCTAAGTCAGGGCTGTTGTTCATGCCAAGGGGACTTGAGTCTGCTACTGCTCTTTCTGTAAGCAAACAGAACATTTCTTTTTGATGATGTGCATAATGTGCACCCAGGGGTGAAGCAGAAGGCTTTCCCTTGGTGTCCTTTGATCAGATTCCAGATGAGTTAAGAGATAATTTGATCAGGATCCTACGTAATTTTGAAATGCCTACCGTACCATTTGGAGGAAAAATAAACTTGCTTTTATTGGGAGTTGGGCGTGGAGAAGTCAGAGTAGGTGAGGAGTGAGGGAGAGAACAAGAGACAACATTTTGCTGTCAAGGAGGAAGATGTACAGTTTTCAATCTCAGAATTGTGGCTGATCCTACATTTTAGTGACACTTGCAGCTCCTTTCATGTTTTGCAAGTTCATCTGAGAGCTGAATGCATGCCAGATGAATCTTTCAAGGGAAGTGGAGCTGGGTTGAAAATATCTCCAGCACAGATAATTCAAAGGAAGTGCAACTTTTAAAAAAGCATGTGAAATGGCTCTAAGAATCTACCTGTTTTTTCCTGTTTACTTTTTTCCTTTTTCTCCTTCCTCCCCTTAGTGCTACATTCCACCTCTCTCCTCTGCCATCATGTCACACTTTTTTGCCTTTAGTTGATCTCTCAGAGGCATACAAAGAGTTTTCGGTCCCGTCACATGCTCTGGCTGGAACTAGAGCACGATTCCTTTCTGACACGATTTTCTCCAGGATTCTGTCAAGCTGAGCTGCAGACGCTCCCCGGTTTTTCACTGATTGTCTTTTCAGCTGTCCTCCTCTTGCAACACTCACGTTGCAGCCAGGCAAAGGCTGGTCTGAGCTGCAGAGTGGAGACGATGCTGTGAGTGCAGGGAGCAAGGGGTGCACGGGGGGTGCCTGTGGCCAGTGGGACGGGGCGGCCGTGGGGCGGGAGTGGCGCGGCGTGGGAGAACAGGGCCAGGAGAGAGAGATAAGGCAGGCAGGAAGGGGAAAGGCAGGTGGAAAAGGGAAATGACCACGGGGGCCAGGAAGACTAAAGAGAATACAAGGGAAGCTATGAAGCCATCTGGGAATCTGCTCTAGCCACGTGTAAATCGTACACGTCCTTGCGGCGTCCCACGGTGCGCAGAGCGGAGCAGCGCCCGGGGGAGGCCGGGCAGAGCCGGGATGGCGGCGTGGAGCTGTGTGGGGTGAGCCCGTGGGGGTGTGGGAGGGGACGTGGGGACAGCCCCAGGGGCACAGTGCTGGTGAGCTTGGGGGCGAGGGGAAGTGTGTGGGTGCTCCAAGGTGGGGTGCGGGGGCGGCAGAGCTGTGGTGGAGCAGTGTCCCGTGAGGATGAGGGCAGAGGTTGATGGAGCTGCTTTTACTGGGAGTTGTGTCCAACTGTGTCGGGTTCTGGGTGATGGCAGAAGAGCAAGGGGAGAGGCAGGTGCCAAGGGGTGGAGGCAGAATGGGAAGTATGGGAGAAACGGAATGCAAAATTTGATCAGGAGATGGAAAAGGAGCAACGTGGAGGGAAAAATCACGTGAAAAGTTGCATTGTGAAAAAGTAGTGGAAGAAGGCATCATGCAAGGCTGACATGAAAAGGCAAGGGGAAGAGAGGAGAGCTTGGACAAGACTTTAAAAGTACTTAATGATGGGTGACTGGGGTGGGATTTGTGGCAAATAGCTAGATCTGAGCCAGCCTCCCTCTGTGGGGAGAAACAGGCCCCTGCAGAACACACTGTATGTGAGACCTGCCTGCACAGCATGAGAGGAGATGAGGCTGAGCAGCCCTGTGACTGCAAAAGGAATTAACTAGCATAGATGCAGTCATCTACATTGGACATGTCTAAAAATAGGTGAGATAAATTTCAGTCCCGAGGACAAAATGTTACAGTAAATGAATACAAACAATGTCATGGTATCTAGCTGGGTGCGTTCATGTCTCCTCCATGCATGTGCACGCAGGAGGTGTGTACCCAGTTTCAGGGCTTGTGCACATCAGGTGCACATGTGGGCACCAGCACGAACCTGGCTGCAATGTTCATGTCTCACATCGCCTTTGCAAAGGTCCTCTGCACCTCAAACACTGAAAAATTGAGCTGTGATGCTGGAGCAGGCTGTAGTTCCTCAGGTGTCTGCAGTTTGCATTGTGAACCATTCCTAAGAGGCTCAAGGGAGAGCAGGGAGGTGTGCTGCAGTTTCAGGGAGTGCTGCTGCTGACCCCATCGCTCTCCGCTTTGCTGTGGAAGGGGCTGCAGCCCCTTGTCTAGTTTTATCTCAGCTCTCCTGGCTGCCTCTGCTGGAGCTATGGGGGTTACTTTGCTTTAGCTCACACTGGGAGGCACCAGTGTGACAGGGAAGAAAAGTCCCAGTCCCCAGTGGTGCCATTTGCCCCATGCCACCTTGCCATCTGTTCTGAAGGAGAGGCAATGTCTTTCCCCCTGTGAGAGAACCAGTTAGAAAAGAATAACCACATCTCTGTGGGGACATCCATGGGGTGTGTCAAGAGAAGCCCAAGCAGATGCAGTTATTTGATGGGATCCCTCATTCATGGACTAGGTTGGCATGGATGGTCTGAGCAGGGCATGGATCTGTATTGGAGACGTCCTCTAGCTGCTCCAGCCAGCTCCCTGCAGCCCTGCTCTCCTTCCTTGTTCCAGTTCCTGCACGTCCTCATCTCCAGAATTAGGTCTGCAGGTCCCACACCTCATCTTTAAAACCCTCTGTGCAATTAACATGCACAGGCATGTCCTTGGCAGAAAGTGTCCCCAAAGGATGGGCAAGGAGAGGATGGCACAGTTTGACTGAGTAGCTCATGGTTATTTGTAGGAAAAGCTGGGAATGTCTGTCTCTGCACCAAGAAGTGGTAGCATGCTCATGGAGGTCGTGAGTCTCTGGTATGACCTGAGCTCATTTAACAGTCTCCACTGTGGAAGAGAGCAGCATTTTAATCTAATGAGGGTGATGTTGGGCAAATGCTTTTAGTGCTTGGGTCTGGTTAGTCATAATTGAACTCCTCTTTCACTTAGTCCTTTACTGGAGGCTGCTCATTCTCGTGCTGCGCATTTCCTCTGCCTGCAAAAGCACTTAGAGCAGCTTGGATCCCCAAGTCGCATATTCTCAATATTTATGCCGCCTGAGTGGTTTTCCAGGGAAGCCCTTAATCTTACAGGTCAAGAAAAGACACACTTTTGTTAGAACCAATACTAGCAAGGTGCAGAGTTCATTCTTAGGCAGCAGGTGGGTTATAAAGTCCTATTTTTGCGCAATTAGTTTTGTAAGAGCTCCCTCCCCCCTTCTCCCTGCTTTCATTTGCTTCTGTGTCCTGGGGTCTCAGAACACAAAGGTTTCTAAGGGTAGGGTGTGTGCCTTGAGATCACTTGCTGGTAATGCCTGGAGGAGCAGCACATTTATATTTCCACATTCATGTTAGCTGTTGAAACATGTGGTCTCACCCCAATAATCACCCCAATAATTCTTTAAACCTGTTCAGAGGGGATCAGTAGAAACACAATAAGGCAGTTTCACATTACTGTAATAGTTTCCAGATTATTTTGTTTAGAAGCCTGTGTGGAACATTACTTCTTGCCTTCCTCTGTCATCCCTCAGGCTTAAAGTGAAAAGGTCTTGGTGAAGAAAACTGAGTAAGGAGATAGACAAAGTTTATATATGGGATTATTTAGCCTGCAAGCTAATGGGTGTCAAGTGAAATATCTAAGATCATTGTGAAAACTTTTCCGTTCATTCCTTTCTACTCTACCCTGTCTGGTAAATTGACATACACTTTGTGAGATGAAATTGCAAGGATATGCACACTGACTGGGAGAAGAAATTAGTGGGCTCCATGCAGAGCCACCCTGGGGAACTCCCTGCTGTGGGATGCTCTGAGCCCACCTGTGCCAAGGGGAAAAAGGGCTGGGGGAGCACCACAGCCACCTGCTTGCAGCTTTGTGGGATTCCAGCAGTGGCCATAAGCTGAACATGTGGAAGGAACAGGATGGGATTTCTGCACTGCAGCCCCCATGGCCGATGGGCTGAGGCTGGGTGTGATGGAGAGGGGGCTGCAGAGGCACTGCCTGGCCCATGGCAAAGGCCCACAGCTTTCTGTGGTGGTAAAAGGCTGTGCTCCGAACAAGAGGGCAGCTCCTCGTGTGGCTTCATCTTCCTGTGAAACAAGGACACAGCTGAGAGCAAACACACGGAATGCACTTGCTGTGATCTGGGCCATGCAGGCTCTGCTGCCCTCATAGCTGGAACTCCTGGTGACAGCATTTGCCCAGTTTCCTATTAAATGCAGCACCTGAGACAGTGAAAGCCTTAGGTTTTGTAGCTCCTGCGACCTAACATCACAAATGATGAGCCCCAGGTCCATCACACAGACTGGCACTAGCCCTGTGGCAGCCTCAGGAACAGGACCCAAAAGGGTGCGTTTTTTCCCCAGAGCTGGTGTGAACTCACAGCATACGCTGTGCAAAGCTTGTGGTGATCCCAAGTGGCTGCTCCTTGGAGGGTGCTATCAGCAGGGCACCCTCTGAGCATCTTGTACTGATGGACTTGGTAGGCAAAGTCTTCCCCTGCTATGAAGTCTCCAAGCTGTCTTAGCTTCAGCCCAGCTCTCACATTTACACCAGCTGAGGATCTGGCTTCCACCTCAAAGGGTTACACAAATAACGCACAGTTTGAGCTCTGTTAGAAAGCCCCACCCTTTTCCTGCAGTTTTAGTTTGAGGGGTAGTGCTGCTTGAGATGCTTTATTGTAACGGAAAATGAAGAGAAATGTGGAAAAACAAAGCACTAGGATACTTGGTTTAAGGTATGCAGCTGTGTTTTTTGTCTAGGGAGGGGCGGAAGGTACCCTTTCTTCATCAGTGGTTCTAGATTATATTTGAGCAAGGAGTGTTTAGGACCATAGGGCTCCCCCAGGTTTCTGCAGACTACATGAGCGTTGCTTAGAGAGTGAGCAGCTCTGGTCCTCAAGGCATTTGTGTATGGCTGCATGTTGCCCTTTCAGCACAGAGACGTTCAATCCTGCCCTGTGTCAGGAGGGAAACTGCTGGAGCACCACCAGCAGACCCAGGGATTGCTTTGGAGTCCTTATGAAATTCAGTTGGACCTGGCTGCCAGGAATGTCTCGGGACTGAAAGAAGGATGTTGTTTGGGATAGGTCTGAGGCACATCAGCAGGGCTTTCAGGCAGTAGCTAGTCCATCATATTCCCTCATGGAGGAGCTGTGCAGTTGAGGTGCTGGAGCTGTTCCCCAGCTTCCAATCCACAGGCCTGTGTGCTTCATGTGGTGGGCCTGGAAAAAGCAGGGTTTGCAGGTACAGCTGGGTGATTGGCACATGTTGGTTCAGGAGACACTTTGAAGGGAGAAACTGATGCACCAGCACCAGAACAGGGAGCTGATGGGCTGGAGAGAACAGCCAGCTTGCAGCCCCAAGGCGTCTTGGGGACCAACATGGATCATTATTTACGGGGGAAGGCTTTACTGGGACTGCACCACCTGCCTTCTGAGACCTCTGTGTTCACTGTTGTTCCTTACCATGTTTCTGTGCATGTGGGTAGTCCAGGCAGCCCTGCTATGTGTTATGTGCCATTAGGCTACGTGGCCCCATGGGAAGGGATGCTCTTCCAGTTCTTGGGCTCTCCTCTGCCTCTCCTCTCTTGGGGCAAGTGGTTGTCTTTTGCTTCCTTGGTCCAGCAAAACATGTTCCTACAGGTGGGCTCTCTGACTCTGCCAGCTGACAGTCTTGGAGTTTCTGTCTGTGCCAGAATTTCCACAGAAATTCCCCACTCCTCCTGCACTGGGTTTTTCTCCTCCAAGTGGTGGGACTGGCTCTTCTCACCATCCCATCAGGCTGGGAGCTCTGCCAGCTCCCAGCCACGCTCCACTGCCTGCACACAGCCAGCAAAGGACAATAGAGGTTGTCTCTGATGCCTGGCTGTTTGCTGCTGGGTTAGGTACCCCCAGGCTCTGCTCTGCAAAGAAACAGCATGTCTAATCCTGTGGGAGTTTCATCCCTTTCAATCAGGGGTCTGTACAACTCCTTTCGATGATTAGCTCTGTGAATGTTAATAATCCATAACCTGGTTAGTGCTGGGTCTTCTTTTTCAAGGGCCACCTCCCAAAGTAACTGCTGAAGGGCAGGCAGGTGAAGTTGGACATAAAAGCAGATGCTGCAGGGGTGCATGACTGCAGAGATGTGCACGGCCTCACACTGAGGGGAGTCCTTAACCTCTCATGAAAGAAGAGAGTATGTTTCCTTCATCTGGTGGCGGGTTGCCAAGGCGAGCAGGTTAGCACCGATGAAAACATCTCTCTTTTCTGCCCTCAAACTGGGGCCTGTGGGTTTCCTCTTCAGATTTGCACTTGTCTTGCAGCCCCTTTCAGCTGGCCTGAAGTGCAGTAACATGCAGGTGGAAGAGACCTTGGGAGGTTAGTTGTGAGTGGCTTGAGGAGGAGCAGTAGCATGAGTGTGCACACCCAGGGATACACACCCAGAGCCCAAAGACCTCACGTTCTGTTGCGGCGTTTCTCGGCACGGTGTTGCTTTTGCCACGCAGCTGCTCAGCGTGCTTCAGGCACAGGGATGGCAGGAATAACTTGCCAACACGTGCCACAGCACGTGTCCTGCCAGTGCTTGGACCTTCAGAGCTCAAGATGGGAGCTTTTTGTCTGGAGTGAAGAATCTGATTTGAGGAGGGGTTTACATGTCCTTCGTTCTCTGGTGCAGGGTGTGGATGAGGAGCTCTTGCATCTGAGCAACCAGAAGTGACATCCTCCCCTGCTCTGGGATGTGAGTGCTTCCACCCATGCATTGACAAGTGCCTCAGTCATATTAATACCATGTGAACCCGACTCAAAAACTTCTTTCAATTTTGCTTGCATTCTTACTGGAAAGCAATGCTCTCACTGAAATTTAAGTGGAGTTTTTTCAATAAAAAGGACTGTTAAAAAGAAATCCTCCATGATTATGTCCAAATGAAGGTTGCTTTTACTTCTAGTTTCACAGAAATCGCAAAAATCCCTAGCTGCTGTAATCGTTGAAGTCAGAATAGAAACATGCTATTTATGGGGTGTGGGGAATGAGAAAGAGCTGGCGAATCTTTAAACCCACGGCAGCTCTGTGGCTCTCACCAACAAAACCTGTCACAAAGAGCCTGCCCGTTAAGATGGGTGGTCACGAGCAGAGGCGTGAGTGGCGTTCATTACAAACCCCGGAGCGAGGCACCGTCACTTCATTTCACACCAATGCCCGTTTCTGCTTTATGTCTCACCACAGCCCAGGGAAGGCTGGCATGCTGGGGCCACAGGGATGCTTCGTTGCAGGCACCTGTCTGGGGAAGCTCAGGCTGTTATGCTGGGACCCACAGTAACTCCTTTAGCAAGGGACGTCCTGCACTGCGAGCATCCGCCCTCGCGTTTCTATCACCAGCAGGAAGTCTCCGCCTAGGTTTTCTGGACACTTTGTTCCCAGAGCTGGCATTACAGCCTGATGAGGTTTTCTCAGGTTTTCATCAAGCAGCTGGGTAGGAGCAGCCAGGTGTCTACAAATGTGCTGTGCATTGAAGGCAGCCTGGGGTGGGAATGGCTTCATCCTTTGGAGCATATGGCAGGTCTGAATTTCTGTAGCTGTCTCCCAGTGCTGTTGTCCCTGTTCCTGTGGCAGCTCTAGCAGTAATTGTGGCAGCCTGGCTGTGACCTTTGGGCCCTGCTGGGGGAGAAGGGACAGAGCTGGGACACAGCCCCGTGCCCTCGCTGGTGAGCAGCTGGCAACGGGAGCAGCCAGGCAGCAGCTGTGCTGGAACTGGGGCTCTGCTAAGAAGAGCCACAGCGTGAATCTGATCCAGCCCAGCTTCACTGCTGCACTGTCACCAGAAGGGATGAGCATGCCAGCCTCCCAGTGCCCCTGCTCCATCATGATGCCAAAGAAAAGGAAAGTGCCCCAGGGACAGATGTGTTGGGTCTTGACTGCTGAGTGTGGTTGCTACTACCAGGGACATAGCATCGCTTCCCTGGATGTGGATCTTTTCCTGAGCATTGTACTAATTCTTGTTGTGCTTTTCCCTTCTCTATTTTGCTTAATTACTCTCATTGCCCTCTTTTCCTGGCAAGTCAATGCCATTAAATCCAGGCACCAAATCCACAGGGAGACTGGCAGTGCTGACTTTCTGGGCAGGCTCTGGAGGGCTCTGAAACCTCCTTGTGAAACTCCTGTCCTTTAGTGGAAGCAATTTGGCTGCTCTTGTCAGTCACTTCTGCCTGCAGCCATCATCAGTGACTTGCCTGTCTCAGGATTTAGACAATCTGCCTCTGAAATGCAGAAAGTTTTATTAGAAGTTGCACATTTATACTATAAGGTCTTGGTGGTAATACATCATCTTTTAATCTCTTTTATTGTACAGGATGTACCACAAATAGGCCTCGATTCCTGTTTACTTTAAACATTATCTCAGCATTCGTACACACGCTTTCCTGATTATTTCTCCTCCTCTGCCACAGCCTTCCAGATTTTTAAATGTTTTGTATTTAATACATCACAGAAGTCAAAAGTTAGATTTTATAATCAATATGGTAAGGAGAACTGAAACACAAACCTTTCCAATAGAAAAGAGCTGGACACAATTTTTTTGTCTGGAAGAGTGAGGAGGTGGGTATGGCCCCACGCTGACTGCAAGCACCGGAGAAGCCACCCTGCTTTTTGGGAGCCCCTATGGAGAAGCAGAGAGTGAGGGGCGATGAAGGCAGAGCTTTCCAGCAACTTCTGCCAGCTGATTTGGGCCTCTCTGTACTTTCGTTGAAATGACACCCGGCAGGCTCTCAGCCCTTGGTTTTGTGAGCACATTTGTGGCTGTGCCAGGGGCAGGCATGGGAGCTCTTTGTTAGGAGTTGCGGGGCGCAGCCCCCCGGCTGGGGACAGCAAATGTTGTCTTGCTTCCAGGGCTCACATCTGTGTAGGAATAATCATGTCATAGGCATTGACAGCATCCCTGTTGGGCAGTCGAGGAGTGCTCCGTTTTAGAAATGAGGAAGGCTTAGCAGAGAGGTCAGCCTTTCCTTAAGCACCCACTTACTTGGATACCTCTGGTTTGTAGCCCGTTTTGAGGCTGGCAAGGCTGAAGAGCAGCTTTTGATTCAGACAGTGCTCCATGGTCGTAAACACTGCCTGAAGGGTCTTGGCCCTTCACACTCCAGTGGCCCTCAGGGAAAAACTCTGGCTTCAGTGAGCGTATCCAGTGCCTGCTGGAGCACAGAGCACTGTTCAGACCTCTCCTTTCCTCACTCCTCAACCCTCACAACCAGTCACACCACAGTGTCCCAGGTGCACATGGCCCTCTGTCAGGCAGCCTTTAACATGACTCTGTAACTCTTTTTTGTTCTCTGTCTTATTTATGGCTGTAAAGTATGTTTCTTCCAGGCCAGCAGAAAACAAGTCGATATAGAAAACAATATGTGATTCAGTTTGCAGTGGTGCATCTAATTGACAGGAACTGGCTCCTTCGTACAGTACATGCTGTGAAATAGCAGGTCTGCCTTGGCACCGAGTGGACAAACAGAGGTGACTAAGCAATCCAATTGATTTATGGCAATAGCCTTGCACAGGAGATCCGGGAAACCTCTGGGAAAACTGCCTCTAGCTGAAGGAATCGCCACGTGCGAATTATAAAGGCTCCTGGGCACAGCAGAGACCTGTCGCCAGAGCCTGAGGAGCGAAACAGGAGGCAGGAGAGCACTTAGTGCTTTGGGCACTGCCTCTCCCCGAGCTCGCCGCGTCTCGGGCTGCCAGCGGGTGAGCGGAAGAGCCTTTCCCGCAGGACTGCGATGCAGGGGCGCCCGCGGCAAGCCAACGATGACGGACTGTTGTGGGAATTCCTGTCACAGGTAGGGTTGTTGGGGCAGACAGGAAAGAGTGACAGGTGCTTGGAAAGTTTGAGGCACGGCTGATTCTCTGTGGCAGAGAGATGGGAACAGGGGGAGGTTGGGGTGGATGAAGTGCCTGAGTGCTGCATAGCAGGGTGATGGGGGAGGACAGAGGTCTGGTTTCAGGGGTGTCAAGTGCCTTCACTCTCTGGAAATGAGGGACTTGAGGATGCTTATTCCCGTGGCAGTGCAGTGTTTTGTGTCATGCAAGTTATGAGCCACTGGCTATAGGCAGGGGCAGAGAATGTTTTAATGAATAAGGAGGCAAAGTCGTTTCCTTGATTTGACCTATTCTTATGATGAAAGGCCTTCCATCACAACAGAATATTTGAGCAGTCTCTGAATGCGAGCTGTGGTGTCTCTATGGAATGCCGTTAGACTTTAGATTTGGGGTTCTTTTTGTCTAACCCACTGGCATCCTCAGAAGGGTGTCCCACAGCCCCACCACCCCACAACTTAGATTTTACTTGCTTGAGCTACAGAGAGGTTTTTCATTCTCAAGGACAGCTGAGAGTCACTGAACTGATGTTGTAAGAAGCTGTTTCGGCAGTGCAAGGATTTTTGGGGTTAGGTGGTGGGGAAGAAGGAGGGCAGTGCTCAGCCCTGCAGCCCAGCAGGCGAGGGCTACTGTGCCTTCCCTCTTCCTCTTCCTCACATGCCACCAGTGCTCTAGCCCTTTTCCCTCGCCCCTCACCACTCTTCGTTGAAGCACACAGGCCCTTTGTTGCTTGTGCTTTCCTGGTACCTGGCGCTGCCTGTTTGGCATGCCATGGCCACCCCCACAAGTGCTGGGAAATTTGCCTCATCTCAGTCGCCACTCTCAATTCCCGAGCGCTCGGTGTCTGCTCTGCAGGGCAGCCCATCAGAAACACCTTGGCACGTTTCACAGGCTGATGCCACTGCTTGCTGGGAAGGGCTGTGTTTTCCCTGCCCACCCCTCTGCTCCGCTCCACTCCGCTCTGCTCCAGCTGTGACAGAGCCCGTGGGACTGCGTCCCATGGGGATGGAGAAATGAATGCCCCACGTCAGCAGGGAGATCTGGGGGTGACAAACGCTGAGTGCAATCGCTTCTGCAGAAGTAATAGGAAAACAAAGGGATTAGTGCTTGCCACATTTCTTAGGAAAACACGAGTAACTTGCTGGGAGGGACGGCTGCCATAGCCTGTGAAATGAAGGGGCTGTTGCTGGAGATGTAGCTCTATGTCCTATTGCACAAGGGGCCTCAGCGTTAATGGGCAAGTCTGGGGAGAAATGATGCAGAAAGGATGAATCAAGCTAAAACTGAAAAGTTTGCTGCTTGGACTTACAAGTGTGAGTGTGTGGGGTGTGAAATACTGGATTTACTGGTGGAGGAGAGTGGAGAGCAGAAGGCAGATGCTCTGCCTGTTGATCCAGGCACAGGTGCTGTGGTATGTAAAGCACCTTTGGATCACTCGAAGAGTGGAGGAGGAGGGAGTTTGGCAGCATACCATTGAAATTACTGCTCTCTCTGAGAGGAATTGATTAATGAGATCAGGTAGGGACAAGGCTTACCAGATTCAAATGACTTTGCAATGCCTTCCCTGTTTCTCATGGGGCACCACCCAGAAACACAGACTGAAAATCCACCTCTGGTTTGTGTTGGATGAGTGGCCCTGCACATCTCCACCCCTTAGGTCCAGGGTCTCCGTGCCAGCTGTAGCAGCTGTCTCAGCCGTGAAGGAATCCTGCGCGTGGGCTGCTCTGCCAGAACAGAATAGGGCAGAGGGAGGTGGCAGGGATCAGCAGGCGCCTGGCAAATCAGGATTGCCTCCTTCCACATGGGCTGCAGCACTTGTGGCTGGCTCACAGACATACCCATGTGCCCTCCCCTACGTCTAGGGGCAGGGGTGGAGGTTTGAGTTCCTGTAGGTCCCCACAGCCTTGTTTGTGTCCCACAGCCCAGAGAGGATCAGTGGACACTCAATGAGTTTAGGAATCTACGCAGTGCCATCGTAGCAGCATGAAGGCACTGCATAGATGCCTTAACTTCTGAAGCTACTCACTGTGTGTGATGAACTGTGGAGAGAAGTAGTTGTGTGCATCTGAAAAACCTGATGCGGAGGCTTTAATGCTTATGTGTTACTCTTCTCCAGGATGACAATTCCTCAGTCTCTAAACTCCCAGTACCTTATCAAAGAATCTAAGACAAACCTCAAGGAAGCTGCACAATAGGGGAAACTCAGGTGGGAATAGCATTAAAGGGCTGCTCCTCTGGGAAGCTGTAACTTTCTTTTCTGTGCATTTTTCTGCTGGTATTTCAGCTGCCAACCCAACCACTTTCCTTGGAAACATTCTGTGTTGCCAGACCCCGGGCACTACAAGCCTTCATTCGATAACTGGCTGGGTGGCACTGAGGCACTGGTTTGCATTGCTTTTTTAAAGTAATGGTAGAATTGAATCAGTCTAAGGGTAGGCTTTTTACCTACTGCTTATGTTTTGGAAAAACGTCGCTTGCGTGAAACACTAGTCTCAAACTAGAGCTGTTGGGGCCTCTGCCTTTCCTGTTCTTCTTCTCCGTGTGTGTTGAAAGGAACCTGATTTAATATGGTCGCCCTGTAGTTTAGAAATGTGGTTATGTTAAATGGCTGTCTGCTAGATTGCTCTTGTGAGGTTTCCTCTAGATCCCATAGAAATTGCAGATGTTCATGCTCGACATTGCAAAGATAAGCTTAAAGTTCAAATGAAGCTTTGCATCAGAGTGGAAGGATGAAGCCAAATCTTGTAATTTCCATGTCAGAGCTTTGTATTTGATAGAACATCTTGATGATGTGTGGCATGGATATGCAATCCATCACCACCTGGCTTTTCATGCAGCTGTAGCAAAAATGCGTGTTCTCATATCTCCCTGTTTGCCATCTGCAGCTGGAGAAAGTGTGTCCCAGGATAAGGAAACAAACATGCGTTTTCAGACTCAGCCACTCAAAATACGTGCTTCAGGTGGTGGCAGTCCTGGGAGGTGGAAGATGTGGGCTCACTTTCTTCTGCTGTAGCATTTTGGTGCCTATGAAGCCCCTGGTAAGTGAATCAGGGCCAGTGACTTCATTTTCAGTAAATTACAAGGCAAGGTTATTGCTGATTTTTCTGTAGAGATGTCTGATTAAGCCACAGACTAAATAATAGGAACAAATCTTTCAGAAGGACCTTTCCCTCGGGGTTTGTTCCCACTGAGTCAGTCCCTGTTACATCAACAAACAAGTGCCACTTCAGTAACTGCAGGAATCAACAGGGCTGGGCGGAAATCGCAACATGTTGATCTGATTCCTCCTTTCCCCTCAGCTGGGTCATTACTATGGCTTTCAGTTTCCATCCTGCCCCGGTATGAATGTGGTCAGATAGCACAGCCTGGCCTTGAATTCAGAAAGTGGTGATGGATCATGGTAGTCCAACCCAGTCCCATGTCAAGAAACTCGTCATGGGTCTATCCTGCAAAAGCTTTGGCTCTACATCATCGTCTTGAAAATGAGCCCTGGGGTGAGCCCTGTGCTCCAGCAAGTCTGCCTGTCCCACAGCAACCCCAAGTTCTGGGCACCAGTGCTAGGGCCCCCGGCTCCTGCCCTCCTTCTGCCTCTCAGTCTCGCTGCTGCAAGTTGGTTTCTGCTCAGCCCCAAAAAAGGATGTCCTGCTGGTCCTGGAAAGTTGCTCTCTTCCACAGGGAGAGGGGCCACTGCCCTTCTAGTGATAGGATTAGTCTGCTGGTCTGGCAGCACTTCAGCCTGGGACCTCCATGTCTCTGAGCATGAGCTGGGAGTGCTTGTCCTGAAGGAGCAGTTTGATAGCCCTGTGCTGTGCTGATCCATCTTTCCCAGTCACTGAGAGCAAGCACTGACGCACTGAGCAGCCTGCTCCGTTCACAGCTGCCAAAAGCAGCCGGAGGGATCAGAACAGAACAGCTTGCCTGCTGGACCTGGGGAGAGTACCTGGGCTGAGGATCCTGCCCATCCACTGGGAATAGGCTGCTTGCTGAGAGCACAGCACAGCTGGAAGCTGTCATCCCAGTTGTGCAGCCCTGACAGCTCATTTCCATAGGGAGCGAGCCGTTGAGTGGGAACGCTGGAATTGGCTGTCACTGGCTCCCAGCAGGCAGCCATGGCATATTGCAACATGAGGTGGGGGACTCCTGCAGAGGCAACAGCCCCCAGATCCCCGGGAAATGGGATTACTAACAGTTTTCCAGGCAAACGCCTCCGTGTCTATGCTTTTACTGGGAACAAGACAGGGGCAGAGCTTCTTGCCTGCGGATGGGCAGCCCCAATATAGAGGCTGGAAATGTCCTGTTGAGCAGCAAAAGGAGCCCAAGATGTTGGATCCTGTCTGCTGTCAGCAGCCCATGCTGAAGGCACCTTTGCAGGCGGCAGCAGGGATTCAGCTTTAAGAGAAGCTGAGCCACCACAGATCTGCTCACCTGGCCGGTTTGCCTTGCATTTTCACCACAAGTCAGTGCGAGGTTACTGGGACAATGTCCTCCATTGGGAAACATCCAGAAAAGCCTGCCGAAGAGGGAAGAGAGGTAGGAGAAGGGGCACAAGTGGGGATGCAGTAAAATGGCATCAATGGAAATTATTTTTCAGTGAGCAAAATGCAGCCTCAGGACAGCACCAGCTCCACAGACTGCCAAGTCAACACCTCATGCTGCCCTTGAACCTCCTAGCCTGCCTTCCTCCCTGGGAAGGGGAAAGGGCACAGTCTGCATTTGCTATCTTCTTCAAGGGCTTCAGATGAAATTCCCAGTGTTCTGGAGTTTGTAAACCTCTGTACAGGATGAGAAAGTCATGGGGAAGCACAGTAGCTGCAGGGGTGGCCTGGCACGGGTTCAGAGGTAGCAGGTTTTCTGACTGATTGGTGCTGGGCTCAGAACTGCCTCTAAAAGTTGCTAGAAAATATTTTCAACTAATAATACTTTTTTTTTTTTTTTTTCCTGTTTTCCCTGAGCTCACATTCTTTTTTTCTGGCATTTTGGCTGACAGTTGAATGGATTTATTGCTCTAATAGCAGAAAATGACCATCAGCAAATCCCTGTGTTTTTGCTGCCCCTAAGGCAAATTGCTCATAGTTTCTCCATACTCCAGAGCACAGATATTTTGCAGGGTAGTTTTCCACCCTCTGTCCTCAGGCTGGCTGGGGCAGCCGGGCTCCTCCAGCAGCAAAATTCCTGTACATGCATTTCAGTGTCCTGCCAAGGGTACCTTTTGTGCACTGGGGGAACACATGACAGCAATTCAAGGGGAGACCTTGGGAGCTGTGGGAAATTAGGTGGAGAGCCAGAACACAGAGTCTTAGTGACAGTGTGTCCTCCCTGACACATGGTGTGTGGCAGAGGAGTCCACTCCAGCCAAGGGTCGGATTTGGCCTTCGTGCAGAAGGACAGGATGTTTCTGGTGCAATTCCATGCACTGGTGGAAGTGCATTTCCAGGGCAGAGCTTTGTCCTGTATCAGGTTTTGTACATCCATCCTCTGCCAGCAGCTCGAGCCATTTTGGATATACATGCTGGATGCAGCCGTGCTCATGTGACTTCCTGGGCTAAACTTTGTTACAGGGGAAAAAGCAAAGTCTTTGTTTACCCGTCTCAATGGAAAAGTTTAGTTCTGGCCTGTCTTGAAAAGGAAGGAAGGAGTGTGCCAAAGTGATTGTACAGCAAATTCTGGCTGCTGGTGGACCAGGGATGGAGCTGGCTGCCAGGCACAGCATCAGCATCACACCCTGGCTGTGTAGGGCTGCCCTGGGGCGTGGGGTTCCAGGATGCAGTGAGCATCTGGCTCTTCCTTGCCTCTCTCCCTTGCAAGAGATGGCCACAGTGAGGTGCTGATCAAGTTTCTTTAGTCTGTCCAGCAGAAAATGAGGTGGGGGAGAAGCAAGCACTGTGTATGTGGAATAGGAATGGGTCAGGGAGGAAAATATCTTTGGCCACATATGCCCAGATGGTGTAGCATAGTTCATGGTGGGACCAGTGCTTGGTTTTGAAGTGCCATCTTAATTTGAGTAATCACAGCTCTGGTATCAACTCTCAATCACTGTGTGCAGCTCTCAGCTTTCTCAAAGCATGCAGCAAATGCATGCAGCACGTGCTGCCTGCAGCTACCCAAAGGGCAAAGCTCCAAGCCTGAGTTCAGGCTCTATATTCCATTTCTTTCTGTCCTCCTTCCCCTGACTCAGGTGTTAATGGCTCCTGAGCACGGGATGCTCGGCTGACATGGGATGCTGGGCTGGCGTGGCTGCTCTCTCACAGGGCTGCCAGGCACACTTACAGCTTTCACTTACATGGGTTGAAATTATCACAAGGTTAAATTACAGCCAGGCAATGCTCCTGGGTGCTTTAAAAGTTGCAGACTTTAAAAGTTGGCTCCAGAAAGTTGCTCAAACAGGGCTCTGTAAAGGGAAACTCATCCAGGGTGGATTTACCGCATGCCTTCAATTCAGGAGCTGCTCTCCTCTGCCCACCTGGGGCAGGGTGGTTCCCCCAAATCACAGCCTTCCCATCGTGGCCCAGGAGCAGCACAGGAGTGACAAAGGGCCCCATGCCACCAGAACGGGATCTCCAGAGCACAAAGGGCAGGCTTGTCTGAGGAGAGGGTGGGTTCTTTTCATATTTTCCAGTGGGACTGGGAGACTCAACAAGACCTGGGACTGACTCACAAAATCCAGCTCTTGAGACCAGTCTCTTAGAGTGGATAATTTTTTATATTGTCCTGTAGTTCCTAATCTAAGGAAGCAACAGTGCTGTGGAGTGAAGGATATTGCCCCATATGAGCATTACTGTGCCCTGCATCTAAAACATTCCTCTTGAAACCAGTGAGCTCTGCTGCCAGTCCCAAATCCCAGCACTGATTGCTGTGCAGCTGAAACCCAGCTGCAGCTCCTCTCCTGATTTTGTCCAGATCCTCCGTTCTATGAGTGTTTCTGCTCCTTTCCTCTGGAGCTGCTTAAACTCAAATTAACAACCACTTAATGGGACCTGCATCTTCCAAAAGAGTCTCTGTTAGTTGCTTGCCATGGCTAAAACTTTCCAAATGCTTTCAATGATCCTTTTTTTAACTACCTCTCTATACAGAAAACAAAAATCTCCTCTTCCACCCTCCCCTCATCTAGCCATTCTCTGTGATGTGCCAGTCACTGACTTGGGAATACTTTGTTCTTGTCTGGCACATCAGCGGGTGTCACAAATAGTCACCTCATCAACACGTTTCTTGTTAATTTCTCAAACATCCTGTGGCTATTAAAAATACTAAAAATACCGTAGCTCATTAACAAGACACTGTTTCCAGCATATAAACTTTTCCATTGCAGAACCACTAACTGTAGTGCCCTAAAAAGCTTACAGTTGTTTATAATCTAAGTAAAATAGGACACCTTCCCTCTACTTGTGCCATGTCTGCTTGTGCTGGTGACTACATAAGAGGGATAGACCTATGCTACTGTTTCCATAGGCATGTGTTAGCCAAGATGAAATACTTTTATTTATGGGGTTTTGATTCTTCCTCTGCATCCACAATACTGCTGCCTGGACAGCACCACTAACAGATTTAAGTCTTGTGAGATTTTTTATGTCGACCCTGATGAGCTGGAGCATGGGTGTTGAGGGTCCCTGCCTTCCCCTCGTGCAGGGGTGAGCAGGCTGAGGCAAGGGGCCCAGCAGTCACTACCTGGGCACACCAGCTTTGCATAGACAATTACATTTGTGATTAGGAATGGAGAAGATTTAGCCACAACATTTGCATGGCTCCTGTGCAGAGCTCTGCAAGTGCTGGTGTACGGTCGGTACTGAACCCCAAGGTGGCAATCGTGCCCTTGCCTCAGGGCCCATGTGCAGGAAGAGTGCTGGCAGCGCTTTTCTTGGACATTTTGGAGATGCCAGCTGAGGAGAAATGGATCCTTCTCCTCGGTGGTGTCCTGGGGATGTGTCCCTAGTTAGCTGTGCCATCCTACCCATGTAGTGCCAGTGTACATTGGTGAGGAGGTGTGAGCCTCCCCCACTGACGAGGCTGTCACTGGGACACAAATGTCTTGTGGTGGCCATGGTTTGAAACACTTTGTCGGCTCTAAGAGGGAGCACATGAAACATTTTCAGTAGTTCCCAAAGCGGTAGCATCAGGAATGCCACTTCTTCATCAGTAGCTTCCTAACTTGTTTTTCATGCAGAGAGCCTTGGTGTTTGTGCAGGTGAAGGAACAGTGAATCCAAATTGGTTTTATGCAAAAAATGCAAATATTGCTTGTATTAGCAGATTGCCATGTGACAGGGATAGTACATTTGCAAAGCAGTACAGCTTATTTTCTGCAAATCTCTCCTCCTCATTCCATGTAAGGCCAAGGATCCTGTAAGGCCAGTTACATCCCTGAGAGGCAGCCATATGCTATTGCACAGAGTTGTGACTTAGCAGTAAAAAATAAGGTTTTATTCTCCACAGGCCAAACAGTGGCTCCAAACAGTGGAGCCAAGCAGTGGAGCTCAGCAAGGTCACCAAAAAGCAACTAGCTCCAAAAGGTAGCTTGTGATTTCTAGTTGATCGTGGTACCTTTTGTTCCGAGACTGTGAAAGTCTCAGTGCTTCTTTGTAGAGAGCTGGACTTGTTTTTCATGTAGAAAATCTACAAGGGAGATATGGGGAACTTCTAGCGATCACCCTGTAGGTGAGAGTGCCTGTCTGTAGCTTCCTTCCATCTCTGTTCAACAACAGGAGCAAATCAAGAGCTTGGAAACATATGGGGTTTTTTTCCTTTTTTTTCCCTTCAGACAAGGGAGGTTTTCCAAGCCATGATGCAGTACCACTGAACTAATACTTTAGTTTTACAGCTGTCTGCTGATCCCTGACTCTGAGAACGGTATGGCCACGCTGTGAGCCAGCACACTGCTAAGGGGGGTGGCTTTGTGATAGCAGCTGCAGCCTCCCAGTACTTGCATAGTGCCCCGGAGTGGTGGGGGAATTAACCCTGCAGGGCAGGAGACCCCTGCAAGGAATGCTGAGATTGCTACTTCTGCCCACACCAGGGAAGGACAAATAGGATTGTGAACACAGAACCGAACCAAAGAAGAAACACTGACCCTAAAATGTTAATTCTGAATTGTCATGATGAAATTACACCATGTGTGATACTGTCTAACAGTTAGATGAACTTCTAGCAAGCATACTCCATCCCCCAAAATGTTTGAGTTGTACTTGAAATAGGTTTGCCCAGAAATGGCTTGATGTTCCCCAGTTGCCCACCTCTGAGGGTCTGAGGTGGTTAAAAACTGCGTAAGTTGTTGTGTCTGGTGGCATTTAATACCTCACAGGCCTGCCCTGCAGCTTTGAGCTGTGTGGGAGGTAGAAAAGCTGTGACCAGAGGTGTCACGTCGCTCTGTCTTTGTGCAGAAGCTGGGCAGGCTGCTGCCCTGAGCTGTGGGTTGTTGGCACCTGTGGTTGTTGGCACCCGACAGTGGGAGAGGAGGGTTAAAATCAGTCCATGAACGATGATGAACATCTGGAGAGACCTGACCCTGAGAGCCACCAAAGCATGGAGCTGGGAGAGGGCATGCGTGTGGCAAGCAGCTGCTTTTGGCTGGGGTGGTTAGGCTGTGCTGCTGCTCCCCATCCATGCTGCAAGGCAGAGACCTGTCCCAGGCGTGAGCAGGGCTGGCTCAGCCCCCTTAAATTGCGCTGGGGATGCAGTGGGGTGGGCATCCCTGTGGGTGGGACTGGCAGCAGTGCCCGTGCTAGTACAGCCACATTGCCCTGGTCCCAGCATGCCCAGATACCTGTGTAGCATGCTGGAGTGAGGACTGTATCAGCCCATCCTCCTCCAGGAGTCACCGCTGTGCTCCACAGGGAAAGCCACCAGGAATTTTTGGTCCTTCACCCACACCTCGCTCTGCTTGGAGCCTTGACTTTTCTATACCCACACTCTGAGAGGTGTAGCAGTAGGAGTGCCCTTTTTTCAAGCCAGATCTGAAAACGTGCACTCATTTGTTCCAAACAAGGCAGCTTTCTGGCTGCATCGTGCACTCCTTCTTTTAAACGTGGTGTGAGTAGCACGCAGCATGCCTTGCAGAGCCCTGCCATCTCACTGATCTCTCAGTTGCTCACTCAGGAAAGCTACCTCCTGCTCTGCAAGCTTCAACACCGTGTAATGGAAAAATGTAGAAGTGGGGCCCGGCTGTGCGTCAGCGGGTGCCTTGGCAACCTCCGCCTGCGCTGCGCTCGGCGATAGGTGCGCGGGGCTGTCCATCTCCACGGGGGATGAAATGTAGCATTACGCATCCCCCCCTCCCTTCCAAGGGAGAAGAAGGAAATACCAGGGTTTGCTGGTGTCGCTGGAGCCTGCCGGCTGCTAACAAAGCGGTAATTTATGAGCGCTGTGAAGAATTTCATCGTTCTTCAAAGCAGGATAGAGGCATCTGGCACTCGGCCCCTGTGTTTGCATCAGTACAGGAAAAACGCTGAATTTCTTCAAAGCTGCCACAGCGTTTCCTATTTTTAGGTTAACAATGTGTGTTTTGCTGTACAGCATCAAATGTCAACAAAGAAAGAAGATCTATTTATGTTGCTTTATTGTAAAGCTGAAGCAACAGGAAGCTGTGAGCCATCTGGGTGCCTTCTGAGCCCTCCAAAAACCCAATCCTGAGTCAGTTGTAAAGTGCACTGGGTCACTGCCATGCCAGCAGGTTTGCTTTCTGATGGGGGAAGAAAAGATGGGAGTTTTGGGGATTGCCTCCCTGTTGTTGGACCCTTCAGGTAGATACTGTGCACGGGAGATAATCCAAATGCCCAGTTCTAGATTGTGCTTGCATTCAGAGACACTTTGTTTCTTGCTGCTCTTTGCACTCTCCCTTCTGAGGCAGCGTATCAGCACCAGTGTGCACCTTGGTGTTGGTGCCTGCATTTCACAATCAAAAAGCTCACTGGAGGAGGGGACGGTGTCAAGGGTCCTCTGTGCTCCTGAGGATGAGAGGAGTCAGGAAGGGCACCAGTTTTCCTGTGTTCTACAACACTGTTGGACAAAGCCAGTTTTGACAAAAGTTTCTATCGTTAAGGACTCTAATGCAGGAGCTGTGCTTGCTGGCCTACTAAAATCAACCCCGAAGGAAGTGCTGCTCTGATACTGTATTTCTGAGTTGGAGAATGGAGGACATCCAAGGTGGATGTGTGGTTTAGATTGCAAGGTGATCCTTGCCTTGCTGCAGGAAAACACCTGGAGCATGAGTGGTGTGTTAAAACACTGATTTTACTGTGAGGGCAGGTACCAAATGCCTGTAGGGGGGCACGAAGCAGATCTCAGCTCCAGAGGATGCTTGGCACCGTGGCTTGCTGAAGCAGCTCATTGAGCTGTTGCTGAGCGAGAGGAAGTGGCAGCGCCTGCCCTCTCCTCCTGCACTCTGCAAGCACTCGCCTGGGTGTCTGCAGCAGGCACTGAGCTGTGGGGTGAAGTCCTGGTCACTCGCTGCTCACACCCCCAGCCTCCTCCACTAGCTGCTTATTTGGGAAGGAACCTCCTTTTTCTCTTTTTATTTTGATTTGGAAAAATAAAAATAGAAGAAGCCTGTCGGAGACAGAGTGACTAAGTGCTTCATGTGCTGCTGAAGTAAATGAACAGCAAAATGTCTGAGGGGAGAAGATGACTAAGTTTTTTTCCTCCTCTTCTGCTTCCTTCACCTTCTAAGAGAAGCTAAACATAGTTGCCTGTGGCAGGAGGACTTCAGCAACCAATTGCTGCCCACAGATGCAGCCTCAGAGATCGTGGGCTTGTGCCTTGATGGAAAACCCAGTTGTTCGGAAGACTTGGGCGTCTTCCCTATATTCATTTCTCTTCTCCCTTGCTCTTCTCTCAAGACAAAATATATTTAGAAACGCTAGGACACAATGAGCTAAACTCTGCCTGAGCTACACCCATGTTTATAATGGGTTCATTGTATTGCCTCTGCAAGTGTCTTCACGATTATATGGCTAGATATAACTACCCTTCATCTTTGTCTCCTTTTTTGGACCAGAAAATTCTCGAGAATCCTCTTTAACCATAACAGTGCTGTTCCAAGAAAGGCTTTCTGGGTTTTAATATGAAACCTATGATCTCTACCTCTTTAAAGGATGTCACACTGTGTCACTCCACTCGCCTTAAAATAGCCTCTTTCAAGAGAAGTATTTGGTTTAGAAACAATTTCCCTTTTTTTAAAAAAAAGGCAACCAGATCTCTGGATCTGTCTTTATGAACCTGAATTGCCTGGGTAACCCTTGGGTGATGCTGTTTGTGGTCAGCGTGTTGTCAGCATTGCTGTAGAACTTAGACCCTCTCTTCCCACATCCGGGACTTCCACGTAGGGCACTCGCCAAATCCGTTTGACTTTTGCCTCAAACATTATTGCCCTGAGTAGTGTTTCCCCCCAAAACCTCAGCATGTTCTCGTTTGTGCCTGTGCCAGCATCAGCCCCCAGGGCTTGCCTGGGGTCCCAAGTGAGCTGACTTGGCAGGGGCAGGGTGTTTCTCCCCAGGCATCCTCTCCCTGCTGCACACCCAGGGATTCAACACACAGATATTGCAGAGGTTTTAATTTTCCGCTATTAATGCTCAAAAGAAAGTTCCGTTTTCCTGTTTCAGATGAGCATTTCCCTTTTGAGTTAGAGAAACCTTTTCCTCCCCAGCACCCTGTGTAAGGCTGTAAACATGCACCAAAGCAGACAATTTCTTTGCTGGCCCCTGCATTCCACTTTCCATCAAAAACCCAGCATTCCCCCAGCTGGCACCTCTGCAGCATGGCATGCTCCAGCTCACAGGAGACTGTGGCCATTTATACAGGAGTGATAAGTTTTTTCCTCAATTTCTTAGGAGTTAACAGCTGAAATCCTCTTTTTCTTCCCCCGCCCCACCTCTGCGTGTCAGAGCATGGTTGGGTTGGAAAATCCAACCCCGCGTGCCGCACCAGGATGTAGGGTTGGGTAACCCTCTCTGTGTCTCCGAGGATCCTGTTCCTTTCCCTAAGGGCTCAGGGGAGTGCCGGGGTGCAGCAGGGCTTGCCAGCTCCGCGCACAAGTTTCAAAGGCAGTGTGAAAGAAGCGGTGTAGGAAGAAAGCTCCTTGCCTGCTGCTGTGACGGCTTCTTCCCCCAGCGCCGCGCTGGCCTTGCCCTGGCACAGGGCTGCCCAGGCGGCTCCTCGGATGCTCTGGCAGCAGGCAGGCGTGGCAGGACGTTGGCTTTGGGAGCAGAGGTATGTACCTGGCCCTGCAGGAGCTGAGCTGTGTGGCTACAGCTTACATTTTTCGATGACTCATAACTAAAATGGTGAAGGGTGCACGTAGGGCTCTAACTCCAAAAATGAAGCCGAGGGTAAAATTACTGCTGGTTCTGGGTGAGGTCTGCTCGCTGTCAGCCCTTTGGCTGCAGTGGGCCAGGGGGCAGCTGAGGTGTGCTGTTAACATTAATTCCTCCCTCCATGCTGGTCTCCAGGGTCCCTCACGGCGCAGTGGCTGCACACAGCCGGTGCTCTGGCTCTGCCGAGCTGGTGCCACCCTCTGTCCGCGCCAGGCTGGGTGAGCCCGCTCCTGGGAGTGGCAGTGACGAGCAGCCTGCCTGGCAGAGCATGAGTGCAGCCAGGGTCTGGATCTGTATGGATTGGGAGTGGGGTAGTGTGGCTGAAGTCGATGGGGATACAGTCCCGGTTCTCAGCTTGACGCTGCTGCATGGAGAATTGGGAATGAGCAGCTGAGCATGTGAGATGGTCCGTGTTTGAAGGCCTGTAATTAGCTGGTCTTGCTGTGCTCCTGGGAGCCCCTGGCTCCAGCACTGCCTGTGGTTGATGTGTCCAGGGAGGAAGGAGTCCCCACAAGCAGCTGCTTCTAAAGTGCATGTGTTGTGCTTCCCATATCCATTCAGGGCAGTGTGGCTGGAAAGCTGGTGGAAGAGAAAGTCTCAGGGCACCAACAAGGTGGGCTTGGAAGCAGACCATGGTGAACGAGCTTATGTCTGTCTCATTTGATGGGGAGAAGTCTCTTCTATGCCCACAAGCCCTGGTGCCAGGAGTAATGGAGAGCTGAAAAGCCGACCTGCACTGCCCTTACCTGCAGCATACAGAGAGACTGCTCTGTGGGTGCACAGTGCCTGTAACAAATCTCTTTGCCTTTAGGTTTAGGCCGCTTTTTTAATAGCCCTTAGTACTCTTTAAAGACGAAAACCTCTGAGATGCTGTGCTAAATCTCCTGGGAAGATGCTTTGGGCACTGTGTGGTGCATATACAGCAGGTCTGCAGCTGTGAGGAAGGTGCTGCCTGGCATGTGCCTGTGGATTCCTGGCTGCTTGCAATGCCCCTTTCTGGGCAAAGAGGTTTCCCAAAGCCATCATCTTTCTACTATGCTCCTTCTGTAAGGATCTGAGACCAAGGAGGATCAAGCTGCACTTCCATTCCTGCAGAAGCTTCTGCTGGTTGCTGGTTGTATTTAGGAGCTGCCTAGGAAAAGGGGACCATCCCATGGCGATGTGTTGGGAGTGCTGGGGAGCCATGGCCGACGCAGGCTGGTGCTCCCAGGAGCTCCTGTGCAAGCAGAAACTCCTCCAGCCATTTAGCAGAGGATTTGCGGTCCCAGCTCCAAAGCAGGAAAGACAATAAAACTCCTAAATAGTACTTTAAATCACCAAAGTGCTATCCAAACATGAGGGACTCCAAGCACAAATGAAAGTGCTAAACTGATTTAAAGGGGAATTAAAAGGTCACGCCTGTTGAACATTTAGCTTTAGAGTTTAGTCATGTTTATGAAACTTACAACTGCTCTTCTAAATCACCTTTTAACACTTCCTATACCCAGTAAATGTGGGGATGTTCAGCACTAATGACTAATTCTAAAGATTTTCTATTCTAAACAAATTTCCACTGCCACAGCTTGGCCCTTTCTTTTCTTCCCTTCCAGCTCTGCCTTGCCACTTCATGGAAGGCACTTTAAAAGCTTCTGAACATTTCACTTGGAAATGCTTATGGGAAGGAGATGCATTTCTCACCCACACACTCCACAAAGTGAAGTGCAGTTATGGTCAAACAGCAGAAGAGCAGGGATCTAACTCCATGATCAGGCAGAGCACGGGAATACCGATGGAAGGATTTTCTGTGTCCAAAACCAGCTTGAAGTTCTGGGGCTTTCAGCAACAGCAGAGCTCAAGTCTACAAGCCAGGCCTTTCTCATCCAGCTTCTCCTGCAGATTGCTTCACTAACATCACATGACTTGGCTTGGTTAACCTTGCTTGTGTATCGTCAGTGCTTATGGGCATTGTGCTCCTGGGGTGTTACATTTACAGCATCAATGCCCTCTGTGCTATGCCAGAGGAAATACTTCACATGGCTACAGCAGCACTGGAAGTCTGTGGCAGCCCTGTCTGGCCCGTGTCCACCCTGCCTGGCAATGTCAGACTGAACGGATGAGCTGTGTGGTATCATCGCACCACAGCAGGTGCCTGCTCTGAGCCTTGCGGGGGGAGGAGATCCCTGTCCACCCCCCTCTGGGGACACGAGCTCTGGCCATTTCAGCTCATGTCATGGCTCTTGTCAGAGAGCAGACTAGTCCAGTACCAAGATTTCTGGGTCACCTCCTGAAGCTGACAGAAAGAAATCAGACTCGAAAAAGCAAGTATTAAAAGCTGCTTTGTTCCAGTCATTGAGATTACTCCTGCGTTCGGTGTCTCTGACCTGAGTGCCCCCAGGCAGACTGTAAATGTGTCATCCTCGTTTAAATCTCTAAAAACTTACCTTCAAATTGTAGAAGAGAGTGTTTGGCAGCCCCTGTCCTACGATTAACTCTATCTTCCAGTTACAATCAGCCAGATTGGAAATAACTGGGACTTCTAGCATCTCCTGCTGGTCTGGCTACCTGTGTTCCCAATATGCCCTGTGTTGATAGCCCTCTTTCCCAAAGGACTCCAGGGTTTGGGTCATCCCTTGGGAGGACATGGCAAAGCCTACAGCTCCCATCCCATGTCCCTGACGTGTATGAGCACAGGTTTTTTGTTCAGGTTGTTTCTTGCAGGAGGGCTGTGCCTTACCAAACCACTGCCCTCCGGGACACTCTGTTGTGACTTTCAGGAGCTGAGTCTCTTCCGTATCCTAAGCTGCAGCTCTGGCCTGTAGGGAGCTGAGCTGGGCTTCAAATCAAGTAACCAGAGACTGATGCAGTTGTTGGCTTTCAAGAAGGGCACATCTCCTGGTCTCAGCATGTGGGAGCTAGCAGCAGTTTGGGATTCACAGTGGCAGGGTTGGGAAGGCTGTGGGGATCCTTCCCCGCTGGCCGTGTGAGAGTGAGAAGTGCTAGAGCCAGCACAGGCTCAGGAGCTCATGTCCTCAGCTGATGAGCTGAAACAGTGTTTGGAACCAGAAGGATGGTGGTGAATCCCCTGGAACTGGGAAAGGGATCAAACACAAGTCTCCAGATGGAAACAGAGTAGTTTCCATCAAAGCTGATGACAAGTTCCCTGATAGAGGAATACAGGGTCAGATCTTTGGACAGCACATCCTGTTTCTCAGCTGGACGCCTGATCTGGCTGCCTGCAGCTCTGTGTGCCAGCGTGTTGCACCAATGAGCTGCTGTGCTCTGGGACTCTTCTCACAAATCAATTCACCAAGGCCCACTCTTGGCTACCAGCAAGGATTTTTACAGTCTGCTGACTTTTAAAGGCTAGCTACTTTCTGAGGAAGAAGCACTGTACAGCTTAAGTCCACCAAAAGTGATTAGCTGTTTCTGAATTACTCACTTACCTTTTCCAAGCTGAAAATTGCTTAACAAATCTTATTGGTGTGTACATAATGAGTAACAAATACATTTGCAGAGATCTGGATCAATTCCCACTTGGAAAGGTAGGCTGAACGTGTCAAATGCTGGCAATTAATAATTCCACTGGCTTTATGGGAGGGTCAGCTGTGGCTGATCTACATTAGGAGGTGTTCAGCTTTGCTTCAGTAAAGGCTCTCCACCAGGAAGAAATGCCTCATGGAGACAGCAGTAGCTTTGAGGCTCAGCTACTCTGAGCTCCAATGCAGGCTTTGCCTTCACTCTCACTTAGGCTTTTTTGTCTTCTTTCCTTCTTTGCCAAACTGGACAGAGAGGTCTAACACCACCTCTCCTCCCTGTAGCCATTCCCCCTGAGTGTGGCGTTGACGTGGCTCCTGCTCTGCTGCTCCACTCTGCTCACGCTTTGTGGGTGAGGAGGTTCCAAATGTCCGTCCAGGCGATGGGTGACTCCCGTGCTCCTGGCTCCCACAGCCGCTCTGTTTCCTTCCATTGTCAGAGGAGGTCAAGCTGAAGGACTGCTGTTCACTCATCTGCCTCTGCTGTTTCTAATCCTCCTTGCCTCCATCACAAGCAGGAAGAGGGAGCCTACAACAAGCTCCTGTTTTTTTCCAATACACTGGAATATTTTTTCCATGATCCGAGCAGATGTTCCTGGCTTTCACGCGTTTTTACTGAGGCTCCTCTATCGTGCATGCTGATCTCTGCAGACACCAGAGAAGCAGTAGCTTTATTTCTGTGGCCCTCTACCCCAGATCTTTGGTCTTGCTGGGGCAACTCTCTGATCCCACTGGAGAAAAGGGCATTCCTCACAAAGCCAGAGGGGAGTGGCTTCTCTCTTGTGAAAGGCAAAATCCTTCCTGGCTAAAATGAGACTATTCTGAAAACCAGTGTTTGAAGTAAAAGAATGCACATATTAGGATTTTTTTCTCACTCTAAATGAGATGGAGACCGTGGAAAGTAGCAGAAGCTACTACACTCCAACAGAAGCATCTATACTGCAGCCATCAAAATAATTTATCTAATGGGGCTTGGGGGTTTGCACTAGAATTTCTAGGCACCCAAAAGTGCCTTTCAGTCATCAAACTGTATGTCCTTGTATTAACTTCAGTGAAGTCTGGTGTTGGGCCTCACTTTATCTTTGTTCAGCAGCGTCTGTGGGACATGGAACTGGCATTGCCTCTGCCAGGCTTTCGGGGGCTGCTGAAACTCCTGCATTCTGCCTTTTGTGGCTAAATCAGGAAATGCCCACTGATCCAAAGCCCCCCTCTTCCATTGCCAGCTGCTCCTCTGGCCAAAGCAAGGCTGTTCAGCTGCTGTGCAGTACAGAAGCATCGGCAAGGATGAGAGGAGTTTGTGTAGGAGGAAGATGATGTAAAATATGGGCTGTCACTTGCTGCCAGCATCAGGGTCAGTGGTCACAGCCTGGTGCGTGCTGAAGCGGTCACTGGGCTCTTTCTGTTGTTGCCGGGACAGAGGACGCTGTTCCAGGGGCTGAGAGATGGCAAAGCCAAGTGGAGCATAATGCCAGCTCTGCACCATCACATCACAGGTTTTTCACGCAGAATCCTGCATTTTGGTCACTCCCATGCCAGGACACAGCAGGAGGAGGCATTCCGTGGTACCTGCCAGCTCTGCCCCGCTGCCCTCAGCGTTCAGCACAATGAACAAAGCTGGCCTCCCCTTGCGGCTGCAGTGACAAGGTTTTTCCCAGTCAAGGGAAACAATCATCACTAGGGAAACCTTAACTACTTTTTAAAGAGCAAAAGAAAACACATTCATTCTTTTAAACATGGAAAACTAAATGGCCTCTTTTTCCTTGGCTGCATGCGCATGGCCATGGAGCAGGCTGGCACGGAGTGAACTCTGCAGGCAAACACTCCCCCCACTCATTTAGTTATTAAAGAGGAGGGCTCTGTGGTGCAAAGGCTGCCCTTCTCAGCTCTTGCTGCCTTGTTTTATTAAACCAGAAAGGCTCCAGATTTGAGGAGTCACTTGCCGCCCCTCCTATTTGTGGGTGAGTTATCTTGGAGCCTGCAGGGACCCCGGCACCACAGCACCACAGCTTCATGTCACTTCTTGGAAGAGCTGGAAGTGAAGCCCCCAGGAGCAGGGCTTTCTCCAAAGGGAAGGGAAAGCCAGGGTGTCACTTAGGCAAGTCCCTGGGCTGGGGGAACTCTGATGAAGCCTGGGGAAGCAGTGGACACTGGTGACACTACTGTGTCCTCATAGTTTTCCTCCACCTCTTCTGATCCTCGGATATTTCATGATTTTCCTGGGAAAAAGGAGCTGAAGTTCTTTTCACAATTGGGAAAATCATTAATTTAATGCTGCTCCCACTCTTTTCCATCCCCTGCCCCAGCTGTGTAATCTTGCCTCTTAACCATGCAGGCTGTAGTTAATAAAAAGCACTGAAATACAGGTCCAGCTCCTGCTATTTCCAGGAACGTTTAGTCCCATAAAACCATAGGAAAGCATAATTTCAGCAAATTAAATCAGTTACTGCCTATCTCTCTGGCTGAATGCATGGAAAGGGAAGAGCACCCTGCTGGCTCCATGCATGGGGAATAACACCAGTCAAATTCCACCGGTGTCCATGCTGGGAAAGGGAGGCAACAGGCAGTCCGAGAAAGGCACGTCTCCTTTGAGCAGACATTAAAGGAATAAATATGCAATAGGGAAAATGTACAGCGAGCACTGAGCTCATCAGTCACTTTTTGTTTAATCTAATTGAACACCATATATCCTCTGACCTTCTGCGCTGGCACTAAATTCTCCTGTGTTGTTCTTTCCATACGCAGCTCTATTGACAGATGGGGAAAGCCTAGAGTTTGCTTTAGGCTTCAGATAAGTAAAGTTAAACATACAGCAGATAAAATTGTTTTCCCAGCACTCCTCTCCCACTGACCAATTGTGGGTGCTCACTGGGAGGGATTAACTCCTCCGGCCTGTATCCCACCCCTGGCTTGGGGCATGGCTCTCTGCAGCGAGCAAAAGCTGTGAGAGGGCAGAGGCAGAAGCAGTGTGCTGCAGGAACCCTGGAAAGTTCATTTTTAGAGTTGGTTCTGCAGTTGCTGAGCTTCATTTCCATGTGGCAGACTATTAGGGAAAACAGTGCCGCTCCTATCTAAATATATTTCCAGAGTCACTAAATAATTTACTGAACAGCTAATCAGTTGGCATTTGCTGATGCTGAACCAGGTTTTAAATAAAAAGTGTTGAATTGCATCAGATGCCTCGTGCATTTTCCCTGCTTATACAGCCTCCAAGCTCTTGCTGCCTGTGCAAGAGTGCAGTCGGTCAACAGAGTTTTCTGGGAGGCAAGGCAACCACAGAGCTGGGTTTGGGGAAGAGCTGGGTGCCAGGGTGTCAGATCAGGTGCAGGCTTTGATCATGCAAAAGACTTGGAAATGTGCCCACCTTTTGAAATGACCACCTGCAGACTCATCTCCTTGCAGGCAAATGAGAAGAGCAATCTGGCCTTTGCCAGCATCACTTGGTAATGCCACCTGCAGAGCTATTTCTTCCAGTATAGTGAAAAATCCTTTTGTCTGTATCTGGGGAGTTACCACAGATAAAACCTCCATGCACGTACAGCTGTGCCTGTGCTCCTGGACATGTGAGCAAATAACTCCTTGAAATGTAAACCAAAAGTTACAGACGAGCCCGGAGGTGATGACCATATAGTTCCCAACAGGCTGTGTTAAAGAAGATTTCTTTACTGTAAATAGCCTTAATGCTCCCTTTTTCTATTAATAGCACCAGGCAGGGCAGGAGACAGCAGAGGGGCTGTTTCCTGCATGTGGTTGTGGAGTCAGACTGGAATGGTGTGAACCTTGTGGCTCAGGTTTTCCATGGCCAGCTGCAGAACCTGACACAGGGGTTGGCATGATCAGGATCCCAAACTATGGGCTTTGAGATCTCTGAGTGCATATCAGTGTCTGAGTAAATAGAGGCCTTCTGCCATCCCCAGAGGCTGGGAAGGACCCTGCAGAGGGTCAAAAGCCACCTACCATCTCTCTTGGGGCTCGAGAGAAAGTACGAAGGCTGACTTTTTCGATCAACTCTGTACTTAAGGTGAATTTGGCTATCCTCAGGCAAAGGGAATGGCAGGATCACTGAGGACATTGACCAGTGTTGCTCCTCCATGGTGCAGCCTCCGTCTCCCCTCTGCAGCCTGTCCCAGAGATCAGATGGAGTCATGCAGCTGCTGGTTTAGTAGGGGAGCTGCACCTTGCAAAACTCAGCCTTTTGAGCACACCCACAACAGAACGACATCCTTTTGATGAAGCAAACTTTCCCTTATTACATTCAAGGGGGCTCAGGCGTAAAACAAAAACCCAATGACTCCTGAAGGAATAAGAGAGACAACAGTCCCTCCTCTCCCCTGTAAGGGTCCAGTGGTTGCCCCTGTGAAGGAAAGGAGCTGTGTGAATCAGGATTGTGGGTCACCCCTGCGGCAGTGACAACTGACCTTGCAGTTGATTTCCAGCAGGTTGGGAGTGGCTTGAAATGGATGAAGCTGCCTCAAACTTCGCCATAAAAAAAGTCATTACACGTGTCCTTAAAACTTGGGTTGGAAATACCTGGCTAAAGGTGTGCCTGAAACCGGGTGAGGCCTGGATGGAAACGTTTCCCTCTGGCGTAAAGTGGGTGAGGATGTGCTGCCTGTTCCTTGGGTGGCTGTGCTGAGTGAGTGGCTTTCTGTCTCGTTCAGAACAGCAGAAGGGTTGTTGTTGCTGTGTTTTGTGTCTCCAGGGGACTCAGGGTCATTACCCTGCACTGGGAGCAGTGCTGGAATGGAGTGCATCACTCCTGGGAAAGCCCTGGCAGGGGGAAGCCAGGATGACTTGCCCTGCTTTAGGGTCTGCTTGCCTTCATTCTGCCTGCACTTTGAAGTACCTCAAGGTTTTAACTATAAAGCTCTAACCACCAAAAAACAAAATCTTGGCTGGGGAAAGCACATTGCCATGGCGTGTTTCCTGGGACTGAGTGACTTATGATGCTGTGCTGCAAGTGAGGGTAGGACTCCTTATTTAGAGGAGGTGGGTCACACTCATTTGGAGTCCAAACTCCCCTGGAGACGTTTTCTTCCCCCTTTTTTTCATGACATCAGCCAGGACTTGATGTTACTATTTTAAAAACAAAAGGAGGGGACACCCCCCCGCTTCCCCTTCGCTCTCTGCCAAAAGGAGAACAAAGAACAGCTAAAACACACAAGTTCTGGCACTCGGTGTGGAAATAAAAACATTCATCCTCATGTCAGGTAGGGAACTGCCCGACCCCCCTGCCAAAGCAAGCAAGCTGGGCAGCAGAGCGAGCCCACGGCATGGAGAAGCCTGGGCAAAGGGGATGCCCGGTGTCACCCCGCGCCTGGGCAGCTCCTGCCAAACTCCTGCGCTGCTGTACCACTGCCAGGCTGTGCTGGGACGCTCCCGGCCATGGGCAGCCTTCCAGGGAAGGGCTACCCTGCTCCTCCCAGGCTGTGAGGTCGGGAAGGACCTTTCTTCTTCCCTTCTCCCACCCCTCTCCTGCCCACTACTTAGGCCCTGGTGCACGGTGCAGGGGTAACCCAGTGTAATTTCCATGTTTTAGACACTACCATCTTTGTCTGGCTTCTTGCTCGCCATTTAAACATGTCAGCAGTTCCCAGCATGGATTCCTGTGCTGTGAGTTCACCCCCCGCAAGCATCCAAACTGCAAGTCGGGGCTGCTGGCTCTTCCCTGCCTGTCTGTGAAGCATTACTGGAACAGGGGCCAGTTCTCCAAACATGAGGAAGAGATTACTTGGGCTTTCTGGAAGGCTCCCTCCCATGCCTTCAGAGCGGAGCAAATGAGGATAATTTATCTGCTGGCTTCCAGCTGAACCCAGAAGCCTGGAGCAGCCAAGGACTACACTGTTTGTCCCAGCTCCTGCAAGAAGGCATTTTTCCATTGTTGCCGTTGTATATCCTTCACATAATTTGTTTGTGCCATCACCTTCTGGGGCCAAGATAAGAGGTCATCCCCTGCCTTTTACTGGCGGTGTGTTCCCTAGAACAATCCAGGGGAAAACTCGCAGGAAGGAGCCGTTGAAGGAGGCTTTCGTACGTCCAGTGCAGCCTTCGTTACAGTCATGTAAACAGTTTTGAGCAATCTATCTGGTGAGAAACACAACATGCCAGAAGGGAATTGTTCTCTGAGCTGTAGGTATGGATGGGCCAGAGCGGGCGGATCGGCGCATGTGGGTTGCCAGCTCGATGGACACAGCAGCTGCCTTTCAGGGGAACAAAAGGCAGGCAGGGAGCCTCTGTGTGCCTGTGCTCTCATTCCCCTCAGGACGTGGAGTTCGGTGTTGTGCCTGGATGGCAGGCCTGTGTTCCCTTGCCGCTCCATCTGCTGTGATCTAACACGGTGCTCAGGGATGGGTTAATGTCCTGCTGCTCCCACAGAGGGGTGCAGCAGCGGGGACAAGGCAGTGCGGATGGCTGGGCGCTCTGCAGCAGGAGCAGCCAACTGGAACAACACTGTAACGCCATCCACTTTAGTGAAGTTACTCGTGATTTTTGAATGTGGACTTGGGGCCCAGTGGCTCCAGCTTGGCACAGCACAATGGGAAAAGAGCAGATTTTCTGTTTGCTTCCATCCTGTGCTGGCTCTGGTGCCTCTTTCCCTATCCAAAACATCTCCATGCTGCCTGAAGTCACTTTACAGACAGTTAAAGCTTAAAACATGGCATTCACCTTCATGATTTTTTTTCCCCTTAGAGCAAGTCATGGAGGAAGATCAAGAATATGGTGCACTGGTCCCCGTTTGTAATGTCTTTCAAGAAGAAGTACCCTTGGATCCAGCTAGCGGGACACGCAGGTACGGAGCATGGGGAGGGACAGAGTGCTGGAAAGGCCCTTGGTTATCCCAGGTTAATGGGCTTTGTTGGGCTGAACTGCTTCAGGCTGCTGCATGAGTGTCACAGCTTGCAGCTCCCAGTCTCTAGCCCAGGAGAGTGACTTACCTAAATGCCTGGGAGGGTGGTGTGAAGGTGCTCTGGGCTTTCAGTCTCACAGGGCCCACAGGTATTATTGCTGCTTTTTCCTCGGGCAGCAGAAAGCTGGGTGCTTTGGGTGAGTGCCAGGCCCACCTCCTGACCCACTGCAGAGCAGGTGATGCTGCCCAGCACAAAGGTGCCTCACACATGAGTGTAGAGACAGGGGCGTGAACCTACAGTGCAATGCACAGAGGATGTGAAGTGAACGTGTTGGGTGCTGCAGGACAGTCTCTGCCCTGTTTGGGGTGACAGTGCTGGTCATAAACCTCTGGCAACCTGAGCTTTTCAGTCCCTGCCTGTGGGGACTCTTTTGGGTGCAGGTGTAAATGGAAGGGCTTCCAAAGTGTTGGGCTGCCCTTCTTGTTTTAGAAGGCACAGCATCATCCCCCCACCATCCAAAGCAAGTGCCACATTGTCCCTTGTCACCCTCAGGTAGTTTCAAGGCAGCAGCCAATGGCAGGATACTGAAGAAGCACTGTGAGTCGGAGCAGCGCTGCCTCGACCGCCTCATGAACGATGTCCTGAAGCCCTATGTCCCTGCCTACCATGGAGATGTGGTCAAGGATGGGGAGCGATACAACCAGATGGAAGATCTGCTGGCTGAGTTTGACTCCCCCTGTGTTATGGACTGCAAAATGGGGGTCAGGTGAGTGGCTTCGGGGATGTTTTCTGAGTTTTAAGATGGGATACTCAAAAATAAATGCATCTCCTGAGTAAAACTGCCTGAAACACACAACTAAGAACACCGGGCTCACCTGTCTTCAGGAAAAGCTCAGCCAACAGCAGGAGAGAGCCATGGGGAAACCTGGGTGTGGAAAGGATACACCAGGTTCCTTCCTTCACTGGTTGGTGAGACTGTCCTACATGCTGGGAAAGGTTTGCTGGGGTGGAGGGGACAGCACTCTGCTTGGGTTTGGGTACACCAGAATGGCATAGTAACTGTTTGGAGGTCCTCTCTGCCACATGAGGACACAGCCAAGGGATGGGGTGTAGGAGATCCTGTCCAGGGTGCCAGAGGGGTGAAATAAAGGCATTGAAAGGCACAATTTCAGTGAGGGAGAAATTTTCCCTCTGCGTAGCCTTTGCTCCTATGCGCACTGGAGAGATGAAATGCGTGTGCTAAGCAGTTCAGTGCCTTTCATGCAAAGCTCTTGAAACATTTCCTAACAGATGAGCAACATTACCCGTGTCCTCCTTGAGAAGCATCTCCAGATCCGCCAGGATCCCAGGCTGCAGCCACTTGGCCAGCAGCAGTTTTTGAGTGAGCCGTGCCACAGCTGACAAGGGTGTCCCGGAGCAGATGTGAGCAGGGCTGGTGACCCCAGGTGGCTGCCAGTTTTGGAGCAGCCTCAGGCCACCCCTCGGCCCTGGGTGTGCTGCAGGCTGGTGGCAGGAAGGGTTGAGAACCCCGTCGCTGGCAAAGGCGCAGCCCAGACATGGTGGAGACGCGCTGCTGGAAAAGCTGATGGTTTCTGTGGGAGGGAGGAATCTTTTTTTCCCCTCCTGAATCCCGATGTGAAACTCGAACTGGCGTGCCGGGCTGTCGGCAGGGAAGAGGCGGGGAATACTTTCCACCGGAGGGGTGGAGGGAAGGGCAGAGGGCCCGGCGCAGCCATGTGGCTCCGGCTGGCACACACAGGCTGCTGTGGGAAGGAAACAGGACCCACTCTGGACCCAGACAGCAGCCACCAGAAGAAGAGCTGCTGGACAGGCTTCCGAGGTGCTCCTGTGGCTGTCTCTGGGAGGAAGAAAGCCTCCCATGCACAGATCACATGTAAGGTGATTTGTGCACTTGGGGATTCGGAGCTCAGGCAAGGGGGCAAATGCTGGGCATCATCATCCTGAAATAAGATGGTGCTGTGGGAGGAGCTGGTGAGAGAGGATGAAGGGAGTTAATGCTGTGGAATGGGGCATCCCCATGGCCAAGCAAATAATCTGAACCTCAGGGCTGTTAAACCTGTCCTCTGAGCCAGCAGCCTGCTGCCACGCAGATACAGGTTTGGTTATTCATGCCAACCTGGCTTTGGGACGTGGCAGCCTACCATACTCACTCCTAAACAAAACATTGTCTTTCTTAAGCCTTGGTGATGGCATGAGCCTGAGGCCATGGGGAGGATACACAGACATAGATGATCTGTCATTCTGATCAGAAGGAATTCCAGCTCTCTGAGCAGTGTGAGCAGCACATCTAGCATGCTGCTACTTTATCCTGCTGTTCTATTCCATCTGCCCCAAAATCATGGGTTTGGAGATCTCAGCCGAAGACTTTCATTGCTTTTACCTACAGGATTTTTCAAAGGGGCTGATGGCCTGGGGATGTCTGCCCTAAGCAAAGGCACCAGTTTGCCTTGCTAAGCCTGTGGGTCTCAGGAACACTGTCCCACCGAGTCCGCACAACACCCTCCCTGTGTGTTTTGCTTGGTTCTGGAGGTGAACCACACACTCAGTGCTGGGATTTTGGCACAAGGGACGTGGGCAGAGCGCACTGTCCCTCTGCAGGGCTGGGCATGGCTATTGGGAGGTGTAGAACAGTGACAGATAGGATCATTCCTGTGTTGTTTGGCTGGGACGTCTCACCCAACCTGGTGGGTTGTTTGAGGAGAGTCTGGGCACTTTCCAGGCTGAGCCAGGGTAGATTTGTGAGCTGCAAGAGGAATTCTGTGGGGGTTTACTATTGCTGCAGGAAGTGTTACTTTGTGGATGATGGTTTTATGCATGCCAGAGTGTAGAACTTTTGCACCGCTGTGCTCTGGCACAGAGGGGTGCTTCTCTGAAGGATGGATAAAACCAAGGTCTTTGCACACTCCTCTGCACCTTCCATCCTCCTTCCCCCGTTCCCCATCCTGGCTGCATCCTGTGGTCCTGGGGTAGTGGTAAGCACTTGGCCAAGATTGCCTCCCTTCCTCTGCTTCCTCTTGTAGAGAAAGTTTTTGCTAGATAGTCCACTTGAAGCAGACGTATACTGGGCAAAATCATGACCGTCAGTGGAACAGCCCCGTGTGAAAACACTCTGTTTAGCAGATGGTGAGGCAGAGCTCTCATGGTGCACAGAGTGAGGTGACAGAAAAGCACAGGAGAGGCACGGGAGCAGCTTTGGCTGACCCTCAGAGGGAGCAGCAGCTAATGCTGAAGGACAGGACATAGTAACCTCCCTCTTGCCTTCAATTCAGCTGGGTCCCAGAGCATGTTCACAGTTTCCTGGGCACACATTGAAAGCCATGTTTAGCTTGTGAGAGCTCAGGTTTCCTGAACATTATGGGATGGGCTCCTCAAAACAAAGGGTGGCAGCAGAAGGCTGCCAGTGTGGCAGCAGCAAGGTCATGAGCACCTGTGAGAAATAATTTCCCTTGTTATTGCCATACTGGTTGTGGTTCCTTAATGAACTGAAAAGATATCGAGTGTTGATGATGGAGTGATAATTAAATCAGGATCAATTCACCTCCAATGAGGCTTGCTCTGCTATTTCCTGTGCTGCACTACTCCTTAGGGATCAGCTCTCCTGGATCAGCCTGATTTCTGGGGCAAGGGCTGTCTGTGGGTATATGGAACCTCCTGTGGTGGCCCTGCTCATCACCCCCTCACTCCTTGCAGAACATACTTGGAGGAGGAGCTGATAAAGGCCCGGAAGAAGCCGAGCCTGAGGAAGGACATGTACCAGAAGATGATTGAGGTGGACCCCGATGCCCCCACCGAGGAGGAGAACGTGCTGCGGGCAGTGACCAAGCCCCGCTACATGCAGTGGAGGGAGACCATCAGCTCCACGGCCACACTGGGCTTCAGGATCGAGGGGATAAAGGTGAGTGTGGCCAGCTGTGCAGCTCAGGGGATCAGCTGCTGGGAGTGCTCGCTAGCCAAACTCACAGAGGTACACATGCAGCAGGCTGATGGTGAGACTGGGTAACATCTGGTCATCCCCGGCCCCTGCAGCCCAACCACCACCCAGGCACCTCACCCAGGGCACTGCTGCTCTTCTGAAAGCACAGCTGAGCTCAGGGCAGCCCTGCAAAAGGACAGTTTTAGACATAATCTCATTACGTCAGCTGCTTGGTTGATGTCCTTCACTGCAAAATACAAAGTGCCATCCTCCAGCTTGAAGACTCAGTTTAGTTGTTTGCTTTCAATACTGCTCTGCCACTGGGCTGAGCCATTGATCCAAATCCCAACTTGAACATGTGCCGATCTGCGGTTGGAGCTGTGAGCTTAGCCACAGCCAGTAAGGAGGATGTGTTTACTTGCCTGTCCAGGAAAATTCAGCAGCTGAGCCCTATGAAATGGGACAAACACACACAGCTGCACTTTCTGTCAGCACCTGCATGCACATGTAACCTGCTGACTGCTCTTGCTCAGAGCGGCGCTCACGTTTTTGAAGGCATCAGCTGGGATGCTGTTGTGTCCCCAGTAGATGAGCCAGCCCAGGAGATTTTCTCCAAGCAGGCTTTGCTGTGAGAAGGGTGTCTGGGGTGGCACTTGAACAAAGTTAGGTCTGTAACCACAGAGTATTAGTGATACTGCTTGCATGAACATTAGCAATGGCCTCTGCCTTTTGATAGCCAGCCAGCATGAATTAAAGGTAATACCACACTTGAGCCAAGGGTTTCATCGCATGCCTGGGCATGGTGTTGGCTTGGCAGCCACAGCGAGCTCTGTCAAGTTGTGCTTGCAGTAATTCAGGCTTGGGGTGCTGCTGAGGGCTCAGGCAGTAGCTCAGGGCAGCCACTTGCTCTTAGTGGAAACAATGGCTCAATTTCTTCATGTGTCTTGGTTGGAGGAGTTTCTTTCTCTTGGTCATAGATCGTTTTTCTCTCTGAGCTGGGCAGGATTCTTCCAGAGTGCCCATCCAGGTTTCTGTAGCCTAACCTTCCTGAAGATAGTGGTGTCAAAATGATAGTTTTAAAACAAATGAAGCTGTTCGCTGATAAAGCCCTCACACCAGATTTTGTAGAGTTCCCTGGCAGTGTTTCCCTTCACCTCAGCAGCAAACAAATGCAGGTGTTAGACTGTGGGTTTAAAAGGAGGTCAGCAGAAGGGGGTCACTCAGAGCTGCTACTCTAACCACCCACAGAAGGGAGTTTTCTCTTCCTCTGTGCGTGTTGCACCTTCTTCATTCAGCTCTTTCATGGCCAGCAGGATACAGTGCATTTATCTCTAACTCAACCCCTCTCAGAAACCCCAGGAGCAGCTCTTGGGCTGAGCCCCTTCAAGAGTTTCCTGGCAAGCAGTGCGAGGCACCTCTGCCCGTCCCATGCCTTTGCCTGGGACAGTGCCAGCCATGCTCCCCCCAACAGCTTTCTGCAGTCCCTCCATTGGGTCAGGGCACTTGCCTGCTCGTGCAGCTCTTCCCTGATTTCCCAGGTCTCCCAAAGACCCTTTCCTGCTGTGGATGCCCATAAGCACACTGTGAGCTGCTCCAGCCTGGGACAACCCCATGCCTACTTCTCATTGCTGCTGTTTTGCTATTTATAAAACTGAGGCTGTATAAAAAAGGGGTGTACCAGTTGGGACCAAAGCTCCCATGCACTGCTTCTTTTCCCTGCTTTCTTGGTGTAATCAGAAATATCTGTCTATTTATAGTCCAACATGATATATCCTTGGCCTCCAGTGGTGCTTCTCAGTCTGGGAACGTTTAGGAGGCTTTACCACAAGAGCAGGTCATATGTGAGGCACTTTAAATTAAAATATATGAAAAAAAACAAACCCAAAACCCAATCATGTTCCCAGGGTGGCCAAAAAACACCATGGAGGGAAATAAAAGTCATAAAGGAGTTACGAGATTGCACCTCTGCTTAGCCGACCATGAACGAGTTGCTGTCTGATCTGAGCAGTGGATTTTTTTTCAAAGAGGTGAAGCAGCCCTTTAATTGAAAAATGTTGAGAAGTGCTGGCCTCCAGCAGTATTCCTGCTGCTGCTGCTGGGGGGCTGACTAATTTGATCAAGGCTTTAATTACTGTAATTCTCCTTGAATCCCTCAGCTTCTAGGTTATTTTCCCCTAAGCTAAAGCATTAGCAGTTCATGCTGTTTCACAGCTGGCTTTTTTTCCAACAGGGCTGGTCATGCTATGCTGTATCCCTGTTGTTCTCCCTATTTCTGGGATTGAGTTTCTGTGTTAGGGATAAGTGCCTTCGGTGCCCTGGCTGTCTCCCCAAGTTTGATTTCTTGCTGCGGGTGCTTCCCTGTGAGGAGCAGCGGTGAATCTGCCCTACCCCTCACTCACAGCTGGAGGCTGCTAGAGGAGAGTACTGAGAAGTGCAAGGGAAGGACAGGATTTGACCCTGGGCAAGTGGGAAGGGGTCATAGGAAGGAGAGGAGCAGCGGTAGCGTTTTGGATAGCATGGGCAGGTACGGTGAACAGGCAGCTCAGGGTTGGGCATGAGGATAGAAACCTTTTCCTGGCTGAGCTCTCCCTCTCCCACGTGGCCTTGAGGATCCAGTTCTTCCTCTTTAAAACGGAAATTTTCCTCTGCAAAAGGAGATAATGACATTCATCTAACTTTCTGGAATAGCTTGAACCTGTTGGAAACAGTAGCTATTAATAAAATTTCCATGCTGAAAGTAACACAAGTGATCCCTGGTGGCCCAGCTGAAACTTGCTGGGGCTCACTGTAAGAAGTGACACTCTTGAGCTGCTGCTCTGGTCTGAGTATTACTCACCACTGCCTGCAGCAAGGCCACGGTGGGATGGCATTCCCCAGGGCTGGAATGTTTGCAGGGTCACCAAACCAGCCTGGAAAGCCTCCACCTAACTTTGCCAAGCCAGGCAGCTCACAAGCCCCATCCAAGGCCAGGCGCAGTGCTGGAGGTGGATCTGGCTGACCCCAACCCTGCCCCAGTGACGCCAGCACGAGCTGGAATCGCTGGTGGGGCGGAGGTTGTGATAGCCCTTATCAGCCCCCCTCACATTTCTTCTGTGTGGAAGGCAGCCCCCTCGGGGCTCAGACACCTGTGAATGTCATGGCAGTTGTCAGCCTCATGGCAGCAACCTCTGGCTGGGCAAGGAAACTTCGGGAGGCGGGTAATGCTGGGAGCAGCACTACGGATAGGCTGCTTGGCTTTCCTGAAGCTGAGATTGCCTTATCTGAAAGGCCATCTGTGATTCTCATTTATTTTTAGGAGCACTTAGAAGTCCATCTCCTTTCTTGGATGCTTTGTGGAAAGTTGTGCTCTTTACACGTGAAAGTAGTGCTGTGGTTCTTCTCCAGATTGATATCAATCGTCCCTCTGGGAGAGGGTGGGTTGATTTCTGAGCTGCCACGTCAGGGCTCATATGAGGGACGTATAGCAGCAAAGAGCCCTTCCCCTGTGCATCACACACGTGCCACCGGAGCATCCTCAGCGAGGTCACAGCTGAAAGCAGAGATCCCAGCTCTGTGTGGTCCATCAGCAGCACGGAGTCTCCAGTGAAAAGGTTGTCCCTGACCCCTGCCAATACACACTCTGCCAGCCCTGAGCATTGCTTTTACACCCTGTGGCAGCACAATGGTCAGCCTGAGTCCAGGGTAATTTGGAGCTGGATGCAGTGGTTGCAATCTCTAGAAACAATGGTTTTCCTGGAGGTTTTCTTTTGTATGTTGCTTTTGTTACCACCTTTGTTAATGCTTACACAAAACACAAGCTGGAAGCTGAAGTGTGCTGTGTGATTCATCCCAAACTGCACTTCAGGTGTTGGTTGCTGGTGGGCTCGCCTTGGGCACTCGACCTTCCCCCAAGTTGGACTGGCTGCCATGCCCACAGCAAGCCCCCTGTCCAGGGGGATGCACATTGCCCTCTGCTGGGGCACTTCCCTGGATGGGTCTCAAACCTCCAGGGCAGGTGATTTCATTGTGCCTTCTTCCTCCCCCAGCCTCTACTCTGCTCCTTCATCCTTCATCTTCCCCAGCCCACAGGATGTCTTTTGGCCCCTGTCCCTTCGCTCTATTGTGTGCAAACGAGTTGTCTGGAGCAGTGGGATGGAGCCCTGCAATGGAGCTGTGAGCACAAGCAGGTGTGGTTTAAAATATCCCCTGTATCCAGGAAGTGAGATCTGCCTGCCTGTCCCACAGCCCCTCTGGACAATGAAACGAGTTGATGTAAAAATCAGAGCCCCAGAAGGACCAGGGAAATGGGGAGAGACCTACAAAGCTGCCCAGAGGTTCGGACAGGAGCCTCTGGGCCAGGGCTGAGTGTCATCCCTGCAGTGGACAAGCCATGCCATCCCCATGGCAGGCCAAGGATGGATGTGCCTCTGGGGAATAGGCAGAGGAGAGCACAAGGTTGCTCGCTGCATCTCGGTGCCAGGCTGCTGCCTTGGAGGGTCTGTGATCCGTGGACTAGCAAAGGACCAGTGAGGCCAGGCAGCCATGGGGCTTGCTCCTTGCTGCAATGGTCCATGGAGGGTTTCTCATGGAGGGGTTTTGTGCCTGCTCCCAAGATGTTGTTTCCATCCACACTCAGTTCTGTCCCATCGTGATCATGCTCCGCTGTTCTCCCCAAGCCAGGGAGACAGTCCAGGGCTGGTGTCAGTGCCATGCTCAGCCACAGCAGCCATGGGAAGCCATTTGGACACAGAAACACCAGAAACAGGTAGTCTCCAGCCTCTGTTAGCAGCAAGCACTAGGTCTGTGAGAGAGAGTTTGTCCACATTGCCAGCGACCTTGGCAAGTGTTTGATGATGGGGAGTTCCATTTGCAGTAGAGGTCAATGCATCAGGGCTGTGGGATACCTTGGGATGTGCAAGCAGAGACCCGCTGCCTTTGCTCACCCCTGCTCCACAGGCAGATCCTTCAGCTGCCAAAAATGCTGGTCACATCCTACTCGGCAGCATGCGTGGCTGCAGAAACATTACTCCTGCCCCAACTCCCTTCCTCCCCATCCCACTCACCACTGTCCCTTCTTTTCAAGAAAGAGGACGGCACTGTGAACCGGGACTTCAAGAAGACACGGACAAAGGAACAAGTAATGGAGGCCTTCAGCGAGTTCACCAGAGGAAACAGGAACATTTTGGTGAGTGGGGGATGTTCGGGGGACTGCCTGGAGAGAGCATTTCCTGTGGAGCCTGGCCTCAGCACATCAGGTCCCTGCACTGCAGGGGTGAAGCCTGAGCAATCTCTCATAAAAAAGCTTGAGAAATGTTGAAAAGAAACACCATGCAGGGTGCAGGGTGAAGGGAAAGCAGTGGGGAGCTGGGAGGGGACTTGGCTGCAGCAGCACTGCTTGACCAGAGTCTGAGTCTGCTGAAGATCTCCAGGATTGGCTCCCCAAACCCACTGAGGAGTCACAGCCGTGCTCTGTCCCTCATCCCTGGGCTGGTGGTCACCCCTGAGCCCACTCTGTACCCCAGTATGAGTGGTGGGGGCTCCCAGCCTGGCAGGGTGGGCTGCCTGTGCCTGGCCTCGCAGAAGGGTGGCCCTGTGCCAGGCACGCTTCACACGGGCAAGCCACAGCCAGCATTTTCCAAGCTTCTCTAAGTTGCCAGGAGAATAAGAGATCTGGCTGTAAACAATTTACACCAACTGTGTCAAATAACCTATTTGACAAAGCGCTCCCATTTTAAGCTGTGCTGTATAAAGTCTCCAAACGCAAGGCTCCAGTGGGAGTGGCCTTTGGCACTGCCTCCTTCAAACTGGCATGCTTGCTTTCACGAGTTACCCAGGGATTATTCCTGGATCTGAAGATGAAGTAGCCTGGCTACATTTTATCCCCAAAGAACTTGGAGCCCACATCATGCCTTGCCTCTGGATGGGGCTCCTTGGCCAGAGCATTTTAATCCGGTGACCCCCACCTGTCCTCTTGCAAGTGTGTTACAGTGCCCAGATACCTGCTGTGTGTATGTGTGTTCCTGTGCTTAATTCTTCTATCTAAACCCCAAAATTAGTGGAGCCCCCTGAGACTCTTCAGTGCCTTCCAGCAATTTGCAGGGATGCTCAAACAGGCTGGTGGGTCTTGACCTTTGTGCTGGCCATCGTGAAAGCCCTTCCTCCTACAGGACTAACTTTACAAAAGTGCTGATAACAGAGTTGCAGAAGTGTCTCGTGGTGTGTGACTGACTGAGTACTAAACTTACAGATGAAGTGAAGAGTTGATCTATTAAGAGAGTGCAGGGGAGAGGAAAAAGTAGCAGCTGCTGAATTAGGTGTTCCCTCCATGGATGCAGCAGGGACACTCTGCAGAAAGCAAATCCTTTCACTAAGTTTTGAAAGCCATGGGAGCTCACAGGGTGCTGTAGAAGCCAAAAGCATAAGTGGATGGTAAAACAGAGGGGACACTCTCCAAAGGGAGAGGTCTGTGGGAGGATGCTGGTGCAGGGCGTCGGAGGAACACCCTCGGCGTCTCTCCATGCGAACATGGTATCATGGAGACCATGCTGGGAGCAGGGGTGACTTCCCTGTCTGCCCCAATGCTGTAGTTTTTATGTAGGTTTCCTGCAGCACTGATGGCTTGGATTTGGTTTTTTTTTTGTAATTCCAGAACAGTTATCTTAACCGGTTGAAGGGTATCCGCGCTACCCTGGAGACATCCCCGTTCTTCAAGTGCCATGAGGTAATACTGGTGTTTAGATAGATCTGCCTGGAGAGGCAAACTGTTTAATCTCAGCTTGTCCAAGGAGAGAAGTCAAAGTCAGAGGCTGTTTTATTCTTATGTGCATATATATCCGTGTTTTCATATGTGTATCTAATACTTATGTACAAATACAGATGGTAACATACAATGTTTATGTGTCTGACATGGGCTCGAATCTACTGAAAGCCAGTGTTTAAACAGATTAAAAGATCTAGGAGGAACTCAGGCTGTTTATGACAGGGAAAATTCCCTAGTGTAAAAGCACAGGGGTTTTCTCAGGAGAAATGTCTGTTTGAATGCATGTCAGGTATCATTTGGCTGCCAGTTGCTCCACATGATCAAACAAGGCTTCAACAGAGCCATAAATTGCAGATACCCCAAACCTGCCTTTCCTGAGCTGGTTGGAGCACTTCAGTATGAACTCTTCCTTTCAAAGGACTTTCCTACAGAAATGACTGCCCATGATAGCAACATTTTCTATAGCGAAGATTCAGTGCTGATGTGAAAACAAGGAGGGAATGCTACCTTTTTTGGCCATTTCAGGAACTGAAATGCTCCACAATTTAGTGCAGTAATTTTGCTATTGCATCTACTTAACAAAACATGGGAGTGCGTGTCCTTGTCACGTGTTGTGTAGGAACAAGAGCCTCATAGGAACCTTTGACTCCTAGGGCTCGGGAGCCACAGCTCCAAGAGTCCACTGTCCCTCATCCAGAGGCACAGGAGACACCTCAGCCCCGGCACACACGGAGGGCCCTGCCGGGATCCAGAGGCAGATGGGGCTGTGCCTCCTGGTGGCAGCGCCTGGAAAGCAGTTGGAAGGGAAATGTCAAAACTGAGGGTTTCAGGTCAGCTCAACACAGGAAACAGAATTCTCCCTGAAACCGAGTGCCAGGGTTTCATTTGAAAACACAGAAACAAAGAAGCCTTTCAAAGAGGGTTTGAAAGAAGTTTCCACTCCTTAAAAATTAAAAAGCAGCAGCTTTGACTTCCCATCCCGCTTCGAGATGAAGCACAGCAGAAGGTCTGCCAGGCTCTGTGTCGCTCCATGGGGCCCTTGCTGAGCAGGGCTCCTCCAAGGAGCTGCAGGTCAGTTGGGTAGTCCAGGAAAGGCAAATGAAGAATGTCAGCAAAAGGCTTTTCCTTAAAATTAGAATGCTCTGTCCGGCCAAGAGAGGACTGTAAGAGGTTAGCAGGAGGAGAGCTAAAGATAAGCATTTCTCGGAAATAATATGCATCTCTGGACCTTGGATGTTTTCCCAACGCACTGGAGGAAAAAGTCTCCTGAAAAATGTAAATTCATAACAGCTTTTGCAAACAGTACATGCATCCTGTTCAAAACCCTCGTCTAGAGGCAAACGTCAGCCTAAGCCCTGCTGATAGCACGGATGAGGGAGTCCCCAGTAACATTTAGTGCTGCTGTTTTGGAGGGCTGACACCAGCTGGATTCTCTTCCATGTACCTGCACATCATAAGGGGCACTCGTGGCTCTCAGTGCACTGCATCACCTCTGCTGTGGCCCTTGCACTCTGGTCACCAAGGTCCCTGTTTGTGACACAGGGGCAAGTGAGTTCGTAATTCACCAATTCATGCACATCAGAGAGAGTTTGGAAAGGAGTTTTCATTTGGGACAGCTCTGAAACACACCCACTGATGCTTTTCTGTAGAAGCCGCTGCTGAAATCTTCTGACTGGAGGAGCAGATTCAGCAGAAGAGCACGATGGTGGCTGGCCTGATAGTGATACACATTTCCTAAGCACTGGGAAGCCACAGCAGAGCTGCTGCTGGGTGTCCTCCTGGCTGGGACTGTGAGCCAGGATGGGTCAGGATGCCTAGCTGGAGATACCCACCTGCTGAGCCTCTCTCTGCTCTGTGCACGGTGACCATTGGGCTTGTGGGGTCTCATCCCACTGCAACAGGCCTTGAGACTCCTGCTGTCAGGGCCCAAATGCACCTGTGGGCTTCCATGGGCTTGCTGAGGCCACTGCTTGCTACAGGATTTTCCCAAAGGTCAGTCAGGATATGAACGAGGCCTTCAAAGCAAATGTAGCTGAGTGAACTCAGGGAAAAGGAAATCCATGAGCATGCAGCTCTGTACCTTGCATCCCCAGAGTGCTGTAAGCACCAGGATGATGTTCTAGGGGCAATCTGGGTGTGATTGGATGGTGTTTGAGGCAGGAGACAGCACATTGCAAGTAACTTGGAGTGTCCCCATCCCTGTGGTGGTGCCTGCAGGATTGGTGAGTGCAAAGAGTACAAGCTGATCACAAAGAACCAGCCTTGAAAAAATCCCCATCTGAAGGCTGAGACAATTCATCTCATTCCTTCCTAGGGGACCTTGGCTCAGTTTCCAAAATGACATCTCTTATCTTTCATGCCCATGTTTTTCTGATCCTCTCCTTCTGCCAAGATCTGGGATTTGTATGAGTAAATCAGCTTGTCCAAATGCCCCATTTGCATGTGCAAACACAACCAGCAGCACGTAGAGTTTGTTTTTCCTCATGCAGGAAATTGCAGCAGCATCTCTTGTAAATGCAGCCTGAGATGAGGTATCTGAAAGCCCCAAAGAGGGCTGAAAATGAGCAACAGGAGCACCACTAACTGGTCTCACCTCTCCACAGGTAATTGGGAGCTCTCTGCTCTTCATTCACGACAAGCAGGAACAAGCCAAAGTCTGGATGATTGACTTTGGGAAAACCACCCCACTGCCGGAGGGACAAGTTCTCCAGCACAACGTGCCCTGGGTGGAAGGGAACAGAGAGGATGGCTACCTCTGGGGGCTGGACAACCTCATTCAGATCCTGACAGAGTTGTCCCAGAGCGAAGACTTGCATTAAAGCCGCGCATCTGACTCTGCCACTACCCCCAGCCTGCCCCCGACTGACTCTTCTGAACTGCACTACAAGACACTTTCCAGCCCTCGCCCTCCCCATTTGAAAGCTATACTCTCCCTATTTAATGTGTTTTTGTTGTGGTTTTTTTAGGTTGTCTTGGTTGTTCCCCCTCCCCCACCCCCCTTGTAAATAGAGAGCTAACCTGCCAGAACAAAAGCTGGACTTGAAACCTTGGCTTTGCAAAGTCAGTGGGAGCAGGCAGCCAGGAGCAGCCCCTGGCCAGGAGGGGTTGCTTAGGCAAGTGCATGCTTCGCCTATTGTGCTCTTGTCTCTTGCTCAGCATGATGTTAAGAGGGCTGGCAGAGGAAGGAGCCTCCTCCTGCACCGGGATTGTCCTGAAAACACTCAGTGGTCATGCCCAGGACCCTCTGGCAGCCAGAGAGTGTGAGTGAGGTGTGGAGATGGTGAAGGACACTGTAGTGGGAGCCCTTTAGTTGTCTTTGCCAGCACCTTTCAGCCCAGGTAGCTGGCTGCGCCAAGTTTTTTCAGAGAGGCTAGAAAGGCAGATTTGGGTTTTAATTTGTGTTCAAGACATCCTGTAGAGGTTGCTCAGTAATTTTGGAGTGGCACTGGAGGGTGAGGGTTTCCCTCCTGCTGCAGAGCCATGTAGTCAGGCACAGGTATTTGCCATGGCCGGTGCTTCCCACCCACATCCCCCGTGCTGGGTGCCCTGGTGAGTAAAACTGGACTCCTCTCTAAAGCCCCAGCTCCCCTGCTAGGAACTGCTTCCAGCCTACCTTAGCTGGGGTCTCCAATCCTCCCTAGCTGGGAAAAATAGCTTATAAAGGACTACTATGAGACCTAAAGTAGCCATCCAGGTTGATAAGTCTTTTTTGTCAGCAGCTGAGCACGTGTGTAGTGCCACCAATGCCCACAGCTAGCCCAGGGCAACCCTCCTGTCTGGAGCATCTCCGTAATTTCCATCTGCATCAGGTGCAGGGTTACAGCAGCAAGGCAGCTCCCGGGTCAGCCACCTTTGGCAAAGCAGAGTCGGGGTCAGGCATCCCCGTGCCTTCCCCTTTTTCCGCAGAGCTGGCTGCCTGTGGCTGCACTGCTCCCGTGCCTGCTGGGGCCGTGTGATGGCCCCGCTCCTGCGAAAACACCCAGTTCCCTATTTAGGGTGGAGGCTATTTGTTAACTTCCTGGAACATTTGAACCAAGCGGCGGCAGGGCTGGCACGCTAAAGGTCATCCCTGGAGAGGCGGGCGGGGAGGGGAGGCTGCGGCAGGCTGGGAGCCCTCACATCGAGGAGCGTGCAGCACCGGAGGTGGTGCAGGAGCTTGGCAGCCACGCACCCCTCGCCTGCTCCATCCATCCCCAAGCCCACTGTCCCGTGTCGTGCCCCAGGAGCAGGGCTCCAGAGCCCCTCTGCCATAGTTTGGTGGGTCCAGCACCCTTGATGGGGGAGACCTCCCTTGCAGCAATAAGGAGGAGTTGGCCACCAAGCCATCTGCAGCCAAGCGTCTTTCCCAAGGACTGAAGTTTCCGAAGGTTTTTCTCACTTCGTATCTCACCAGACAGGTGTCTTTCACTCATCGGATGCCATTGTAAATGGTTGCACTGTTTTAGCTCCTCTCCAGGCTTTCTAGAATAGCCCATGTGGAAGTGCCTTATAGACTTGACTCTGTTCCATTAGTGTCATGGAAAAGGTTGGGTTTTTTTTTTTTTTTAAGTTATATTTATTTTCATCCCATTTTAATTGCACAAAACACTACAATTTAATGCATGGAATCCTTCTGGTTTTTTTAAACTGTGTTTTTAGTTTTTAAGCCATGCCTTTTTCCAGCTTTGGAGAAAGGCTGTGAACAGATACGCGTAGCTGTGTACCACTTACCGCTGTACTTTAGCTTCGAGCTGCTCTTATATATGTACGTTATTTTTTAAGCCTGTTTATAAACCAGATTCCTCGCTTCATGGCTTCGGAAGAAGCAGATTGTTGCTCTCAGATGTCTCATGCCTTCCCGGAGGCTGGAACGGTTGCTGTGAGGGATTTTCCCTGCTCCCACCACCCCTCTCGGTCATTGGGTAATACCGAAAAAAAATCCAAACCGCTCTGGAACACCAACGCACAGTGCCTGTAAAATAGTCCTGTAACATTGCAAATAAAGGCATATGGGAAGCATTCCCCTGGTGTGCAGTCAGTGTCTGCCCTGTGCAGCTTGTGGCAGCCTTGCAACAGCCTTTCATGTCCATGACTGGGGGGGAATCAGGCTCCAGCAGTGCTGCACAAAAGCGAGAGTAGAGAAGGACCCTGTGCTGGGAACAGATCCTGACAAACAGGAACTGGCTCTGCAGGGAGCAGGGCAGGGGCAGAGCAGAACTGGGGCTGTGGGGGCCCAGGCTCCATGGGAGCGACCTGCCAGAGAGGCCTGAATTTCTCCATCCCCCTTCTGCAGGGAAGGCCACTGAAGGCAGCTCCAAGTTTTTTGGAATGTTTTTGGCTCCCACTGAGTGGTTTCTGAATGCCACCCTGTGATTTCTGCACTGGAGAATACCGAAGTGCCCAGGAGAATCAGAACTGCTTGGCACAAGCAAACACTCCGCCTGCTCCTCTCCCTCTCAGCTGCACTATAGGCAGGGCCAGAGGGAGTGCTTCGGACCAAAGGCTACAAAAAAACCATCAGATTGTTTCTGCAATGAAGGAGGAATCAGGTTGTAGAGCCTGAAGGCAGCTCCTTTCCCTCCTGGTTGGCTGTGCAAGCACAGGACAGCAGGAGCTGTCCTGGCACAGATGTGGCTGAGGAGGGGCAGGTGGGCTGCCCCATAGGAAAGCCAGATTTAGTGCCCAGACCACCAGGAGCAGCCTGGCCTGGGGACCAGTCCTGGCTCACCACAGGTCCTCTAAAACAAGCTGCAGGGGAAACCCTGCAGCCTGGAATTTGAAAGCTAGAAACCTTGGTTGTAGGCAGAGCTGGCAGACACTGGATGTGAGGCTGCTGCCTGTGCACCAGCGATCTCTCCTGGGCTGTGGGAAAGCAAACACATTTCCTGTCTGGCTGCTGAGCTCACTCCGGCAGAGCTGACTGCCTGTTTTACTTATAGGTCCAGTTTTTGGGGTCTCTCTGGTATTTCCTCTTCCTACCTTCAGAGGAAAACAAAAGCCTCCAAAACGTACCCAGCTGCACCCTCAAAGGCGAAAACAGAGGGTGAAGAGCCCTGTTCTGTGAAAACCTCCTTTGAGAGTTGAGGAAACACCATGACATTGTGGTGGAGAGTGTGCAGAAAAATTCACAACGCCAGAGGTTCATGTCCAGAAAGGAGACAGAGGAGTCCTGTAACTATTCAAATAAAGGGAGAGGCCATGGGGCATTTCCCCTGAGGTCTCTCAAATTATTGGAGGATGCAGCCTCCTTTTTATCCTAATTTCCTGGCCGCAACACCCTCTTCCTTTCCCCATTGGCTGAGATACTTGGAAGGTACAGACTTCCCAATATGCCTACCACATGTCCCCGTCTTATATGCACATCCCCCCGTTTTTATGTATAGCAGAACAACATTCGTAATTCTATTAAGTCTTTGTTCTTCTTCTCTAGGTTCAGGAATTTAAAATGGCCTTGGCTGAGCAGCAGTCCGTGTCAATTGGTAACATGTTCTAGAACTGACAGTTTTTCCCATTACTTCCCTGTCTGTAAGTCCCTGGCCAAATCAACAAGCAGATTCACACAGTCTGTTTGTAAAAACACATTCATCTTACTCCTTTCAAGAGGAAAAGGGAGTAAGTCAGGAAAAGAAACCCCTTGTGGCTGAGTGCTGGTGTCTGCTGACCCTAAGTTTTATGCAGAGGGTTGGGAAGGGGCAGGCCCCCATTGGCACATGCCACAGCAAGAGCCTGGCTTCGCCCCCCCCCCCCCCCCACCTGACTTTACTGCACCCCCAAAGCAAAGCCCAGAGCTCCCTGCCACCTTATGGATCAATAAACTAAATTTTTCATAAACTCAGTATAGAGAAGAGAGGCCAGGACTTGTTATTAATGCAACAGAGAAAACTTTAGACCTTGCTGAGACCTTTACTCTTTCAGAACAGAGCCTCCCAGCACCTTCAGCGGTGCCAGGGGGTGTAAGGCAGCCTGCTCAGGCTGTAGGTGGGGAGGGGACAGCTCCTTTCCTTCATCATTATCTGATTAGGCACTACTTGCCCAAAATGAGCCTCCTATAAATCAGGGGGTGCTGGGGGCCAGCTGGGTGTTCCAGCCTCTGAAAATGGAGCACTTGGCTGTGGTGGCTGATAGGGGTCAAATGGTGTGCTTGGGTTTGTTCACAAGCTGGTGGTGTTTTGGAAGCCCCTCAGGAGGAGATTTTACCCCTGCCATGGATGATGCAGAGCAGCCCCCAGCCTGAAGCTTCAAAGTTGGCAACAGCTGCTTTGGGTTTCACCCAGGGCCCCCATGTCCTCCTGCCCAGTGTGGCCGGGGGCAAGCAGGAGTGAGGGGGTTGCCAGGGTGGGAAAACTCCTGCCTGTGTGCTGCTGCAGGGGATGTGTGGCCGGGGGAACTTGGGGACACCATGGCACGGGTGACAGGATGGCCAAAAAGCATCTGAGTGCGGAGGGTGCTTATCAGCCTGGGGATGCCTTTTCCCTCAGCCACTTCGTCGTGGGAATGTGCCTGACACCTCCGGAGTCCTGCTGGCTTGGAGGTGCTGTGGGGGGGATGCTGCCGGGACACCCTCCAGGCTTCGGTGGGGCGGGCTCGCGTTTGGTGGGGGCTGTGCACCCCTTTCCGCCGCACCTTAAGAAGCGAGCCCCGACCCCCGGCCGCCCACCCCCTGCCCCGCGTGGGCCGGAGCCGGGTGCCGGGGCCGGAGCCGGGTGCCGGGTGCCGGAGCCGGGTGCCGGGTGCCGGGTGCCGGAGCCGGGTGCCGGGGCCGGAGCCGGGTGCCGGGTGCCGGAGCCGGGTGCCGGGTGCCGGGTGCCGGAGCCGGGTGCCGGGGCCGGAGCCGGGTGCCGGGTGCCGGAGCCGGGTGCCGG
>NW_024582063.1:854439-861351 GCF_017639235.1 Corvus kubaryi | reverse complement strand
CGACCCGCGGAGCTCGTACTGAGAAAGCCAAGCCCCAAAAGTGCCGGAAAAAAAAAAAAAAAAAAAAAAAAAAGGAGCCGTGTGCCGGGGCCGGGTGCCGGGGCCGGAGCCGGAGCCGTGTGCCGGGGCCGGAGCCGGGTGCCGGAGCCGGGTGCCGGGGCTGGAGCCGTGTGCCGGGGCCGGGTGCCGGGGCCGGAGCCGGAGCCGGGTGCCGGGGCCGGAGCCGGGTGCCGGTGCCGGGCGGGCTCCCGGCGCTTCTCCCGAGGGCCGGGAGAGGGCGATGTGCCCCCGGCGGCGGCGCGGGCAGCGCTTCCCGGCGGGAAGGGGGCCGCAGCCCAGCGCTGCCCGGGATGCTCTCCAGGCCCTGCTGCTCCCCGGGCGCCGCTGCTTTGGGGCGTTCCCTCCACCCCCGGCACTTTTGGGGCTTGGCTTTCTCAGTACGAGCTCCGCGGGTCGCTAAAATTAATAAACGCCCTTTCTAGCAGCGGCTCTGTCCCGGATCCAGCCTGAGCAGGGCAGGGGGTGAAGGATTTGTGCTGCCCGCATCTCACTTCTGGGCATAGACTCCGGGTGCTTCTGGGGGTGAGAGGCTGGGGCAACACTTCTCCCTGTGCCACTCCAGGGTTGGAGCCCCCTGGCAGCCCCAGCCCCTGTCCCCCGGGAGACAGCTTTCCCACTCACACTCTCATTCGAGTCCGCGTTTTGTTCACTTCCCTGGCCTTGAAAAAATACCAGTTCCTTGTTGATGTGAAATGTAAAAAATAAAAGTTTAGAAACTCCTGGGAAATGGGAGAAGTGGGAGGGCCCTGCTGTAGTATCAGCTGGTTTGATTCATCTTTTGCCACGTAGTTTGAAGTCCATGAAAGTGGCCACACTGCTTCTGCAGTCCCAGAGGTCCCAGGGATGACCTGCCATGCCCAGGACCACGCTTCTCCCCCCCACAGTGGGGCTGTGGACACAGCTCTGCCATGTGCTGCACCTCAGTGCCTGACCCACCACAAGTGATGCCTCCAGCAAGGAAGGCTCTGTGTGGGGATTTACTGCTCTGGGGGTGGCCCCAGGGGCTGCTGTTGCTTTTATACTGTCAGGTGTTCTCTTCCCACCCCTACATCTCTTCCCACCCTTAGGGGACCTGTCTTGGTAGTTCCTGCTGCTCTCCAGGATGAAACTGTGCTTCCACTCTGGAACAGCCAGAGAGCACAGAAGAGCTGCTGCTGGTGCCACTGAGAAGAGAAAGCCCATGGAGGAGGCTGACAAGTGAATCCCACCGGGGACAGCTCTGGAGGAAACTGCAAAAATTTTGGGCCCCAGCAGCTCATCCCACTTCTGACCCTGCTCCACTGCCTGCTTGAGGCTGGTGCTTTGTTTGTTGGGACTTTGTGCCTCCTACCTTTTATTTGGTGTGTACTGATGATATCAGACCTCTGGGCCAGCTCCCCCCTCTCCACATTGCCTGGTGCCAGGGTGTTCAAACACACTTCCCCTAAGACAGAAATCTAAGACTTGAAACCACTGGGACAAAAGAGCACGAAGAGAAATAGAGGCACAACATTGTTTACTCAAACACCTGACCAGAGGGAGGAAACAAAATCAAATACTTTAATTTCTGTGGCTGACCTCTGTGTCAGAAGGGGCTTTTGCTCCAAGACAGCTTACATGCTGCTTTCCATGGAAGGAACCCCAGGACTTCCGCAGGGACACACACACACACAGAGATCTACTTCTCTTGCAGCAGTGGGATTGGGCTCAGAGAATGGAATGTGAGAAGAAAGGAGTCTGTAGTAGCAAGATAGAGATGCTACAGATATGTTTCCCCAGTTGTAAAGCATCTGTGGCTAAAAATCATTTCCTACTGGCAGTGTGGTATCTTTTTCTAGTGCTAAATTCATGCTTAATTTCTTTTTATGCCTCCAGAGCTGCAAGGGGAGATGGCAGGATCCGTGGGTGGGCTCCATGGGGTGCCACGTGCTTCCTGCCACCATTCATCAGCCCCAAGCAGGTGCTTCAAATGTGCCCCGATGCCACTGCCACATTCTGCACGTGCCCAGCTGCTCTTCCCATGGGACATGGCTTTGCAGGCAGGCTCACAGACCCTGTGGTTTACAGGGGGATCATTAAGGATCAGAAAGGATGTCTCTTGAGCACTTGTGTACCCGCATGGTCCAGCCCACGGCACTGCTGCCCAGGGAGCATCCCCAGGGCAGGTTGGTGCCATCCTATCCTTTGAACCCTTTTTATCCTTTGGCCATGGGTGGGACAGGCAGTGACAGTGGCTGCTTTGGTGGGCAGAGGTTCCAGCAGGGCAGGTTGCAGCCTTCTGAGCCTGCCAGGGCGCTCACACGCTGTCTCTGCAGGGACAGTGGCTCCTAATCCCCGTGCTGCCCAGGCTGCTCAACAGCATGTGGGCCTCTGAATAAACAGAATTTAAGCCTGGAATTTGGCATTCATCTGGCTGGCCTGGAACCAAGACCTGTCCCTTAAAAACCCACAGCCTCCCTTCACACCTCTGGCAGCGCAGTGCTCAATGTGCCCTAGACATAAGCGTACACTCCTGCCAGGCCTGCAGCTCACATCCTCTTCCACAGTCCTGCAGTTTTCCTGTGGAAACAAGCTCTGAAATAGCCTGTAATTGTAATATTACCTACTAGGATCAGGTGCTACCTTATCATAGCTGTGTGTGGATCTCAATGTGTATCTGGACTGCATGACTTTGAGATTTAGACATAGTACATGCATACCTTGCAATAACCCTCCTTTGCACAGACATTGTTTTTTTTACATGGTTGCTCAGGCTAGTTTGAACAGAATACAATTGAAATGATGCTTTTCTAAATGTGTATCTCTAAATGATCCAATATCCAGGTGGTGTATTTCCATGTCTCTTCATGGCAGCAGTGAGAGCTGCTGGTGGGCAGACCCCAGCTCCCTGTTGGAGGGAGCTGCACACCAGGACTGACCCCAGCCCTCCTGCACAAGCTGCTTTTTCCCCACCAGTGTAACAGCAGGCAACAGCCCAAACTGTCCCAGATGGCCTGAAGCAAAGCACACCTGGTTACATGGATTGCTCTGGAGCATGCAGGAAGTCACAGCTGCTCCCCATCGCCCTGGGAGTGGTGCTGGTGCTGTGGCTGCAGCCCTATGGGTCTCCCAGCAAGAGATCCTGCAGGGTTGCATGTATCCCAGATGTGTATGGCAGCTGTAAGGAGGTGAGTTGGTCTGGGGAGGCTGCAAGTGGAGAGGGAGGGAATTGTCCCTGTTGTGTGGTGGTTGCTGGAAAGGGAGTTTCCTTGGGCCCACCACTGCTGTGCTGCACGGAGCAGGTGCACAGAGGAGTGACAGCAAGGGCTGGGCTGTGCTGTGAGGGCACCTGGGCTGGCTCTGCTCTTGTGTTGGGGGTGAGCCAGTTTGCCCCTGAAGTCAGGGTGAGGGGTGTGTGGTGGCTGTGGGCCTCCCCTTGGGCCACGCTGTGGGGGAGGTGGGTGGCCGGGCAGGGGGGTGCCCAGGAATGTGGTGTGGGGCTTGGAGCAGGGCAGCCATGGCCTCTGGCTGTGCCTCCTCTGGCTGGGCAAGGGGGCAGCAGCAGCTCTGGTCTGGCTTCTGCCCACCCACAGGATGCTGGAGAAAGGCAGAACAGGACTGTGTTGGGCATTTCCAGTTCCTCAGGAGCCTGAGCTTGTCTCCTGGCAAGGGCCAGCATATTGTAGGGTAAGTGCCCCAGGGACCTGCTGGTCACCCTGCTCCCTGGGTTTCTGGGTGATGGTGCTGTCTGGCTTCAGAACAGGGACTTTGGTCTCTGCTGCAGCTGAGCTGGTGCTGCTGCCTATTTGAGGAGAGCCAGGAGAAGCTGCAGGCTGTGCTCATCACCACTTGCCTCTCTGCCTCTTCTGACTTCTTGAAAATGTTCTGGGTTCCTGCCTCGTGATGCCAGAGTGCTCCCTGGGACAGGGGCTGAGAAACAGCTGGAGATGCTTGTTCCTTCAGCTGAGGGAGAGACCTGTTCTCGTGGTGGTGCTTGGATGAGGACAAGGCATGGAGGTTTTCCCTGTGTCTCATCTGTCTTCACCAAGCTCCAGTTTCTGACTTAGCTTTTGTGTGGTTTATTGCTAATTTTCCTCCTCCCCTTCTGAAATGGTTCCATTAGCAGGGTGCTAAAGAAATCTGTGAAATAATTATCCCAGATCTCTCTAGTGGGTTTGCCATGTGATGGTGTGTCTGCATGGCTGTATTAATAGTATCATACTACTATACATCAGTTTTCATCCCAAAGTGCTTCCCGTGCCGAGGGGTGAAGCCTGAATAGAAACATACGGCACGTGAAAGGGAGCTTCTGCCTCACCTCCCAGACCCCTCAAAGCCATGGGGTGTGAGAAGACCCTTCTTGCTGGTCTTGCACCAAATCCAAGTTTGGTCCCCCAATCCAGTTGGGATCTCCCATGTGCTTCCCCACCCACAGTGGCTTTGGAGAGGGAGCAGAGCAGTGGCATTTTGTGGCACTGTACATCACAGGAGGAGCACGGGGTATGGTTGCCTGAAATGTGCAGGTGTTTTGACAAGCTGCTGGTCCTTGTAGCAGAGCTGCCTTTCATGGGAAGGCTCTGCCACCTGCTCAGCTCTGCTCAGGTGTCTGTGGCCAAGCTCCTGACAGCACGTGGGCTGTTCTCTCACAGGGATAATGTGCCTGGAGTCATACTGAAGTGTTAAAATTGCAAACAAGACCCAGTTGAGAAGGGTTCCTGGTGGGCATGTGCACAAGGGGACACAGGGTGGCTTCCCCCCCTCCCTTGTCTCCATTCCAGAGGTGCAGGTGAGGCTCCTCACCAGCCTTCTGCTCCTCTGGAAGGTCCTGGTGGTGAATTCCTTAAGAAAGCCATGCCCTGGCCCCTGCCTCCTCTCCTCAGGGGATGTGGGTGTGGGCTGGTGTCTGCTGGATGCTCTCCATCACCTCGCTGGTGGGAGGAGGAGAACCAGAAGCCGTTTGGAATCAGGATTGATGGGGTTTCTCCAGGTGATGTAAAGAGACTCTGCATTTCGTTCCAGCTGTCCAGCAATAGAATATATTTAACTTTAAAAAAAAATATCCACAGTATCAAAACACAAGAAGTCACAATCCAATACTCAGTGATATAAATAGGCGTACAAATGGTCCTCTGCAATCCCTCAGTTTGGGCTCCAGTATGAAAATGAAAGGTGGGCTCACCAGCAAGGTGCAAATGGCACAGGTGGGCAGGCCCCTGCTCCCTCCTTCCTAGGGTGGAAAAATCTGATGTACCCATACATGGCCAAAACCAAGGAGAACACAGACTTGAGCCAGCGATCCCCCTCCCAGCCTCGGGAGCAGCGCCTCTGTCTGTGTGTGGTGGGTGAAGGAGGGGTGTGGGTCAGGGTGGGATCACTTGCTGGGTGTTTGGGAGAGCACTGCCATCACCTCCAGGCAGGGCTGGTAGAGGTGGAGCCCCTGTTTTGGTCCCAAGCCAAAATGTGCCATTCCCTTTCACCTGCCTGTTGAAAGCGTTCTTAGAGCTGGAGGATGAATTGAGCTACTCTGGCCTTGCCATTCTTAGAGCCTGAATGAAGCCTTCACTTCCCACTGCACCATTCCAGCAGTGGGGACAGGGCATTGTTGCTTCCCTCTGGCCAGTGGGTGGGTGCAAGAGAAGCAGGACTTGGCTTTTAGCCTGGCTTGGTTATTTATACAGATGACAAGAGGAGGAAGGATGGCTTGTGGGTGGCATGAGCTCTGATGGGATTCACTGTAATTAACCCTGGTTCAGTTGGTGCCACTGTGAGCTGGGGTTTTGCAGCATGCTGCTCCCACAGGGGGGTGGGAATGCTGAGTGCCAGTTTGGGAATTAAATTGCAGCACTGCTTCAAAGTGCATCGTGTGTGTGTGAGCATGAAGCAAAGTCAGCTATAAAATACAGGGCTGTGTTGCCACACCGTGGTTAGCAAGCGTGTGGGAGAAGACATTGCTTTTAACTGGGAGGAATGTCGGATCCAGCCAGGCTTGACATCTCAAGCCCTTGTACCTGGGCTTGAGATGTCAAGGAACTCTCAGTGGTGTCTTGTGGTGGATGCAGTTTGGGCTGGGTAGCAAGAAAATGCACCCTGGCTGGAGTGTATGCACGTGTGTGAACTGCAGGGTCAGCCCAGAACGAGCAGGAGGCAAGGCTAGGGTGGAATAAAACCCTGGAGAATACTGGGACTGTGACTCTCCAGCTTCCCATCCACAGAGCTCAGCACAATACTCACAGCACGACTTAAGGGACGATTTCCAGCAGAACTGAAAGGTCTTCATTAAAATGTGTGACAGTCAGTGCACGTGGGCAGGAACATGCAGCTTTGTGTCTTGGGAAGCACGGGGTGTGGCACAGATGGAGTCACAGACTAACACTCCTGACCCCAGGCTGCCTGTGCCGGAGCTGCTCCCAGCACAGAGCCCCGCTGACCTTCCTGGCTGCGATTGCCACGGCTGCTTGTAATTAAAATCAATTAAGCAAATCACCACAACAGGCAGAAATAAGGCTTTTTGTCCTGGGTGTCATTTGACAGATTTCAGAGTGATGCCAAGGCCCTGCAGCAAGTATGGCCAACCAGGCAAAAGGCTGGGAGGGTGGGGCTCACCTGCCAAAGCACCTTTTCCGTGGTAAATACAGATTTGGCAACACCAATGAACTTGGGAGAAATGTTACTGTGCCCTGCCTTGCAATGGTTGGGCTGACCCCGAATGAAGCTGGTTTTTGACTGGCTACACATTTGGGTTGGTTCCTACCTGGAATTGCTTTCCAATGAGTAGTAAATCAGTTGTTCAGCCCGGTTGGGTTCAAGTACCAAGAAACTATTTCATTAAAGCCCTTTTTTTTTGGTTTGGTTTTTTGTTTTTTTTTTTTTTTTTTTTTTTTTTTTTTTTTTTTT